>NC_135312.1:89720720-90320720 GCF_048772815.1 Callospermophilus lateralis | reverse complement strand
CAAAACCTGCCGCAGTCTGGCTGGGCACAAAATAACCGAGCCGCCACACAGCCTTGTAGGTTCAAAACAGGAACTCCTTTATTCTCCACACTCCCGCCAACGCCAAGCATGCGGCCTTCTCCCAGGACACACCACACACCAACTGGAAATCCCTCCTCCGGCACTTCCCCAACCAACGGGAACTCCTCAGGAATCCTGCGAGAACTCCAAAGTAGCAGGCCTAGTCGGACAGCAGGGGTCTAATATACAATTGAATACACAGCTTAACATAACCATCATCATCTCAATGGCTTGCTGGCATCACCTCTCAACCACTCCATTCTGGCAAAAATGCCATGCATCATCCCAACTCCGCTGTGGCCCTCAACAAAAACCAACTAGCATAAGTGAGTAGGTGTATAAAACAAAAAAAAATTATTGCCAAAATATGAATCTGGTGAAGCCTCTATATCTAACTACCCATTTACAGACCTAGAGGAGAAAGAATAATATGCTAACACCACAGGCATATAATCAGCAAAATCCAGAATGTGTGGGAAAACTGCATAGGAATAGCTATCTTGTTTGTTTAATTGAAAAAATTGCAAGGGGAAAAAAGAGGGAGAGGGAATGTATAAATTAAAAGTGACCGGAGAAACCCGTCATACAAGTGCAACATATGTCTTCCAGAATTGTTTGGAATTTGAAGTTGTTATCTAGCAGTTCAGGCATGCTTTAGGGGTAACATTCATAAAGATTGTACTTCTTGGCGAAAATGAAAATAAAATTGCTTAATGAATCATTCTGCTTTTCCCTTACAATCCATTAACATTCCATTATCTATCTCAAGCAGGTAAATAAGTGGATACTCCTTATTTATTGCTTCCCTGAAGTTAGATAAAATCTCCCAATTGTTTGTTGATTTTTCCATAATTTCAACAAATTCTGGGCATAAGGCTTTCTAGAGCTATTTTATTGTCACTTCTGTGAAGTTTGTGTTAAAAATTTTAAAATCATAATATATTTATCTCCTTTTCCTTCTCAATACACCTTAAATCGGTAGTTTGACCAATTTATTTCAAAATGAAGTCATTTTCTGTCTAAAAATTTATCATGCCTACCTTGTAGACTAGCCCACAATAGCATGTTAAAATAGCAGTTAAATATATTTCTTCAATTTTGTTCATGAAGGTATTAGCGGAAAGGGAAAATGTGTCAAAATATCCAACCAACCAACAAAAATAAAAGGAACAGAGACTATAATTTATATGAAGCAGAGTTGATTTTTTGAAAAGCAGGATTTGACTTCTGTTAGAACTTTGATAATTGATACTCTCCATCACGTCTACCTCTTGCCTTTGTGCTGAATTTGTCCCCTGGATTAGCGGAGTGTCATTCCTGTCTAGTATGTGGGACTCTGTAATGGCATCATTATTTCCCTTTTTTCTCTCTATAACTGCTCTCCACTAGACTGGCACAGTAGTGCTTAGGATTCAGTAAATCACATTTTTTTTTAATGAATCTATGAGTTTTCATTTCCAGAAATCATGATCTTCAATAGAGGCAGAAGGAGAAGCACCACCTGTGCCCCCAAACCCTTTAAGTTTCCAAAGTAGGGTTTCAAGGTTGTTCAAGTTAAATTCTACTACATTGTGACTATGTTGACTGTTTACTACAGTGAAATCAGCAGAAACAAGTTGACACTCAGTTTGGATTATATATTTTGCCCAATCCACTTCAGAACTATGTCTTCTTTATCAGAGTCTTGAAAATAATTATTGTTCTGTAGTATCTCTGTGATATAACTAATAGGAATCATTCAGTTCCTTGTGTCAAAATTTGAGTTGATTTTAAAATATTTTAACAATGCTTACCCCAAATATTGTTGTAGAGTGGGAACATATTTTAGTTTGAAATGAACACCAAAATGGATTTCAAAAATCAGTGCTGGAAACTGAGCAAAGTATCACATACCTATAATCTGGGATACTTAGGAGGCTAAGGCAGGAATATCTCAAGTTCAAGTCCAGCCTGAGAAATCCAGTAAGACCCTGTTTCAAACAAAACAAAACAAAACAAACAAACAAACAAAAAAAAAACAAATAAATAAAAAGGGCTGGGGATGTAGCTCAATGGTAAAATACTCCTGGGTTTAATCCCAGTATTGAAAAGCAAAATGCTAGCATCTAAAATTTATCAGCTGTATAACTTATGATTTGATGTGAGGTGTCCCCCAAAAGCTCCTGTGTGAGACAATGCAAAAAAGTTTAGAGGCGAAATGAAAATCTCAACCTAATCAGCGCATGAATCCTCAGATAGGACTAACTGGATGGTAACTGTAGATAGGTAGGGTGTAACTGGAGGATATGGGTCCCTGGGAGTATCCTTTTGGGGTGTGTGTTTTGTTTTTGTTGAGCAGAGCTTTTTGTCTGCTTCCTGAAGCCAAACCCCCCGCTGCTTTCTTCTGCCACACCATTCTGCCATGATGTTCTGCCTCGCCTTGAGCCTTGAGGTATGGAGGCAGCCATCTGTGTACTGAGACCTCTGGAACTGTAAACCCCCAATAAATTTTTCCTCCTCTAAAATGGTTCTGCTCAGGTCTTTTGGTCACAGCAATAAGAAAGCTGACTAAAACAGTAATTTATTACTATGCAATTAAACTTCTTTAATGCTGTGAGGTGGAAAATGATAATTCCTGAAGTTTTTGTTAATATTAAATGAAATGATACATGCAAAAGTACTTGGAAAACAGGTTTTGTATACATGGGACTGTTTTGGTGATATTGCTATTGACATATCAGTCCTTGAATCTATGATGATTTTTTAATTATATTTTCTTTCTCCGGTTGTTTCCATCTGTGAAGGAGTTTACATTCTTTTGGTCAAACTTCTCCCTGAGAACCTGAGATAGCTTTACAAGCCTTAGTTTTCACTTTGTTCATAATTTACTGATTGGTTTATAATTTTTTTTTTTTTTTTGGTGCTGAGAATTGAATCCAGGGCCTTATGCATGTGGGGCAAGCACTCTACCAACTGAGCTATATCCCCAGCCCTAGTTTATAGTTTTTTGATCGATTAAGTTAGGACAATGATACTGATCTCATGACGTTGTCATGAGGGCTAAACAGAAAGGTGAAAACAAAATCCAGACTTTTTGTTTTAGAATTTGTCTGGAACCCATGAATCCAACTATGTAATGTATAGTCTGTCTTTGATTTTCACTATTTCTTCTAACTCATGTCTTCAAAAATTAAAGCCATTTTCTCATACAAACATCCTCTTGTCTTTTCTATCTTATTAACTAACCCTATGAAATGCCAATAGTTGCAGTCAGAAATCTTGGATTGTCTCTTTTATTTTACATACTGTAAGCTCAAAAGGACGGGTGCAGACCTCAGTAGATTCAGGGAAGGTGTTTATTGTTCTTTGCGGACTCAGGCGGCATGGGGACTCATTTTCTGGATGTGAAAATGGCCATCAGTTACAGAGGGGATTTTGGTTTATAGGGTCAGTTAGGGTGGTTTCATCATTGGAACTTGTGGATGGGCCATTCGATGGTCAGGGGCTAGTTATGTAGGTTAAAACTTTTAACTCAGGAGGGCAGCCGTAAAGGGTTGAAGCTCATCATTACTTGCAGAGATAGGAATCCAGATTTTGAGGGGTAGGTTTTTCTTTTTTCTGTAATTTATTGTCTCCCAAAATTTCAGTATTCACCTCCTTCCTTCGGGGCTCATTGTCATAAGAAAAGGGTTTACTGGAAGGTTAATGCTTGGCTAGTTTTTCCCTCCCTCCTCCCAAGCTGCATCATCTCTCTGCTTTTCTTTGGAGGCTATTTTGTAGGATTATTATTCTCCATAATTCTTCACATACAATTACGTCTTATTGAGTTATATAAAAATTTAAACTTGTGACCCTCCATTTCTATATGATAATGACTGAGATGGGGCAAAGCACAGGTAGCTGATTATCAAAGAAAGGGGAAATGGGTAGATGGCACTTCCCCATCAACTGGTTGCTAATACCTCCAGGGGAAGGGGAGGATCTCACTTTCCAACACAAGCCCTTAACTCCTGGGGCCACCCTTTCCTGCCTTTTGGGCAGGTCAGCAGAGAAGAAAGGAGATGGGGGTCTATAAAAATGCAAGATACCTCCACTCCTTTTGAGTCCCTGGCTCCTTTTAACACCAGGGGAATGAGGACCCAACCTTGGTTTTTCAAGACCAATATGGCTACCATAGTTTACTCATTGCCTTTTTTTTTTTTTAAATAAAAAATTGTTTTAATTTTCAAAAATACACAAAGAAATCTTCTCAATAAAACTGAATTAAAAATGATCCAAAGACATTTTTCCATATTTTTACTGGTGCATTATAGTTGTACATAATTATGGGATTTATTGTTGCATATTCATACATGGGCCAAAGATTTTTTTTTATCTTTATTTTTTTTATTTTTATTTTTTTATTGTTGGTTGTTCAAAACATTACATAGTTCTTGATATATCATATTTCACACTTTGATTCAAGTGGGTTATGAGCTCCCATTTTTACCCTGTATACAAATTGCAGAATCACATCACTTGCCTTTTTATACCTGGATTATTCCAAGTCTTCTAAGTCTCCTTTTGGCCTTTAAAATTCTATGTCTGCCTGCAATTAATTCTCATTATAGCTGGTGGATGTTTTTTGGAATGCATATCTAATCTAATGCATCTAATTTCCTTGAAACATTAAATAATAATAGTAACAACAGGCAAATGACCTTACGTTTGATGTGCAACACTTCATTTAGTGTTTCCCCATTTAGAATAAGATCATATTAAGGAAGCATCCATTGAGTCTTGTTTTATGAACTCCTTCTCTCTCTCTCTTTTTTTTTAAAATGCAGAACTTCTGCTAAATGCTTTCTCTGCACCTCCAGAGAAAATCATATGATTTTTTTTTCTCTCCCTCAAGCTATTAATAGACTTTGTAATATTGAACGAAGTATTTTCACATTCCTGGGATAAAACTTAATTGGTCATCCTGTGTTTTCCTTTTCATGTGCAACTGGATACTATTTTCTAGTAGATTAATTAGAATGTTTACATTGATAATCATAAATGAAATTAATTTGTAGTATAAACTTTGTAAATTTAGGAATCAACATTTCACCTACGTCTTTAAATCAAATTCATATTTATTTTTCCCCCTTTGTGTATGTTCTGAAACAACTTGAATAGCATGGAAGTTGTATGATAAAAAATATTTAATAAAAAAATCTCCCCAGAGATATTTTGGTTTGGTGCTCTTTATTGGGTAGTTCTTTTATTTAATTTTTATATTTCTTTGATAAAAATTGGTCTGTTTAGAGTTTCATATTCTTTTTTTGTCAGTTGTGTTAAATTGTAATTACTAGAAAATTTTCATTTCACTCATTTTAAAATAATTTGCTTATGTTTGTGTGAAGTAGTTTTTTATGTCTAAAAATTTATTTATATTATTATTTGGTCCTTATCATTTCTTATCTTAGTTTAAGCTCTTTCTTTTTATTATATTAAAATTTTTGTTCAAGTGCTAGCATTTTATTTATATATTGGTTATACTAGTTTTCTGTTTCTACCTCATCAATTTTGAATTGATACTTAAAGAACATATTCTAGATGAATCTAGAAACATGGTCTTAACTGTAATAATTATGACATAATATATAAAAGGTAAGCATGAAATAGTTTTTCAATGAAAATTTTATTTTTGAATTCAAGAATATTTGAACATATTATATAGTTAGAAGGAACACTTGGGCATTGGGAGCTGCCACATAGGAGCTGAGCGTCCCCTAGCTTTGAGTTGTGGAAATTTGGAGACTGGCTTCCCTGACCAGGAAGCAGGTGGATCACCATCTCTGCTCAGCAGAGGAACAAAGCTTTGGGAGTGAGTGGGCATTACCCAATAGGAGTGGGCTGCCCATTATAACATTACCCCTCTGCCTTATATGGATGGGATGTTCTTTTGAACAGCCTCCCCCAATAAAACTAGGGTTTGAGACATGCCCTCTATCTTTCAAACGAACCCCTAAGGTTGCAGAGCCCTCCCAGATTTTGAAAAGGTACTTTTGTGTGCTTGGGTGCTTTCTTCACCATTTTCTTAAGTTATTGAAGTAGACAAATTTTGTGAATCCTGCTAGATCGCCAGCTTGGTTAGATGGCAATACTTGGTTTTTCTAGAATTTTATCAGTTTCGCCTTTTGTTGAGAGTTAACCTATTCCTATCATTATTTTTTTTCATGTGGTTTGTTTTTATTTCTCTAAACTTTAAATGTAGTACAGAGATTATGCTACTTATAGTTTTTTCATTCTCGGTTTCAGGATCCCCTTATTCTTCTTTTGTAAACTCTTCAGCTACCTGTAATAAATATTACTATTGACTTTCAGGATATCTGATCAGACAGATTTAGAGACTCTACATAATCTCTCATCTAATTTATTTATGGCTGCAAGCATGATAGATTAGCACATTATTACTATTATTGATTCACTAAATGTTTTATAAACATAATACCAGAAATAATAAAATCATAAAAGCATAAGTCCAGAAATAATATTCAAAAGTTTAATATTTATTTTTGCACTTAGGTATGTTATAATGTCATTCTAGACAGAAAGCTTGTTTATCTTTGTTCATCGTTCACAGAGGTAAGATCTTATATACAATGTCTTTGATTTTTGTTTTTCCTTTACTGATAGAAAAATGACTTGTTGTAGTTATCTACATGGAAAAACTATTTTGGTTTAGAAATTTATATTGTATTCAATCTGAATTCTACTTAATTTGCAATATATGAAGTAGTATACCCAAATATAGTTTCTGGTTTCTATGAAATATTTTAAATTTTCAATATTATATCTGGTTTATGGTATATGTTAGTCAAGAAATTTGCAAATATAATAACATTCTACATTCATAAACTTTATATTCTCTCTACCTGCTTCAATATTGCTATGAAAACACTGTTAAGAGTAATTGTAGTATTAATTTATTTTAACATCTTATTGAATACCTTATTAAAGTATTAATATAATTTTAATATTTTAATATAACTATTTTTAATATTTCTTGCTTGCTCATTACAGATATTATCCAGTGTACAGAATGGCTCTAGACAATAAAATGCATTAAGTCCAAAATGCTCATAGTGCTGGGATTGAGAAACTTTTATTTAGACAAATGATATGTGGGGGGAAATCTATTGGATGGTCTTTGGGAATGACTTTCTTGTTGTCATATATTGTACACAATATAAGCTTGCTTTAATTTGGTTTAAGTTGGAGTTGGTGGTATTTTTCTTTGGTTTGTGGTTCAACAATATATAATAAAAATTGCTGGTGTAATTCTTTAGACCTGCTTCTCCACCCAGCACTCTACCCAATCCCGCTGTTACCTTCAAAAATCTGCATAAGTGAGTCTTTATGTTTCTAATCTCTCATTGCCCCTTGTGGGAACCTGCTAGTTTGTCTGTGATAACTGAATGGACTACTGTAGGTGGGACCTAGTTGGAAGAAGCAGGTTACTGGGAGCATGTACTCGAAAGATTTATTTAGTCCCTTGCCCTTTCCTGGCTGCCATGAGTATAGGGTATTGATTTAACATCTGAGCAGCCATCTAAAGTGTTAACTGCCATCTTATAAGTTTCACTTTCTTGTACTTCCTCTTACCTGAACTCCACCCACCTCCATTAGTGACCTACTCCATGGTACCATAACCCTAAGCCAATCCCAGAAGGACGTGACTCCTCGACTCTGGAAAGCCCCATGGTGCCATCAACCTAAGCCAATCCCATGCTTTTCCCACCCGCCTAGCTCTGACCCAAGTACCCCCAGCCTATCCCACAACGCCACAGCTACAACTCCAAACCCCTACCCCTCAAAAGCTCAACACCCGCACATTTCAGGGCCTCTCTCCTCTCTGTAGAGAGATGGCATTTATTTGTCAACTTAGACAAATAAACTTTCGTGTGAATCTCTACCTGGTCTCTGTCCTTCATTTCTTGCTCGCCCGTCTCTTGTCTCTTGCTTTCTCACTTTCCTTTCAATGAGTTAAACAGCTTTCCTCTGCTGCATCCTTTCTCCATGATGTTCTGTCTCACCTCAGGCACAGAACAAGGAAGTTGGCCAATGATGGATTCAGACTTCTGAACCTGTGAGCCCCAAATAAACTTTTCCTCCTCTGTGGGAAATCATTCCTGAGATATTTTCTTGAAGTGTTTATATCATTAGTAGTCATGAGTTGTTATAGTTTTTCCATTGATCTCAATCACAGGGCATGGTAATACTAAAAGATACCCTAAGAGATAGCCTGTATTCCAGACATATTCTTCATTACTTCCACTATGGAGGAGTCCAGTTTTTTCCTTAACCATCAGCATCAATCAATCCCAGCCAAGATAGCAACTTCATTCTTTGCCTGTTGATTCAAAGGTATGAGGAGTGGGGTTGCCAGGTGGTACTCTTAACTTGCAATTCAGTGGAATCATTTTTGTGTCTCCTGATGGAAGAATTTTTCCCTTTTGGATTAGGACCTCTAGGCCAGCAGAGCATAAGATCATAGAGCTGAAAGCAAACATGTTTCTGGTGGGCTACCAGGGGCGATAATGGTGCCACTTCCCTGGCCACCTCTTGGTTCTTGGACCTGTGAGTTCTGGCTATGGAATAAACAGTGCCATCTGTTTTATATTAATTCAGAGTATGTTCTGGAGGATCTTGCCCCAGGCCTGACAATTATTGCCACCTAGCTGGCACTGTCACTGAAGCTTTGAAAAAATATCCCACCGTACTGTCATGCAAGCTGCTTTAGGATAGTGATGGAGCATAAAAAGATGAATGAATTTCATGAGCTGAGGCTTATTGCCACACTTCCTCTGCTGTGAAGTGAGTTCCTTATCAGAAGCAATGTTCTGTAGAATATCATGATGGTGGATAAGACATTCTGTAAGTTAGTGAATGGTAGTTTTGGCAGAAACATTGTAAGTACGGAAGGCAAGCCCATATTTAGATTGTCAATTCTAATAAAAGCAAAACATGGAAGTGGTCTAATGTAAATTAGGGTAGTCAATCTGCTACCAGTAGCTGGTGGAATGGTGCCTTATTAGGGTCTCACATGTGATCTCTGCTGCCAAAAATTTGCTTCCAAAATGCAAAGAGGCCCACAGGCATTCTGTCTCTTTTTTGCTGGTCGGAATTGCTAGATGCTATAGTTTCTCCTTCACTTTAGAAAGGGCTATTTCAATATGTCCCATAACACTGGAACTACTAGAAATTTCACCAAGGTACCAGTTCTATGAATTTTAGTCAGATTTATTTCCCATCCTTTGATGTGTAAATGTCTTACCTCTTAGTCTTGAGTAGTTGCTACTTCTTGCCCATCAGGTCCAATCAGCATAATGTCATGAAAGTAATGGACCAGTGTGATTGATATCCTATGGAAAATAAAGGCAATCAAGATCCCAGTGAACTGAATTATCATACAGGGCTGGAGAATTTTTATATCCCTGAGATAGGACGTTGCATTTGTGAAAGCAAACTGCTTCTGGTGATGCTTACTAGTAGGTGTCAAGAAAAATGTCTTTGAAGATCAGTAGCCATATACTGGATCACAGGGCACATATTCATTAGTTTTCTCAAGCATTGAAACCACATCTGGCACAGCAGCTACAATTGGAGTTACTACCTGATTAATCTTATAATTTGTAATTCTGTAAGATCCATCTGTGTTCTACATAGGTCACATAAGAGAGGAACTCACTACCTTTCATCTTTAAAATTCTGTGTAATGGCATTTATCTATACAATTCCTCCAGGAATGCAGTATTGCTGTCAATTTACTATTTTCTTAGAGGCAGTTCTGGTGGTTTCCTCTTGGACTTTTCCACCATAACCTAAATTATACCATCTTAAAATGATACTTGGAAGTATTTGAGAAGTGTGCACTGTAAAAGCATCTTCTCTGGAATCATGGAGGATAGAGGGCAAGGTATCATGCAGAAAACTATTATCTAGGAAGTCTAAAAAAGAGAAATTGCTTGACTCCTAGGATTGAGAACTTGGGGATAGAAAGGGAATAGTGCTCTGGGCATTCTCGGAACACATACTTGAACTACTTCTAGTGCAGCACAGATAGGCAGTTGGTATTTGAAAGGATAGTTGCATTTGAGTTGGGGACTGAGAGACACTCCCCAGCTCAGAGAGTCATACAGAGAGGTGGGCATGATTGGGTTCTAAGTTGAGTTGTAAAACAAAAGAAATGTGACCTAATTTACACCCTGATCATGTGAAAGAGTTTGTGTAGCTTGTTTCAATAAGGGTATCACAGACTATACCATTATTTCCTGTGGGCAGAATTTGAGGGGCCATTGGGTGAAGTGGTAGGACAATTTCAAACAAATACAAAAAATACCCCTTCTTTAGGCACTTTGAAAATGAAAAAAGAGCTTAAGCCTGAGGTAGAGTTAGAAGAGATTGGTAAGTCTCTAACCTTTCTTCAATACCTGCCATCACGTTCCTCACATATTATTTCTTAACACATGTTGCTTAAAAGAGGGAAGGAATAAGTAACGCAGTGACAACATAGATTGGGTTCAGAGGAGGACTGATGTCTGAGAAAGGTGTTAGGAGAGACTATTTATAAAACATGCCACATTTACTAGTAGTGAGAAAGCACAGATATAATACACTTTGTGTATAAAACATGTCCATAATTAATTGCTTCACAGAATGAACAATAAAAACTATCCACTTGAACTAGAGATACACAGAATTACATGTTCAAGTTAAATCAATTGGACTGTTAGAGAAAGAAGGAATTGCCAAAATGTTATGATCCTAAGGACTTTTTATCTAAAAGGAGAGATTTTTAAAAATTTACCCTTAGAAATTGACAGTAAAAAATTATTCTTTTAGAAGTCATACTCAAGTAACCTCTGAATTATTATTTCTCTTACTTTTGTTGTTACTATTGTTTTTGTAATAAAATCTTTCAAAATTTCTATTTTCATCAGTCATTTATATGTATGTGTGTACATATTTTGATCCAAATTGTTTGTCAGTTGGTAAAATTGCATGTAAGTACATGTACAGGGAAGGATGTATTGGTAAATCTAAGGAATTTATGTTTGTTTGCATGTGGGGTGTTTGTTTTTTATTCTCTTCCTGATGGAAGGGATCTCTTCTCAAGTATTATCATTACTTTGCATGTCAACAGTTGCTTGGTGCCAAGCAATAAGGTTCAATATATATATATATATATATATATATATATATATATATATATATATTTTTTTTTTTTTTTTTCTCTTTTGCTGTAGAGAGGTTTTAACCTCAAAACCCCCAAAGGTCTTCCTTCTCCTCCTCCTCCTCCTCCTCCTCCTCCTCCTCCTCCTCCTCCTCCTCTTCTTCTTCTTCTCTCTCTCCTTAGAATGCTAAGCATAAAGGTGTATCTATACCATTATATATAAAATAAATGTAAACTATTGGTTGAAAGTCCTTGTTTCATTTCATACACAATGCTCTTATTTTGTATTCTTTGGTTTACATTAGTAAATAACACAGGATTAAATTGTTGGACTAGATGAGTATATGTGAGGGAGTTATATTAGTCACGGCTCTCCAGAGAAACAGAACCAATAGAATAATATGTGTATATATACACACAAAAAAACATATGCAAACAAACATACACACATGTATGTATGTATATTCATAAAATCATGCAATTATATGTATCTACATATATATGTATATATTCATATAATTCATTCATATAATCATGTAATTATATATGTGCATATATTTGTATATATATATTTGTATATATATATATATCTATATATCTATATATATATATATATATATCTATATATATATATATATATATAGATATATAGATATATATATATATATATCTCACAATCACAGAGGCTGAAAAGTCATATCTGTAAACTTACAGTGTGGTCCAGTTCAAGAAGCCATAAGTCTCAGAACCAGGGAAGCTGATGATGTAGCCCCCAGAGAACCCCTGGAGAACCTATGGAGAACCCCTGGAGGGCCATTTGTATAAGTCCCAGAGTCCAAAGGCCAAAGAGTGTGAGAGAGATTGAGAGGAACATCAAGCAAGTGAGAAAGAGATAAACTATATATCTGTCTATCTGTCTATCTGAGTTTCCCACATTTTCTGCTTTTCTGTCCTTTGGGTGCCTAGCTAATCAAATGGGCTGGACTTCTTACTGTTTGCTGAGCTGACCTATACTCCAATCTTCTCTAGAAATATCCTTGCAAAAACCCCTAGAAGTGTGCCTCACCAATTCTTTAGTTATACCTCATCAGCCATGTTGACACCCAGAATTAACCATTACAATTGTTAAATGACTTGACACTACAAGTGCCATTAATATCAAAAAGGCTGATATAGAAATTAAAGAATACTATGAGGACTGTTATTATTACTGTTACTGTTATTATCAGGAGAAATTGTGCTATGGCTGACTTATACCAAGTTTGCAGCCACTTAGCTTTGATGGGGAATTGTTTGGGGAGGGGATGGGTAGAAGGATGAATACTGGAAGAGCTGAGCATTGGATGATGTTGAACCTGCATTGTGCTTTGAGCTTTCTATAAAGGAGAAATTGGAAGAGAAGCATCCTCTCTATAAGGGACAAATTAAGAAGCATTTAAGAAGCATCACAAATACATAGTTTTATGTAGTCAGTCAATCAATGTTTACCGAGTGTTTGTTATGTGACAAGCACTGAGTGTGCAATGATGAACAGGGCAGTGAAGGAGGAGACAAAAGCCACAAGTAGAGGCAACTGTAACATAATGTGGTGAATTTACAATAGGGATGTAACAATTTGCCCAATCCTCACCATGGCAAGTGGTCGTTTAATGCCAGTGGTTTTGAATATTTCCTGCTATCTTAGGAAGTTGGTGTTCTTAGCTTTTCTTAGTCTCTCTTAGAGCGATCATTTGCTACTGTATCTTGGTCATGTTGCCTTACCACCATCCCTGCAGCTTCTGGCCCTCCTGAAAGGCTGAGTGCAGTGATTTCACTGGGAGAGCCCACACTGCCACCACCACCCTGGCCTGGATGGGTGTGGTAAGGAGGCTGTTGTCCTTTTTATTATGCACAGAACTGGCCTTTCTCTTAATTTTCTTTAACAACTGGGGGATGGTTAATTTTATATGTCAGCCCAATTGGGCTAAGGAATTCCTAGATTGTTGCTAAAGCATTATTTCTGGGTATGTCAGAGAGAGTGTTTCTAGGAAAGATAGCATTTAAATTAGTAGACTGAGTAGTGATTTGCCCTCACCAATGCAAGTGGGCATCATTTAATACACCGAGAGTCTGAGTGGAGGAACCAAAAAGGTGGAGGAAGAGTGAATTTTCTAATATCTTGTTGAGTTGTATTTCTCCTTCCCTCAGACATCAGACCCCCTGATTCTTAGTTCTACCAATATCTTCTTGTCCCTTGTTCTCAGATCATTGGAGTCTTAGACTGGGAGTTACCCAGTCAGCTCCTCTGGTTCTCAGGCATTTAGACCTGGCCTTAATTCCATCATTTGCTTTTCTGTTCTCTGTTCTCCAGCTGTTCCATATCATGGGGCTTCTCATCCTTCATAATTATGTGATGATTCCCATAGTAAATCTCTTCTCTCTCCCCCTCTCTCTCTCCACACACACACACATGCACACACATTTCTAATACACTAATATGCATCTTTTCCACCCTAGTTTAGGATTAGCTTGAGTCTTAGGATTTGTCTTTTCCTGGCATATCTGGGAAAAAAAATCCACACCTTTCAGTGATAACTCTGCTTCCACCCACAGCCACATAGCTTTGTCCTTTGGCCCCAAGAGGACTTCAAGAATTAAAAATCAATTATATTTTTAAAACTTTGATTATTTGAATTTAAATGACATCATGTCAAGATAATGTTAGGTTGAATTTCTACCCTTGGGTTTTGACAGTGAAATGTCTTCTAGGAAGTTCTCTGCTCCCAGACATGGATTCCTGGGCTTCTTGCCTTAGATGCATGGTAGCAGACATGATGCAAAGATGAAGAGCTTCCACACAGATGGCTCTTTCAAGTCCATCCATCTAACATCCATCTTTCAGGAATATAAGCCTGGCAAGAACCATATGTGCAAGGAGTTGATAGGACAGGATTCAAGGTGAATAAGAATGAAGTTATGGGGGCTGTGATCTTTGTAGAGATACTGCCTGGAGAGGTTGTAGGCATTATTGGCTATGGAGAAACCTCCTGAAGCCTCTGGACCACCTTTGCTGAACATATCAGTAATGGCTACGAAATATGCTTCTATAAGAACTGGTATTGATATAAGAAGAAGACTTTCACAAACCCTGCAAGAATGGCAGGATGGCATTGGAAAGAAGCAGCTAGAGAAGGACAGCATGAAGAAGTAATGCTAGGTCATTCACATTATTGCCTCCACCCAGAAAGTTCCTGTTTCCTCTGCACCAGACGGTGGCCAATTTGGTGGAGATCCAGGTAGATGGAAGTACTATGGCTAAGAAATTGGACTGGGCCAGAGAGAGAGCATGAACCAAGTGTTTGGGCAAGATAAATGATCAATGCCATTGGGATGACCAAGGACAAAGGCCAAAAAGGGTTCACTAGTCATTGGAGCACCAAGATGATTCTTCGTAAGGTTCGCTGAGGGCTGAATAAGGTTTCCTGTATTGGAGCACAGCAATCTGCCCATGTGACCTCCTCTATGGAATGAAATGGGAAGAAGGGCCATCATCATGTACTGAATCAACAAGAATATTTACAAGATTATTAAGGATAGCAAACTGATTGTGAACAGATTATGATCTATCTGAAAGAGCAGACACTAGTTGCCTTTGTTCACTGTGGTGAAGTGACCAATGATTTTGCCATCCTGAAAGTTTGATGGAAACCAAGAAGTAAGTGTTCATACCCTGCAGTTAACTTGCTGGTACAGAACACATGATGGATTCTGGAGATGATTTATCTTAAATTCACTGACACCATCTCCAAGGTTGGCCATGGTCACTTCTAGCCTATGGAAAAGGAAGCATTAATGAAATCGCTTAGGAAAGACTGAATTGCAAAGGAAGAGGATCCCATTATGTAGTTGGTGGAATCCCAACGAAAGTTATTTCCCAGTGGGGGGAGAAAAATACTATGAGATTGGAACACTAATTCAAAATTATTCCCCATAGGACATCTTGTAGAGTAATAATCTAACACTTCTCCATCCCTCATTCAATTTCTTAGGGAGGTAGTGACTTATGTAATTGGTGAGGGTAGGTAAAAATCTCTGTGTGTGAATCTTAGCCCTTTCCTCTCACTTTATCTTGGGAGTCAACCACCTGTAAGAAGCATATGTTCTATATAGTTTCTTAATGTCAGATCTTTTTTTTTTACATTGATTTTTTCCTTATTTATTTATTTATACATGACAGCAGAATGCATTACCATTCATATTACACATATAGAGCACAATTTTTCATATCTTTGTATACAAAGTATATTCACACCAATTCATGTCTTCATACATGTACTTTAGATAATAATGATCATCACATTCCACCATCATTTCTAACCCCCTGTCCCCTCCCTTTCCCTCCAACCCTTCTGCCCTATCTAGGGTTCATCTATTCCTCCTATGCTCCCTCTCCCTATCCATTATGAATCAGCCTCCTTGAGTCAGAGAAACATTTGGCATTTGGTTTTTTGGGATTGGTTAACTTCACTTAGCATTATCTTTTCTAACTCCATCCATTTACCTGCAAATGCCATGATTTTATTCTCTTTTATTGCTGAGTAATATTTCATTATATATATATATATATATATATATATATATATATATATATATATATATATACATTTTTAATCCATTCATCCATCTATTGAAGGGCATCTAGGTGGGTTCCACAGTTTAGCTATTGTGAATTGTGCTGCTATAAACATTGATGTGGCTGTGTCTCTGTAGTATGCTGTTTTTAAGTCCTTTGGGTGTAGATCAAGGAGAGGAATAGCTGGGTCAAATGGGGGTTCTATTCCCAATTTTCCAAAGAATCTCCATACTGCTTTCCATATTGGCTGCTGCACCAATTTGCAGTCCCACCAGAAGTGTATGAGTGTACTGTCAGGGTTTTTAAGCCCTCATTCCCTCCTGACCTGCAGGAGAGATGGGAAGAGCATGCCCCAACCAGGACGAGCCAAGAAAGGAGGGGGCCAACTGATTGTCTGCGCCCAGCCCTCCCTCGCCAGAGGACAATCAGAAGCATCAGGGAGACTAGTCAAAGCAGGATCTCATTTATTGATAAAACACACACAGCTAAAATAATGTACAGGAGCCAATCAGGATAAAGGTCAGCAGGGTGGGGAGAATTCACATTTACACCCATCCTACAGGCAATAATGGGAGACATGAGCTGTCCACTAGGATGGAAGGGTTCTGAGCCTATCCTAGAGGTGGTGGGATCTTTTGTCACAACCCACAGCAACTTTTTGGCTGATCACCATGCGCTATCTTAGCCACATGTGGCCCCAGGCCCGGGAAGCTGGTAGCTGAAAGGAAAGTGACCACAACACTTGGAGCAACCAAAAGATCTTTATTGCAGCAGTGCAACAAAGAGAAAGGAAAGAAGGAAAGAAGGAGAGGGGGGGGGGAAGGGAAGAGGAGAGATGAAGAGGGAGAGAGCAAGAGCAAGAGAGAGACAGAGAGCGCACATAAGAAAGATAAAGAGCAAGAGAGAGAGAGAGAGCGAGGGAGAGAGAGAGAGAGAGAGAGAAAGAGAGAGAGAGGGAGAGAGAGCAAGAGAGAGGGGGGCCTGGCAGGAGGGAGTTTTTATAACCCAAATCTAATGGGGCCTCTGGATCTGCAAGCTGCCTTGTTGGCCCAAGGGGGGGTTAAGAGTTCACCCTTGAGCAGGGTTGAATGTTCAGACTTGAGGCAAACAGGTGATAAAGGACCAGATAGTGCGTGGGCTATCTTGCAGCCTGCCCTGCAGACAACACAGTTCAGCCTGCTCTGCATCCAACAGTAGCAGCCAACAAGTTAGGTTTCCTCTTTTCTGATGCAACATGCCCCACATGTTACATCATGCCCTACAGTGTACCATTTCCCCACATCCTCTCCAACACTTATTGTTGTTTGTCTTCATAATAGCTGCCATTCTGATTGGAGTGAGGTGAAATCTTAGAGTGAGAAGATGATATACAATTAATCAAAAATATATGAAAAAGTGTTCATCATTGCTAGAAATTAGAGAAATGTAAATCAAAACCACTCTAAGATTTCGTGTCAGATCTTTTACTGGGTAGTCTTCAATTTAGGGGAGGCCTGAGTGGCTCAATATTACTTTTAACTGAGTGGATAACTCTATTTAACCTACAAATAAATTTTAGGAAGTTCCTTTGTCTACAGATATGATGTTCTCCATTATAAGATTATTAGTATTCTAGTATCTGTTTCACTTTTTTGATGATGAGAAATGATACAATGAGCATCCTTATCTACATGTTTGTGGAAATCAAATTCCTGAATTATAAGGAATATGAATCTTCAACTTAGTTATTAACATATTGCTCTCTAAATTCATCATGTCAATTTATACCCCTATTACATTCATTTCACACTTTTAAACATTTGGAACTTAATCCCACTGTTAGTCAAGGAGCATTTGTGTTTATATTATCCTTACCTAAGTGGCACAAATTGTAGCAGTCCTATGACTGAGATTAAATGAAATTTCACTATTGTAAATTGAAAATATTATCAATAAAAATGCATTCAATACAGGTAACCTACCAAACATAATAGCTTAGCCACACAGTACACTGTGCAGTATGATTGTTTACCTCATGATCACATGGCTGCCTGGGAACTGTGACTGGCTGCATCTGCCTAGCATATTGAGAGTACCATACTGCTTATTGCTAGCCTGGGAGAAGATCAAAATTCAAAAATTTGAAGTACAATTTCTACTAAACATGTATTATTTTTGCAACATGATAACTCGAACCATTAGAAGTGGGGTACTGCCTGTACAATAAATAATATTTTGCTTAATGTAATTCTCCTAAATTTCAGATATTCAAAATTCAGGTCATAATCAGTTTTGACTTGAGTCCTGTGTTTGAAGTCATATTAAATAAAGTAGCTTATCACAGATGTCAATATGAATGCTGGCTAAGATGAGTTGCCTAGGTTTTATAGGTCTGTTTATATAAAATTATTGCATGGACTCATGAAGATATTTTTAAGTAGTGGCTGAGGAAATTTTTTTCTATATGGCATTGAAAAAAATAATTTTCTTTGGTTTGTGACAAGATAACTATTAATAGACCTTGCTGCTCTTTCAGATCTTGACTTTATGCCTATAAACTATGGGATGCCTTTGTACAAAATTAATTTTAAAAAATGGGCAAAGTGAACATAAGCAAAATGAAATGTCTGATAAACATTTAAAAATTATTCTCATTAGTAATCAGAGAACTGAGAATTGAAACAGAGGATATCCATGAATTTTTATGAGTGAATGTTAGAAAATGTGAAATGTATTGAGTAGGAGTATAAATTGACATAACAAATTTAGAGGGTAATAAACTAAGTTGAAGATACATATTCCTTATGATTCAAGAATTCAATTTCCACAAACATGTAGACACAGATGCTCACTGTAAAATTTGTCATCATCAAAAAAACTGTGAAATAACTGAAAAAATTCATTAGCAGGGAGATAAGTTAATACATTCTGGTCTATTTTTTTTATAATGTTGTATGTAGATCTGGCCCTTGTGCTGGCTAATTCCTTGTGTCAATTTGGTTAGACCATGGTACTCAGGTATTTAGCCCAATACTGGTTTGGATGTTGCTGTGAAGTTAATTTTTAGATGAGTTAACATTCAAATTAGTAGATATTGAGTAAATAATGTGAGTGGGGTGTCATTCAAGTGGTTGAAGGCCTTCAAAAACAAAGACTGACTTCCCTAAGAAAGAAAAATTTTGCTGGAGGATTGCCTTTGAGCTTAAGATCAACATTCATTCTTTTTGGGGTCTCCAACCTGCTGAACTACCTTGCAGATTTTCAACTTGTCAGCATTCACAGTATCATGTGACAATTCCTTAAAATCTTTCTCTGACTCACAATCACACATTCATACATGGCACAAGCTAGCACACAGGCACGTTCATATTTTGTTCTACCATTTTCTTCCTCAGTTCCCTTCTATTCTATTTTCCTGTATCTCAAATATTTCCTGTGAACCACCACATTTGGTATTCTTTCTTGCTCAAACACTATTCTCCTTGATATTTACATGGTTCACACTCTCAATTCATGTACATCCTTTCTCAAATATAACCTCTCAGACAGACCATGACTGAACACCTTGTACAAAATAGCCCTCCCTCTTCCATCATTACTTATTACTTATTCACTTATTCTGTTATAAATATTGTATGTTTGTGTCCTTCCAAGCTTACATGTTGAAATTCCCAAAGTAATGGTAATAGTAGGTGGGCACTTTGGGAGGTGATTAGGTCATTATAAAAGAGGCATGGGATTAGTGTCTCATTAAGAGGCCTTAGAGGTATTGCTTTCCCCCTTCCACCACATGAGGACCAAGTGAAAAGACACTGTCACCAAACACCAGATCTTCGATGCCTTAGTTTTAGTCTTGCCAGTCTTCTGAACTGTAAGAAATTTTTGTTGTTTATAAGCTACTCAGCTCTTATAGCAGCTTGAACAGACTAAGACACCACATAGCAGTGCTTAAGAACAAAGATGCTTAAATCACACCACCTGAGTAAAAAATCTGACTCCATCATTTTCTAATTATATGATCTTAGTCAATTTACTTAATCTATGATTGCTTCTTCATGTATAAAATGGAGACAAAAGTAATACAAGTGGTTGAAGGGTTACTGTGAGGATTTCAATTTATGAAAACCTCTCAGAATAATGCAGGTACATAGTAAAAGTGCATCAGAAAATGCTGGTCATTATGAACTAAAATTATTGATTTACTATCCATCCCCTTTAGTAAAATATGAGTCTCATGGGGACAGAGACATTGTATTGTTTTTAGTAACTAGAATAGTGCCTGTACCAACGTTATGGTTTGGATGTGAGGCGTCCCCCCTTCTCACGTGTGAGAGAATGCAGGTTCAGAGAAGAAATGACTGGGTTTGAGAGCCTTAACCCAATCAGTGATTTAATCTCCGGATGGGATTAAATGAGTGGTAACTGGAGGAGGTCGGGCATTGGGGGCATGTATCTGGCAAGTGGAGACCTCTCTCTCTGCTTCCTGATCATCCTGTGAGCCACTTCCCTCTGCCATACTCCCTCCCCACTGTGATGTTAGCCTCACCTTGGAGCCCTGAGGAATGGTGCTGGACTTCTGTGGACTGAGACCTCTGAAACTGTGAGCCTTCAAATAAACTTTTCCTCCCCTAAAATTGTTCTGGTCAGATCTTTTAGTTGTAGCAGTGAAAAAACTGACTAAAACAACCAAGCTGGCACTTAACAAATATTTGCTTCATGAGTAAATGAGCATATTAACATGTATTGGTTTCAAATATTTGTAATGACTAAAAAGGCAAACCAAGAAAAGGATGCACATGATACATAAGTATGTAAGCCAGAACTTAAGATATACAAAAACATTACATTGATTCACTATAAGGACACAGTGTAGCAGAGGTTCCTAGTCTCAGTACTCACTCTCCCATTCTTCCTTACTGATAGACCCAGCTAATGTACCCTTTGGAGTACCACTCTGTTCTACATCCCTTGAAGACAGGATGGCCAGTAAGGTAGAGGTGCAAGTTCTTACATGAGGCTGGAGAGAACACTATTTAAAGGAAGTTGAGCCATCCAGGAGACACAAGTCCTTTTGCCCTTTCTTCTGCTCCTTTTTCTTTCTGAAGTGAAGATGTGATCACCAGAGTTTCAACAGTCAGTTTTGTAATTCTTAGAGCAACTAAATATATGCAGGGCAGGAAGATGGAAGTATTCTGAGAGAGACATTGATGGCAATATTCAGCCTCCATATAAGCTCTGGGTTGTCCCATCATGAAATGCTTAATAGGTGAGAAAAACTAAACCATAGTTCAAACATGAGAATAAAATGATGTTACCATATTCCTGATAATATCTGTAGTCCTGGTAACTAGTAGCCATTGGGAATGATCTTAAACCTGCTAAATCTATCAATTCCACTAGTTTTCAGTCAATGAAGACCTGACTCAGCGAAAACATAGTAATTATTAAGTCAACCTATCAATCAGTGAAAATGTCTGCTTCCTAGAAATTAGCCAATCATCAATGGACTTCATCTTCCTGAATTCATTTATTCACTTGCCAATACTCCTCTGGATGTCAACCAACATACACCAGTCTTACCTAAATAATTATCCTTCTAGAGTTGACATCAATGTAATTCGGTCTCTGGGTTTTAGGAATCCATCTATGCCTGAGTTTCACATTACCAAAGAAACCTGTATAAGATCAAGTCCCTGATCTATTCTGAAAGATTGTGTATTATCAGTATAGTTTTCTATTACTTAAGAAAGCAGTAAATTCAAATATGCAGTTACTTTGAATTTTCAGATATTAAGCAGTGTTTTTTTTCTTTCGCAAGCCAGTATTATTTCAAATCTCTGGTACTATCAGCAGAAAATAATTCTTATATGTTAAACATTAGAAGTAAAACACCTTGATGAAAGTTTATAAACCAAGTTTGGTTTTATGGTTATTTTTGGAAAAAGAGGGAGACACCTGAGAATAGTAGGTAGCTTCAAATCTATCTGTAAAGATATGGATTCAATTTTAATGTTCACTATAGATTGTAGCCTATAATTGTGCACTTAATTATTTTCTGTTTTTGTATACTTGAAGTATTTTATAATTAAAATTTAATTTAAAAATAATCTCTTTTAACTCTTGGTTGCATAATATTTAAATATAATAAAAATGGAAAGAAAATGGGTTTTGGAGTCAGAAACAGTTGGGTTTAATTTTTACCCTACCATTTATTAGCTCTATGACCTTGAGCAAATTAACCTCTGTAAATTAAAAATTTTTATAATTTATAAAACTCTTGAAACTGGGTTTGTGGCACATTCCTGTAATCTCAGTGGCTTGTAGTAGGGGGTGAAGCAAGAAGATTACAAATTCAAAGCCAGCCTTAGCAACTTAGCGAGGCCCTCAGCAACTCAGCGAGACCATGTCTCAAAAATAAAGAATTAAAAGGGCTTTGATGTGGCTCAGTGGTTAAGTGCCCCTAGGTTCAATTCCTGGTACCAAAATAAACAGACCAACAACAACAACTCTTGATTGGATCTTAGATAATTATCGAAATGTCCTTGCCATAGAGCAGATATTGAATAAATGTTATTTTCTTTGCTTCCTGATTTATACTACTTCTTTTTTTTTTCAACCAAGCTATTGTAATTCTTTGGATGATACTGGAGTTAATTGATAATTTATCTTGAAAACTTTATTTTGTGTGTTCCACAGTTAGTGCTCAGTGTGTGATGTAAAAACAAAGCCTGTCCTCCAACTCATCTTGGATTATTTGCACATATCTTAGGCTCTTTGATTTACCTTATTAACCACTAGGCATTAGGGACACGTATGAAAGGAGAAATTCTTAGATGAATCTGAAGGCAGTTTGCCTTCTCTCGGCTCTTTACCATATTAGGATAAAATGAAAAGTTGGCATTTTGAAAGCCCAAAGAGCCAACACTAGAATTCCACCATGAAGGAGTTCTAATCTTGGACTCCAGCCTTAAGAACTGTGAGAAATGAATTTCTACCTTTTATAAGCCACTTAGTCAATGGCAATTTATTGCATAGCAGCAATGCGCATGAGAGTACCGTTGTCTTGTCAAGATATTGATTTTGTTTCCATGAAACAAAATTAAACCCAGAATTAGGTTTGCTGACTGTGCTTTTACTTCAGGAGGGGACTGCGGTTGGGCTCCTCAGTTTAATCCTATGGGATTCAGGCTGTCTTCCTTGGTTATGCCACTGGCTGGAGTTTGTGTTTAGTAGGTGTCACAGGTTGGACTGGGATCCCTTGTTTGGTGGGGTCGGAGATTGAGATATACTATTGGGAGGGACTTCAGAATATGCTCTGTTGGGTGTGGTTACTGTCTGGATTCCCTGATGAGGCAGGGTCCCAGTTAGGATCTGCAAATGTAGATTTTTCCTTTTTCTTTTGGTGAGGTTATAGGTGGAGCTCCACGGTTCCTCAGGATCTCTATCCATGCTGCCTGGCTAGATGGGTGTGTAGGCTGTGCTCCATTGTTCAGAGTGGTCACTGGCTGGGTTTTATTCACAGGCAGGGCCACTGGTTGTGCTTTATAGTCCAGCAGGGCCACTGGACCTATTCCAATTGCCTCTGTTTGGACTTCTGGCTAGGGTCTATATTTGGGTGTATCCAGGCTAGGTTCTACCATTGTTCCTGGCTGGGCAAGACTGTAAACTAGACTTTTGTGGCTCAAAGGACTCACTGGGCATGCTCCCTGATTAGATGAGGTCAGAGGCTGTGTTCTGAGGTAGGACAGGGCTGCTGGCTGGAGTCCTTACTCAAGCAGGGTTGTGCTCAGCAGCTGACTTAGACCATTGTCTAGGGAACTCATCAGGCAGAACTGCCAATCATGCCCTTTGGTCATCTAGAGCCCCTGACTCAGCTCTTGAATGTGCAGAACAACCTGGACTCTTTGACCAGGTACTGCTACTTCCAAGGGGTGGGGTGGTATTGTTTGGATATGGAATGACACCCAAAGGCTTAAGTGTCAAAGACTTATTGCTAGTCTTAGGAGAGGAGGCCTAGTGGAAGAAAATCAGGTCATCAAGGGTGTGCCTTTGAAGGGAACATCAAGACCCTGACTTTTTCTTTTCTGTCTTTTTTGCTTCCTGGCCACACTGAAGTGAGCAACTTTGCTCTACCACACGCTCCCTGCCATAACATTTGACCTCACCACAGACCTAAAGCAGTAGGGTCAAACAGTGATGAACTGAAACCTCTGCAACCATGAGCCCAAGTAAATATTTTTTTCTTTTAAATTGTTGATCTCTGGTATTTTGTCACTGAGATGGAAAGCTGACTAACACAAAGGGCCACCGCCAAGATTCACTTGCTGGTCACTGTGAATCCCTGTTCCTTCTTCTTTCCTACTTGCTCCCAGGCGAACCAGATCTGCCAATGTTCCCTGTGAGGCAAGACAGGTGGGTCTTTCAGAAAGTGCCAAGGAACACTGAGGAGTCAGGATGTCTGCAGCTGGTTCTCCTTTCTACTGGACAAACCAAGGGGAACCTTACAGGCGTGGTGCTGTTCTAGCCCCCGGGAAGGATGATACAAAAACAAACTGTTCCTTTTACCCTTGCAATTGGATGACTTGAGAGAATGCTTCAAGCTCACTCTCAGGCTTGGGATTTTCACAAGGCATTCTTGTCTGTTGATACTGAAAACTGATATTTCTGTGAGGGGGATTAGAGGGGGGAACAGCTAATCGGCCATCTTGTCAACATCACCAGCCTTTTCATTTCTTTTTTAATGGTGACTCTCTAGTTTTGGGAAGTGATACTTTGGGAAGTGATCATATGGTGGTTCTACTTTTAATTTTTTTTGAGAAATGTCCATACTATTTTCCAGTGTGGCTGGATCAACTTATGTTCCCACCATCCATATGTAAGTCTTCCTTTCCCCACACAACCTCACCATTTTTTTTGTTTATGGTAGTGGATTAGTCCATTTTTATTGCTATAGAAAATACCTGAGGTTGGGTAAAATGTGAAGGAAGGAAATTTATTTCACTTACTACTTTGAGGATTTAAATTCCAAGATTGGGAAGCAGCTCCTTTCCTTGGCCTCTGGTGAGGGTCTCATGGGGGATGCCATCATGGGGGGGCACATGGTGGGGGCATGTCACATGGTAAAGAAAGATGTAAGAGAATGGGAAGGGGCCTATATTTCTCTTTTATTATAATTATTAATGCATTTAAATTGTACAAATTAATGGGTTTGACTGGAACTTTTCCGTACTTGTATACATCATGCTTTCGTCATATCCCTTTTATCTTCCCCGTCCTCCTTTCTATCCCCACCGCTTCCTGGCCCTCTTCCCCTTCGTTAATAGTCCCTATTCTACTTTCAGGTCATTTTTCTTTCTTTCTTTGTTTCCACCTATGTGAGAAACATGTGAAACTTGTTTTTAATATGTCTAGTTTTCTTCACTTAACATGCTGCTCTTTGGTTCCATCTATGTCTCTGCAGATGACATGATTTCATTCTTCTTCATGGCTGAATAATACTCCGTTATGTATATATGCCATGTTTTCTTTATCCACTCCTGTATTGACAGGCACCTAAGCTGATTCCACAAATGTATATTGTGAATAGTGCTGTGATATTGTGCAGGTGTCTTTATGTGCTAATATAATTTCCTTCAGGTATAGACCCAGGAGTGGTAGAGCTGGATCATATGGTGGTTCTACTTTTAGTTTTTTTTTGAGAAATGTCCATACTATTTTTCATTGTGGCTGGATCAACTTATGTTCCCACCAACAATATGTAAGTCTTCCTTTCCCCATACAACCTCACCAGATTTTTTTTTTTTTGGTTTTATTCATTCTGATTGAGGTGAGATAGAATCTCAAAGAAGTTTTAATTTGCATTTCCCAGATAGATAATGATGTTGGGTATTTTAATATATTTATTGATAATTTGTACTTCTTCTGAGAAGTGTCTGTTGAGATCTTTTGCCCATGTATTGACTGAATTACTTGTTCCTTTGTTGTTTAATTTTTGAATTCTTTATATAGTCTGGATATTAATCCTCTGTCAGATGAATATTTGGCAAAGAATTTCTCCCTATCTGTAAATTGTCTTTTCACTTTCATGATTGTTTTGTTTGCTGTGCAGAAGCTTTTAATTTGATGTAATCCTGTTCTCCAGTCTTGCTTTTATTTCCTGAGCTATTGGATTTCTATTCAGAAAACCACTGCCTGTGCCAGTATCTTCAAGTGTTTCTTTTAATGTTTTCCTCCAGTAGTTTCAGTTTCAGGTCTTACATTGAGGTCTTTGATGAGTCGTGAGTTGATGTTTGAACAGGGTGAGGGGGATCCAGTTTCCCCAGCACCATTTGTTGAAAATGCTGCCAATGTATGTTTTTCATACAAGATATGTTTTTGGTATATTTTGTTAAAAATAAGATGACTTTAGAAGCATCAGTTATCTTTGGATCTTTTATTCTATTCCATTGGTCTACATGTCTGTATCTATGCCAATACCATGGTGTTTTTGTTACTGTGGCTCTGTAGTACATTTTGAAATCAGGTATTTTGATGCCTCCAGTCTTTTTTCTTTTTGCTTAGGATTGCTTCGACTGTTTTAGGTCTTGTGCTTTCTTATGGATTTTAGGGTTTTTTTTTTCTAGTCCTGGGAAGAATGCTTTTGGTATTTTAATGGGGATTGCATTGAATTGGTAGAAATCTGCAGGTTGCTTTTGGAGTATGGACA
Source organism: Callospermophilus lateralis (assembly GCF_048772815.1). Taxonomy (NCBI): domain Eukaryota; kingdom Metazoa; phylum Chordata; class Mammalia; order Rodentia; family Sciuridae; genus Callospermophilus; species Callospermophilus lateralis. The sequence goes on along the minus strand of NC_135312.1, from coordinate 90,294,182 downwards.
TTTTAACAATATTGATTCTCCCAATCCATGAATGAGTGAAGCCTTTCCATCTTCTGGTATCTTCTTCAAGTTTTTTATTGTTTCATATTTTCATTGTATAGGTATTTCATCTCCTTTTTTAGGTTTTTTTCCTAGGTTGTTGTTGTTTTTGAGGCTATTGCAAATATATTGCTTTCTTGATTTCTTTCTCAACACGTTCATTATTGGTTTATAAAACAGATGTTGATTTTTGTATGTTGATCTTATATCCTAGTACATTGCTAAATTTGTTAAGTTCTAAGAGTCTTTTGGTAGAGTCTTTGGCATGTTCAAGTATAGAATTATATAATATGCAAACAGAGATAATTTAATTTTCTCATTTTCTATGTATCCTTTTTATTTCCTTCTCCTGATTGTTCTAGCTAAAATTTCAAGTGTTATTTTGAGTAAGAGAGGTGAGAGTAGATATCTTTGTTTTGTTCCTGATTTTAGAGGAAATAAAAATTTTTCCCCATTCAGTAGAATGGTAGCCATTGTTTGTCACATATAATTTTTGTTATATTCTACAACTAATTTAGGGATTTTATAAAGAAATGATGTTGGATTTTATCAGGCTGTTTTTTGAATGTATTAAGATGATCTTGTGATTTTTATACTTGATTCCATTTATGTTATTTATTTGTGTATGTTGAACCATCTTTGCATCCCTATAATGATACCAAATTGATTATGATACATGGTCTTTTTAACATGTTGTTGACTTTAATTTTCACATATTTTTCTCAGGATTTTTGCATTTAAGTTCATCAAAGATATTGGGTTATAGTTTGTTTTTTAAAAATTGGTTATAGTTTTCTTTTTTGTTCTTATCAGGTTTTGGTAGCAGGGAAACACTGGCTTCATAGAATAAGTTTGAAAGGATTTCTTTTCTTTTTATTTTATGGAATAGTTTGAGAAGCATTAGTGTTTGTTAAAAGTCTAGTAAAATTCAGCAGTGAACCCATCTGCTTCTGGGAATTTGTTGGAAGACTTTTTATTACTACTTTCATCTTATGGCTTGTTTTGTATCTATTTAAGTTTTTATATTCTCTTGGATCAATTTTGGTAGGTTGTGTTCCTAGAAATTCACCCATTTCTCCTAAAATTTTCAATTGATCAGCATGTGATATTTCAAAATTTTCCCTAATGATCTTATGGATTTCAATGGTTGTTTTGTAATACCTCTTCTTTCATCTCTAATTTTATTTGTTTGGGTCATCTCTTTCTTTATTTTTGCTAGTTTATGACTAAGGGTTTGTTGATTTTGTTAATATTTTCTAGGAGTCATTTCTTTTTTTATAATAACCTTCTCTTGTGGAACTAACTGGGTTCTCAAGAGAACTGTATTAATTCCTTCCAAGGGCAGTATCTCCAGTGATCTCATTACCTTGCTATAGTCTGTCCCTGTGGGAGGTTCTACCACCTCCCAACAATGCCACCGTGATGACCAAACTTCCAATACATGAATCTTTGAAAGATACTCCAACTATATCAGGCAGTGATATAAAGTTTCTGTTTAAAATGTATTTAAGTTAAATGTTAATTTCATTGATTTAAAGATACAAATTAAATGAATTGTTTGGGTTATTCAAAGCACAAAATGTGAAGATATAATTGAATGCAATTAAGCTTTGCTCTGGTTTTGTGTTTTCCTTCACAACCAGGGTTTCTTTTTTATCTGCTACCCTGAACTGGACATAGTATTTCATGAAGAGTCCGACCAATGAGGAATATGATGGTACTGTTAACATCTCAGTCTAACTCAATATAATTGCTTGAATACCATCTAAGAGGCATTAGCTCTTTTGCAAAGCCCATTATGCTTTTGGTTTCATATTGGACTTGAAATTAATTAAAATCCTTAGGTGTACTTCACACAAACTGCTGACAAGCTGAGTCTTCTCCTTAAGCCATTAGTGCAATTGAATAAAAAAAAAAATAGAATATAAAATGTCAAACTTATTGTTAACTTTCACCTTGATTTCCACCTACAATGATTTAGCATATTTGGATCTTTTGGAGTTTTTACTTTCTTTTTTGGTTTATTAGCTATTTTCCTGTGCTGTCCTGAATATTTACTAAGAATGCTTGCTATGTTTTTATCCAGGTAATTGATCTTGAAAAGTTAAACAGAAAAGAGCTGAGAGTTGAAAACTGTTTTATCTTATTAGGCTTACCTCAAACCTTTGATCAAGGTAAAATCCCTTTAATTTACCAGACGAAGAAAATAGCAATTCATTCACCCTATTTAGTTGTATAGGTTGAGTGGTTTATATTTTGGCATGCATTCACCCAGATCCTAATGCACCTTGTATGCAGGGTTATAACTTTGGCTGCCATTTTTCAAATATTGTAAATTAATTTAAATAGTAGTTTCCCTTAAATCATATTTATCCATTTTAGCTATAAAAAGAATTTGAAATATTTTGTCATGTGTCTTTTTCAAAATTCAAGAACATAATATCAAGATTCTCCTGTTTGTAGCTTCAGAAGGAAACTGAAATAAATGGATTAAACCAATGAAATAAATTGATTAGTTCAGAATTATTTGCTTGTTGTCAACACATCTGTTTGTAAATCCTCTTTTAGTTTTCAAGTCATCTCTTCATCAGGTTATAATTTAGTTTAGAATTTTGTTGGGAATTGACATTAGGCTTTCACATGTTCCTGAAGCATATTATTGCTGATAATGTGGAATTGTGATAACCTATTTCAGAGAATACAGAAACACAGGCAGAATTAGTTAAAATCTGGAATTTCTACTTTGTCTAATTTTTTTATTGAGGTAAAAATTGCATGACATTAAATAAACCCTCTTAAAAATTTTTGAAGTTTACAGTATAATTTTATTAACTGTGTTCATCTCATTGTACAGCAATTTTTAAGAAGTTCAGTCAAATTTTGCTTTCCCTAACTGTAGGAGGAAATAGTCAGTACAAAGATGGTTAGATCTATGTGTAAAGTTTGTGGGAATTTGTTTTGTTAGTTTCTAGTTTCTGAATTAAAAATCAAATGACATATGATACAAATCAACTCATAATAAATAAAGTTCATCTGAAGTTTAATGCCCCCCCGAATTTTAAGCTTTAAAATTAAAAAAAATATTTTTATTAGTGAATTATAATTATACATACTAGTGGGATTCATTATGCCATCCATACATGCACAAAATAATCTGATCAAGACTCATTCACCAGTATCTTCCCTTTCCTTCCCTCCTTTCTCTCCCTGATCTGCTTGTTTTATTCTACTAACTTCCATTATTATTATTATTATTATTATTATTATTTAAATTAGTGCATTATAGTTATATAGATAAGCAGGATTCATTGTGGTGTATTTCTACACAGACAGCATGATTTGGTAAATTTCATTCTCTGGTACTTCCCCATGTTCTCCCCTCCCCTTTCCCTCTCAATCCCCTTTCTCTATCTATCACCCTCTCTTTTATTTTTGTGAGATTCTTTTTTAAAAAAATTCTTTCTTACCTTCTCTCTACCTTCTACATATGAGAGCAAACATTCAACACTTGATTTTCTAAATCTGGCTTATTTCACTAAGTAGGATGTTCTTCAGTTTCATCCACTTACCGGCTACTGACATAATTTCAGTTTTCTTTAAGGCTGAATAAAACTCCACTATATACACACACACATACATACATACACACACACATGTATGTATATGTGTATGTGTATCTATATCTCTATCTATCTACCTATATCACTTTCGGGGGTGGGGGGAGTTACTGGGAATTGAATCCAGAGTTGCCTAACCACTGAGACACATCCTCATCCCTTTAAAAAAAAGTTATAGACAGGGTCTGGCAAAGTTGCTTAGGGTTTTGCTAATTTGCTGAGGCTGGCTTTGAACTCAACTATCTTTTGGCCTCAGCCTCTTGAGCCACTGGATTACAGGGGTGCTTCACCATGCACAGCTTACATTTTGTTTATTCATTTATCTGTTAATGGACTCCTAGGCTGGTTTCATAGTTTGGCTATTGTGAATCATGCTACTGTAAACATGGGTATGCATGTATCACTATATTATGATAACCTTAATTATTTAGGATAAATACTGAAGAGTGATGTAGCTGTGTAATATGGTGGTTCCATGCCTCGTTTTATGAGGAAACTCCATATTAGTTGTACTAATTAATCTCCTACCAAGAGTGTAAAAGCATTTCTTTTTCTCCACATCCTCTCCAGCTTTTATAATTATTTATATTCTTGACGGCATTCTGACTGGTGTGAGATCTAATCTCAGTGTGGTTTTGATTTGCATTTCCCTAATTGCTAATAATGTTGACATTTTTTTCGTATATTTGTTGGCCACTTGTCTTCTTTTGAGAAGTGTCTGTTCAGTTTATTTGTCAATTTATTAATTGGGTTATTTTTTTCTACTGTTTTTTTTTTAGTTCTTTATACGTTCTGGATATTAATCCTCTGTCAGAAGAGTAGCTAGCAAAAATTTTTACAAGGGGGATTTTTGATCAAGAACTTGTAGGATATGAGGAGGTATAGGAGGTATCCAGATATAAATATCTAGACAAACAGCTTTCCAGGCAGGATTACCACACCTTTGAACTCTTTATAATAATGTTTGTTTCCTTGCTTATAAAGGCTACCCTTATTATGTGCCAGATAGTTTATGCACACTACTTTTTGAATCTTATGTCATCCATTCAAGGTGAATATCATTTTAATCTTATGGAAGAAGAATTCATAGCTAATGAGTAACCCTAGAGGTGAAAAAATATCTGTTTTACTAGAACATCAAATAGATCTTGTGAGTAAAGTAAGCAAGAAAGAGAAGATAAAGAAATTATATAAGAAAGGTATGTGTTGGGTGCTGATGATTTTGGCCTTGAAGTTGAGTCTAAAGAATAAAATGTACATGTGCATATACAAATATGTAACAAGAAATCACACTATTACGTACAATTATAATGAACCAATAAAAATTTTAAAAGAGAATAAAATTTACTCTGCCATAGTTGAATTTTGAGTAGAGGAATGCCACAATAAGCTTTTTGTTTTACCTGTTCATCCTGGCTGCCCTGTTGAGAATCCTCTTGGAAGCAGGGAAGCTATAGAAACAGGTTGAACACAAGATGTGAGAGAAAGGAAGGAATCAAGAAATGACTAGGAATTTTTTTTGTTGTTGTTCTGAGATCCTGGAAGGATAAATTTGCTCCTGATTAAAATGGACAAAATCGTGGAAGAAGTAAGTTATGGGAGAAAGACCATGATATCTGTTTTAAATGTGTTGCATTTGAGATGTTGATTACACATCAGGAGAGAGGTCTGGGCTGGAGGCATACTTTTGGATGTTATCAACATATATTTGATGTTGACTGTGAAGAAGCTGACTAAGTTTATTAAAACAATGAGTGTAGATCAGAAAGAGAAGAGTCCTGAGTACTGGTAGCTGGAGCATATCAACATGTAAAGATGGAGAGATGAGGAAGAAACACTCATTGAACAGGGTCTAAGTCATCAGTGAATGTGAATGTGAGGTGTTAGAAGGCAAGTGTTGCCCTTCAATAGATGACTGGAATAAAAAATGTGGCATATTTACACAAGGGAATATTACTCAGCAATAAAAGAGAGTACAATCATGGCATTTGTAGGTAAATGGATGGAGTTAGAGAAGATAATGCTAAGTAAAGTCAGCCAATTCCAAAAAACCAAATGCGGAATGTTTTCTTTGATATAAGGAGGCTGATTCATGGTGGGATAGGGAGCAGGAGCATGGGAGGAATAGATGAACTCCAGATAGGGCAGAGGGGTTGGAGGGAAGGGAGCGGGCATGGGGTTATAAATGATGATGGAATGTGATGATCATTATTATCTAAAGTACATGCATGAAGACACGAATTGGTGTGAATATACTATGTATACAACCAGAGATATGAAAAATTGTGCTCTATATGTGTAATAAGAATTGTAATGCATTCCACTGTCATTTCTAAAAAAGAGTAAAAAAAATCATTATTATTTAGGTTTAAGATATCTGACATTTTTGTATTGATAAGCACCACTTCATATATTGATAATGTCTGTTCAATTGCTCTTTTATAAATTTTTATAGTTATATTTTAGTGTTTTATTACAATCCTTTGTTTTGCATTTTGATTGTTTTTAAGTTAGAACGTATATGGCATTCATAATAATTGCTACTGAATGTAGTGTTTTGTCATTACTAATATTATATTAGTTTTCTTCTTCTTCCATTATTAAATAGCTATTATTCCCTAAAAAAAGAAAAGGAAAAGAAGACAAGTGTAAAGAAAGTTTCAAGGAGGAGTGAGTGATCTAACCCTTTATGCATTGCTTTTTCATCTATGTTCAGTGCAGGAGCATATGTGGTAGATAGAGTCTTGGAATTAGCCACTTAGAATCAGGATTAGTGTGTATAAAGAAGGAAACTATTATAAAAATTGAGCTTGGAATACAAATTGTTAATGTCAGTGATAAGGATATGACTTTCAAGCACATTTATTCACAAATACTTATTGAACGTAGAAGATCACCATATACTCAACATTGGGCTCAAAACTATATATGCAGAGGACATAGAATTGATCTCTTCATTTATTCATTAGCTGTGATTACCTCCTCTGAAGTAATCAAGAAAAGGAAACAAAATACATAGATTAGAAAGGAAGAAATAAAACTGCCTCTATTTGCAAATACTATATGATGGTCTACATAAAAAACAGCATACTAAAGGGACACAGTCACATCAAGTTTATAGCAGTACAATTCACAATAGCTAAACTGTGGAGCCAGCCTAGATGCCCTTCAGTAAATGAATGGATTAAAAAATGTGGCATATATACACAGTGGAATATTACTCAGCAATAAAAGAGAATAAAATCATGGCATTTGCAGGTAAATGGATGCAGTTAGAGAAGATAATGCTAAGTGAAGTTAGCCAAAAAAAAATGGTGAATGTTTTCTCTGATATAAGATGACTGACTCATAGTTGGGTAGGGGGAGGGAGCATGGGAGGAATAGATGAACTCTAGATAGGGCAGAGGGGTGAAAGGGGAAGGGAGGGAGCAGGGGGTTAGCAAGGATGATGTTGGAATGTGATGGACATCATTATCCAAAGTACATGTATGAAGAGATGAATTGGTGTGAACATACTTTATATACAAACAGAGATATGAAAAATTATGTTCTATATGTGTAATAAGAATTGTGATGCATTCTGCTGTCATGTATTTAAAAAATAAAAGCAATTAAAAAAATTCTGAGGATTATGGTACAAAAAGACCAGCTTCAAACTGAGAGCTTGCAAACCTGACAAATTTGTTAAAGAATCATTTTTAGAATATAGAAAAACTGAAAAAACCCTCTCATTAAAAAGCAATCAAAGTCATAAATAAGGAAAAGACATGAAGGAACATTTCACTGAGGAGAATATATGAATGGCAAGTATATGAAAAGATTGTCAGAAAAAAAAGACAAGTGTTGGTGAGTTTGTGGAAAAATTGAGAACTTTGTACACTGTTACATTGTTACATATGGCTATTGGGGCTCCTTGGTTCATGTTTGTAGACTTGATGAATATATTTACTTTTTCCTTCTTGCTGGTTGCCACTACACATGTGCCTGGTGTACTCCATCATTTATGGAAAATGAATATTAGCTTCTGCTTGAATAAGACATAATATGAATTCAAATATTGTGAGTGTAACCAAAAACACTGAAGGAAGGATTATTTAAATGCCTGTCATATTGTCATTGGGTTTTATATCATTGTATGAAAAATTTTATATGATTGCCCAATGGGGGAGTTTCTCTTTTTGTCTCTGACTGCCATATTTTTGCCTAGTTCCACCTCTAAGGATAACTTCAATTTTCAAATATTTTTTTCCTTTAAAACACAACTTTGATACCAACAGAAAAAAGATTGACAGCTTGTTTAAAAAAAATAACACATGTTATCTTTCCACATGTCCAATAAAATCTAATTTTTACATTAGATCTAGGGCAAGTGATTGTGATTTTTTTTTACTTTGGTAGGATTTTAGCTATTTTCTTTGAATGTTGTTTTTGGGTTTCTCCAGGACACACTCTGAGTATTTTGGAAATTTTCATTTGAATTTGCACAAAAGTTTAGTAGTTTTCTGCATGGTTAGTTATGGGTTAATTCTACTAGACAATCTGTAGGAAAAACACTAGCTCATCAGTCTCATGAGCAGTATAATGTATCAGACTTTGTTTTAGGATACAGTGAGAAAAGAAATATGAGTATGGGTCCAGAAGAACAAGAGGAAAAAAAACACTCAGAGATAATCAGAAAGAACAAAGTTAAGCTTATTTTTTCATAGAATGAAATAGTATATGTATAGGGTTGGAATGGATTTTTATTTATCTTTAATTTTTTTCAGTACTAGGGATTCAACCCAGAGGTATTTTACCACTGAACTATATCCCTGGACCTTTAAATTTTTAAAAATGTTTTAAAAATCCAATACAGGGCAGAATAGCAGTCATAAATAATACATACAATAATAAATGCTGGAGAGAATGTGAAGGAAAAGGAACACTTTTACACTCTTGGAGGAATTGTGAATTAGTAAAACCAATATGGAAATCAGTATGGAGGGTTTCTCAAATGACTAAGTCTGAGACCACCATATGACCCAGCTATATTACTCTTTGGTGTATATCCTAAAGAATTAAAATTATCTTACTGTAGTGATACATATATACCCAACTTTATAGCAGCACAATTCACAATAGCCAAACTATGGAACCAGCTTAGGTGTTCATCAATGGATGAATGGATAAATAAAATGTGGTATACATACACAATGGAGTTTTATCCAGACAAAAAGAAAAGTGGAATTATGTCATTTGCAGGAAAATCGATGGAACTGGAGACCATATTTCAAGGGAAGTATCCAAACTCAGAAGGTTAAAGGTTGTATGTTTCATTTAATATGTGGAAGCTAGAGAGGCAAAAGGAAAAGAAAACTGGATATAGGGGAGGCAGGAATTGTATGAAAATCATAGGGAGATCAGAAGAGCAAAGGGACCAGGAGTGGAGGTTCACAGGGAGTCAGGAAGTGCTGGAGGGTGACATTGGCCAAGTTATGTTGTGTGCACATACAAATATGTAATAACCAATCCCATCATTATCAACTCTAATGCCCCAATAAGAAACAGTAGAAAAAATTGAGACAAGGTCTTGTTAAATTGCCCAGGCTGGTCTTGAACTTAGAATCATCCTTCTTCAGCTTCCTGAGTTGCTGGGATTACAGGAATGTGACACCATGCCAGGGTCTGGAGTAGATTTTTAGCTTGGTCTTTAAGACCTTTGAGAATAGGGCATAAAGCAGAGCTCCAAGAAAAAAAAATGGAAGAATAAAATCAATGGAAGAATAAAATCAAAACATCAAAATAGGTACTTTGAGCAAGTGCTGAATTAAAATTAGATAATCTTGAATTAAAATCAAATGTTGTGGTCCAGCAACAATGGGAATAGCTCATGATTGCAGAATGGTTTCATGCAGATGGATAGTGGGCAGTGAGGAAGACGCCACAAATTTTGCTGGTATTATATGGGCAGTTAGAGAAGCTTTCCATTGATTTTATGATAGCATTGCTATGACCCACCAATGAATAATGGGTAGAGTGGTTTCTGGAGTGTGCTCAATGAAGCTGGTTGCCTGAGTGCCAAGCCTTGAGGAGCCCAATGTAGCTCAAGGAATGGTACTTGAGGAGGGCTGAAAATAGGATATGCTTGATCCTAAAATGATGGGAATCTCATATTATAAAATCATCCACATTCTTCTATTCTATATACATCTTTACTTGCACATTTCTTATTATAACTACTTTCTATCCTTCAGAGTTATTCTTTAGGGTCATTGAAATCCCAGGAAACCTGTATCCTCATTGCCTGAAAACCAAACCAAACACCACACCCCAAGAATAGGAAGAATTAAACAGAACATCACAGAGGGCATGGGCTTTGAAATTAGATGTTTTTAAGGGGAGAGTTCTAGGTTTGCCACTTAATTTAGTGTGCAATCCTGGGCAAATTGCTTAATGGCTCTGTGCTTAAGTTTTCTCATCAATAAACAATAAAACAGGCTTCTGATATTGTATACTGCATAGTGTTTTTGTGAAGAATTAAAGTGAAAATGCATGCAAAGTGCTTAGCTCATTATCTTAGCTCATATTAATTAAGTGATTAATTGTCCTACTAACAAATACTTTTGCACTTCCAGAAAATAGTAAAGAGAAATAAATCTCTATGAACTTTAGTAGGAATTTATAGGTAGTATTTAATTTGCTACTTTAAAATAAAAATAACTGCTTCTTAAACTGCTTTTGTAATTTTTTTTAATCTTGGGGATTGAACTCAGGACACTCTACCACTGAGATACATGCCCAATCCTTTTTATTTTGAAACAGAGTCTTACTAAGTTGCTGAGACTGGCCTTGAACTTGAAATTTTCCTGTTTCAGCTTCCAAAGTTGCTGTAATTACTGGTGTGTGCTACCATAACACATATAAACCTGGCAATAGCTGCTTTTTTAAAAAAATAACTGCTTTTTAAAAATTTTTTATTAGTTGCACAAAACATTACAATGATCTTGACATATCATACATTTGATTCAAATGGGGTATGAATTCTTATTTTTCCATGTGTACAGATTGCAGGATCACATTGGTTATACAGCCACGTTTATACATACAGCCATACTAGTGTCTGTTGTATTCTGCTGCCCTATAAATAACTGCTTTTAATATCTGGGAATATAGCCTGTGGCCAGGACTTAAAATTTTAGTCTAATACTAAAATTCAATTTTTGTATTACTGAATAAATTTTAAGTCAACTTAAAACTTTAGTCTAAAAACTACAATAGTAAATTTTATGGGGAAATTTTTTCATTTTCTTTCAGGAGGGTACTTTCTATTTCTTAATGGTTTGCATTATACATGTTAAAGTTTTCTCGAATAAGTTAATCTTTCAAAATGAAGACAAAAACATTTTACATGAAATGGGAAAAGCCAGGAACAAGCTGCCTCCTGGTGCTAGAGGTCACAAGGTGGAAGAGATTTGGGTCTGGCAGTGAAAGTCTGTGAGGTTTGGCCAACGCACAGGATCATTGATTCCCTTTTCTCTCTCCAGCTGATGCAGGTTTTAGTTGCTTTCTTGGCTGGCTTGGCTGACAAGGCAGAAAGTCTGCTTTCTGAGAGCACTCCACCTTTTTATACTCCCTGGGATTTAACATTCCACTAGTGGCGCTGCCCTCTCACCTCTGCAGTCAGCCAGTTAACAAGGGAAAGGCTCTCAGAGGAGGCGAGCAGGAACTCAGAAATTACAGGAACTCAGAAATTCACATACAAAACCCAGACATTTCTTTGAATTCTACTATTAGTTTGTCTTCTTATGACACAGCACTGTCTACAGTTGCATTTGTTCTGCATATATAAACTCCCCTACTATTGAAGTGTGGATATTACAAATAGTTCTGTTTCCCACATAACACCAGAATGTATTTTCTCATACCCCAGACAACTTATCAACTAGCCTCTGCTCTGCTTTCAGCCATGAGAGGCCTCGCCTTACAGAACATTTTTGGGTAGATACGTACTCCTGTCCCCAACTGTACACAGCTAAAGCTGCTTTATTGGCACAAAACATATAATATTTTTTAATTTAAAAATATTTTTTATCTCATTTAATTTTTGCATGTATACTTTTAAACTTTCCTTCTGAATCTTGATCATTATCATTAATGTTTTCCAAAACATTATATTGAAGAAATATTTAAACATGTTGAACTTGTTCATTGTTGTTCTTCCAGTTATTTTCACAATGATTTTACTGTAATTGTGAATTAGTATTATTCAAGTTTCATTTCTATTGTCTCCTTTGCTTTTCTTTGTGAAATTTTGTGATTTTTAAGGAACATCGATGGCCTCTGCATCTGTGTGTTCCACATCTGAGGGTTCTGCATCCTCAGATTCAATAAATCATGAATCACAAATATTTAATTAATTCATTTATTTAGGGGATTGAACTAGTAATCCTGGGTAGCTGGGATTATAGGCCTGAGCCACTGTACCTGGCTAAAACCATTTTTAAAAAGTGCAACTTTATTGAACATGTAGAGATTTTTTTCTTGTCATTATTTCCTAAACAATACAGGATAATAATTATTTACATTGTGTTAGGTATTATAAGTATTCTAGAGCTAATTTAAAGTATATGGGAGGATGTATATAGGTTATGTGCAAATACTAGATTATTTTATATAAAGAACTTCAGTATTCACAGATTTTGGTACCTTGTGGAAAGTCCTAGTACCAATTCCTTATGGATGGACAACTGAATACATATTATTTACCAATAGGTTGCAAGAGTAATGATAGTACCTCTCACACCAATCACCTGAGAATTGAATAAACTATTAGTGATCTTTAGTGCTTGTTCAGAAAATGTCTTAAGTTTTCTCCTTGCAGGTATTTAACACTAAACATAAGAAACCTTATCCATAGATCTGGGATCAAAGATTACCCTCAAATTGTATGCAAATATTTGACCTTCTGCATATGAGAAATTTTTAGTGAAAGAGATCCTGGAGATTGTCTTCAGGGTTTTGGAGAATTCTGTAAGTTTTCTTCTGTTGGAGTAAATACTGGTCAGTGCCTAGGAAAGCTTGCAGTGACATAAGAAGGACTAAGGGAATGTGATAGTGAAGGGAATGGAGAGGGAAAGGTGGCCACTTCCCTTATCTCTAGTGTGGGAGGCCATCCTCACATGTGATTCGAGTTACTTCCCTGGCTGAGTGAGAGGCGCTTAGACACAGCTGTGTCAGAGCTTTCCCCACCCTTCTCCAGGTCCGAGGGCTTGTCCGTACAGAGGCGTGTCTGGCCACTGCCTGGAAGACCCAATCATTGCCCCTGACCTTGGGATGCTGCCCCCCCTTAACCTTCATTAGATGGGATTTTCCCTGGAATTTTTTGTTCCCCAATAAAAGCCCACTCCCTGGTGTGCTCTCTCTCTCTCTCCCTCTCCCTCCCCCCCCCCTCGTCTCTTCTGTAAACCTCGGTACCACATTAGGTGCCTGGAGGCAGGAGCTCGGAGAAGCCGTCCTGGAGCTGGTATTAAAGGTAATGAGAGTCTTGTCTCTTTAATTTAAAACTCTCTAGCGTTTACTCATGAATCAAACCTTCTTTCATGAGGCCAGCGCTGGTCTCGTGGCAGACTCTAGTCTTTAGGTGAGGATCAAAGCAGAGTGACCTTGGTTGTAAATCAAAAGAATGTACTCATAAAACATCTGATGAACTCAACCTGTGTAGTGGGCATGCTCCCTATCCTGTATATTCCCCCTGCTTGTCAGAGCAGTGTGGCCCTCCACTGTATCCCTGCCTGCTGCTGCCCATGAGCATATGAGTAATAAAGTGTCCAAAATCTCTATATTGAGTCTTCCAAGTTCTGTCTTTTGTATTGGTAAACAATATGCTTGAGGTGTTTGCAGCCTTGGGTTGAATGATTGGCACAGTTGCCAGGATCCCAAAGAGGAATGTGCTGACTCTGGATTTGGAAAAGGACATGGAGCCTGCAAGGGGAAATTGTGGACTGGCCACCAGCCCAATGTGGTTTGAAGTGGCTTCCCTATGGGAGAGGTAGGGACCACCATGTGCATATGGGGACACCCTAAAAATTCAAAGAGGTGTGCTGCAGGTGTTGGAAGCAGCACCCAAGGTAGATGCAGAAAAGAAATTGGAGTTCAAAGTAGTCTGGGGAAAGTGAAAGGAATCAAAGAACGTGCATCTGTGGTGATAAGGCCCCTGCTCTGGGTATTAAAGTTAGCCAGAGGCTGGGAGTTAGCTACTCAAGCTCAGCTCTGTAGAGTACAGGAAGAGTTTAAACTAGAAAGAGAGGCCTATTTAGAACAGGTTGACAGCAAAGATGTGCTGTTATGGCACTGAGAACTTGCAGACATACTGCTGAAGGTAATGGCAGGCTGTTATGCTCAACTGAGGGGACATCATGGACCAGAGCCCATATCAGGGCATTGATGACAGAAAAAACCAGGACCTTCAGATGTGGGATCCACTTAGGGAGTTCATGAGTACTAGTGACTCAGAAGTTGAGGTGGAGGATGAAGATATAATGGTAGCTAGATCTGTAATGCTCCAAAAGTTAAAGACTCAGCAGGAGCAGCCTGAGGGGGAAGATCTATATCTACTCCCTGCTCCAGAGAGAAATTTATATAGCACCATGAGACTGTACACTCCTGCAGAGGTGGTGGAAATGGGGTCCAACTTGTTGGGAAAACATATAATGGCAGCCACACCCCCAAAACCCGAACATGGCGCCTGAGGGGCTTCTCTTCCTGCCTCTCCCTTTCCCGCCGGCACCAATATTCAAATCCCGCTGGTGGGAAACCTTAGCCCCAATAAGAACTAACTTCTTGGGCTCTGGAACTGACATCTGGAAGAACTTACCAATAAACGGGTGACCCGTCATTTACCTAAGCCCTGCCACCTCTCCTTAGATCTATATAAGCCCACAGCCTTTTGTAATAAAGCAGAACCTGTCCGGTGATTTGTGTCGTGTGGTGTCTTCCATTTGTAGTGTGGTGCAGTGTCTTTTAGTGGTGCCGAAACCCGGGAGATGGCATGCTCGACAAACCGAGCCCCGTCTCCGCCACCGCCATCACCACCGACACATTTTGCCCTTGTCTATCTTTTTGGGCGCTGGCTCCCTGCACTCACCACTGATCTGGTTTAGGTAAGTTCCCCCTTCCCGGCTTGCTAACTCCCTTTGGGCTGACAGCAGGAACCATGACCATGATCGTCCAGCACACTCCTGATGCCTGGTAGGGAGGAGGAAACCCACCCCACTAAGACCTTCACTGGCCGCAGTGAACCCTCTGGTGATCCGCTTCCCTTTGGGGCGTGAGGCTTCTAGGTTTACACAAGAGGCTCCCTAGTTTCTTCCTCCTCCGCAGGAGCTACGGCCTGCTGGAGCTGCGTCCCACAGGAGCTGTGTTCAGCTTGGAGCTGAA
The DNA here is from genome assembly GCF_048772815.1 of Callospermophilus lateralis. Taxonomy (NCBI): domain Eukaryota; kingdom Metazoa; phylum Chordata; class Mammalia; order Rodentia; family Sciuridae; genus Callospermophilus; species Callospermophilus lateralis. The sequence goes on along the minus strand of NC_135312.1, from coordinate 90,279,111 downwards.
CTTCTGGCCTGGAGCTGGAGCCCCATTCCTTCCATTCTTGACTCTTTTGCTGCATTCAGCTCGGAGCTGAACTTCCGAAAAACTTTCCTGACGTCAGGTTGCCCATGGCCCCAGCCCTATTGGCCTCACAGATCGCACTTCACTGGTGATGATCGGGTAGTGCTCTCTGTATTTCCTCACGACGGTTGGTCATTTTGGGGATACCACTTGACCCCCGTTTGCCCTGAGCTTCCGGGAAGCTATTCCAGCCCGGGTTTTCCCTTTGTCTCTCTCTATCTCTTACTCTATTCTCTCTCTCTCTCTCTCTCTCTCTCTCTCCCTCTCATCTCTCCCTGTGACTATGGGTACCTCCTCTTCGTCTGTACCTGAAGCCTCACCTCTCAAATGTCTAATAAAAAATCTGACCACACTCTCCCTCACACCAGACATTAAGCCCAAACTTCTGATCAAATTCTGTACCCAAAATTGGCCCACATATCTGCTAGATAATGACAATCATTGGCTTCCAGAAGGCTCGTTAGATCCAAACCTTCTCCGGGATCTTTTTAACTACTGCCAGCGCCTAAAAAAATGGAAGGAGATCCCATACATTGAAGGTTTTAGCCTTCTCGCCCAACACTCAGCTCTCTGAACTTCCTGCTCTCCCTCTCAGGTCCTTCTTGCTTGCAAACCCCTCCCTTCCCCTACTTTTACCCCTGACTCTGCAGATTCTTCCTCATTTGACCCAGCAGATGAACCCCCACCCTATCCCCCAGCCCCATCTGCCCCTCCTCTCCCGCTACACTCTCCGCTTCCTCCACCTGATCCCACTGATCCTCAGCTTTCTGTTTCATTCCCCTCCCCTCCGCCCTCTTCTGCCCGTTCCACCTCCTCCTCCGCTGAGACAGCCCCTTACCCTCCCTCTCCTTCCTGTCCGCCGCCGACTTCCTCTTTCAGTCCTCCTGTTACCAGGTCTAAGGGACCACCTCCTACTCCCATGATGATCGCACCCCTTCGTGAGGTAGCTGGTCCTGAGGGTGTTATTAGAGTACATGTGCCCTTCCATGTCAGACATTACTCAGTTAGAGAGGAAGTTAGGCTCATTCACCACTGATCCCACCACTTACATTCGGGAATTTCAATGGGTCCTGCAGGGAGATAGCCTCACTCATCATGACATCTACATGCTCTTGGCCAATACACTTCTCCCTGAGGAATGGAGACGGGTCTGGGAGCTAGCCCAAGCCCATGCTGATGAAAATCATAGGACCAATCCCAACCACTCCACGGGCCCTCATGCTGTCCCAGAGCATCCTGCCTCTTGGCGGGCCTGAAGAAAGCCACCCATAAGGCCATTAATTTTCAAAAGGTGCAGAAGGTCATTCAAAAGAAGGAAGAAACACCTTCAGAATTCCTTGATAGACTAACCAAGGCCCTCCAGCAGTACACAAACCTCGACCCAGAAACCCCTGATGGCCGTCATGTCTTAATGACGTATTTCCTGGCCCAAAGCTACCCTGACATTAAAGCCGAGCTTAAGAAGCTTGAACAGGGCCCTGCTACTCCTCAGACCGAAATCCTCATGGTCGCTTTCAAGGTTTTCCATGGTAGGGAGGACAAAAGCGAACGCCGCAGGCAGAAGGCTGAAAATGCCAAATTCCAAATGTTGGCCCAGGTCATTCAGGGAAGGTCATCACTACACTGTCCTAATAAGGTGCCTCCTAGGGCTTGCTTCAGATGCAGTAAGGAGGGACATTGGGCCAGGGTTTGTCCTTCACCAAGAACACCCTCCACCCCCTGCCACCAAAGGGGACATTGGGGGCCAGACTGTCCAAAGCCCGGAGGGGAGGTTGGTCAGTCACCCCGCAATCTCAGCCTCTCTTGGGTCTGGCAGAGGGAGATTGACGGAGCCCTGGGCCTTCCCTCCTGGCAATTACCATCAAGAAGCAAGAGCCTTGGGTCACCTTCCTGGTGGACCGTCACCCCATTACCTTCCTCTTGGATACTGTTGCCACATTTTCAGCCTTGAGGGAGTATTAGGGTCCTACCACACCCTCAAAAACTCCTTTTGTCGGGGTAGGAGGTAAACAGATTTTCCCTCGAACTCCCCGCCCCCCATCATGTTATATGTAGGGATCCCTTTTGTCCTTCACACACTCCTTTCTCGTTATGAACCATTGCCCCATTCCCCTTCTGGGAGGGGACATACTCTCACATTGAAAGTCACCATTCACATATCACCCTCCATCTCCCCTGCCTCTCATTTCCTCATGATGATCCTAGGGACAGATACACCTCCATCATGCACCCTCCCACGACTATCTAAACCAGTTAATCCTGAGGTTTGAGACACAACTACACCCTCTATGGCTAAATGCAGTCCTATTCATATTATCTTACGGGACCCTTCAAAATATATTAGTCAACCATAATATCCACTTACAACCACAGCCCTCCTCGGATTAGAACCCATCATCCAGGATTTATTACAGAAAGGGTATCTTAGGCCTACACACTCTCCTTTCAACACCCCCATTCTGGCCGTTAAGAAACCTAATGGGTCCTACAGGCTGGTTCAAGACCTTCACCTCGTCAACTTCTCTGTGGTCCCCATCCACCCACTAGTGCCCAACCCCTACACCCTCCTCTCTCAGATCCCTGCTACTACTATCCACTTCCCAGTCCTAGATTTAAAGGATGCCTTCTTTTCTATTCCCTTGTCCTCAGAATCTCAGGATATCTTTGCTTTTACGTGGACTGATCCTCGCACCCGTCATTCTTGTCAGCTTACCTGGACCGTCCTCCCTCAGGGATTCAGGGATAGTCCCCATCTCTTTGGCCACGTTCTTGCCCAGGACCTCACATCCTTTCACCCCACCTGTCCTGACTCTACTCTCCTTCAATATGTCGATGACCTTCTTCTATGTAGTCCCTCTTGGGAACACTCTCAATCCCACACTACCCAGCTTCTCAATTTCCTAGCAGATAAGGGATATAGGGTGTCTCCCCACAAGGCCCAGGTTTCCCAGTCTACTGTCACCTACCTTGGTTTTCACCTTGCACCGGGGAAAAAGGAAATAACACTGGATAGGAGGCAACTCCTCTCTAATCTTCCGGTGCCTCATATGAAAGCCGAAATACTATCATTCCTAGGACTAGCAGGTTATTTTAGAGCCTGGATCCCAAATTACTCTCTTCTGGCTAAACCCCTATATGACCTAGCAAAGGGACCCCCTGGTGAATCTCTTGCCTCCTCTTCCTGCTACCACTTCCTCAGACTTCAGCAACTTCTCTTAAAGGTACCCGCCCTTCACCTTCCCGATCTTTCAAGACCATTTCATCTAGATGTCCATGAAAAGGGGGGGCAAGCACTTGGGGTCTTAGGTCAAAACTATGGGCCTACATTTGCACCTGTGGCATATTTGTCCAAGCAACTAGACCCTACCACCTGTAGGTGGGCCCCTTGCTTAAGAGCTCTGGCTGCTGGACAAATTTTACACAAAGAAGACTCTAAGCTGACTTTTGGGGCCCCTTTAACTATCCACTCCCCACATAACTTGAAGGATCTTTTAGCTTATAAGGGCCTTCAAATCCTTCCTCCATCCAGAGTCTTGTCGCTCCTCACTTCCTTTCTGGAAAACCCTAATATTACGTTCCTCCCCTGCTCTGCAATGAACCCTGCCTCACTGCTCCCAATGACCCACACACCTGACACACCAGCTCATAATTGCTTGGATACCTTGGATGATTTCCTCCCCTGTCATTCTTCCATTTCTGAGGGACAACCCACCAAGCCTGACCTTACCTGGTTCACTGACGGCAGTTCCTTTAGGCAGAATGGCACTCATTACTCTGGATACGCTGTAGTTTTGGCCACTGAGATTATAGAGGCCAAAGCTCTGCCTTCAGGAACTACCAACCAGCAGGCCAAACTTGTAGCGGCCACTCGTGCCTGCCTTCTAGCACAAGGCAAATCCCTCACCCTTTATACTAACTCAAAATATGTCTTCCATATTCTATTATCCCATGCTGCAATATGGAAGGAGCAAGGCCTACTTACCACCAAAGGTAATGCGATCACTAATTTGGCACTTATAACCAATTTGATAGAGGCCTCCCACTTACCCACCCAGTTGGGAGTTGTCCATTGTAGGTCCCATCAGAAGGACGGCTCTCTTATCACTGAGGGCAACACCAAAGCTGACTAGGTGGCATGGATGGCTGCTACCACTTCCAATTATGACTCCCTTGGGGGACATATAATGGCCACTTTAGACTGCCCATCTGAAGCCCCTACTTCTTCCAGTAAGAATAAGGATCTTTTCGAGTTCCTCCATACTCTATTCCATTCCAATTCTCAGTCTTTAACCCTCTTTTTACAGAGCTTCTTCTCCTCACCCCCTCTGACAAAGCCATGCTACAGAATATAGCCTCTAATTGTCAGATCTGTCAGCGGACCAACCCTCATACTCCTTTAAGGCCTAAACGGTTTCCCTCCCACCAAGCCCGGGGACACATTCCTGCTGCTGACTGGCAGGTAGACTTCACCAACATGCCTGCAGCAGGGTGCACTAAATACCTCCTTGTCTTTGTGGACACTTTCTCTGGTTGGGTTGAGGCATTTCCCACTTCCAATAAGAAGGCTTCCACTGTAGCTTCAGTCTTACTGACAGACATCACCCCAGGTTTGGTATGCCCACTTCCCTACAATCCGATAATGGCCCTGAGTTTATTTCTAGGATCACACAAAAGGTCTCTCAAGCCCTCTCCTTCAAGTGGCTTTTCCACTGTCCATATCGCCCCCAGGCTTCAGGGAAAATGGAAAGGGTAAATCAGACTCTGAAGGAAGTCCTTACCAAATTGACAATGGAATTAAACTTAGACTGGGTCAAACTCCTTCCCTAGGCTTTGCTTCGAATCAGAGCTCTCCCTAAAAAAAATCTTTACTGTCTCCCTTTGAGATAATGTATGGAAGACCTCTTATACCACCTGGGTTGGTTGTTTCACAAGGACCTCTCACACGAGATTTGTCTTTGCCTCTCTTGTTTCATATCCGCTTGGAACTCTGGAAATATCAGGACTGGCTTCTTCTGGACCCAGACTCCTCTCCAAATACTCCTCCCTTAACACCTGGGAGTTTAGTCTATTATAACACCCAAGAGAAGAAAGAGCCTCTTGCCCCCGAATGGGAAGGCCTCTATCCTGTCACTCTCTGTACCCCAACCACCACCAAACTTTCTTTATCAAGCAACCGTCTCACCCCCTGGATTCACATTTCTAGGTTGAAGCCATATCACCAGGAGGCTGCCCCACCTGCTGACGACAGGACAACCCCAGAGGAACTTCAAGAGTCACCTCCTAGACCTCCCCTTTACTCCTGCTCTCCACATCCTAACTATCCTCTAAAGCTTCGCCTGTCCCGCATAACCGCCCATACTCCGCCATGACTCCCATTCTTCTAATTGGTATTTTCACTGTCATCATCCTCCTCCTCTTATACTTGGAGATTCAAAGTTAGAGAGACATATGTCCAAGGCAGCACTCGTTACACTCACCTAGTTTCTTTGGTTGATTGCGCCCTACAAGATGTAATGCATCTATCTTCCTTCCCCTCTCCTCCCAGAATTCTGAACTTTTAAAAACAGCCACTAGGCCTTACCTTTGCTTCTTATATGATCAGACACAGGATTACTGCAAATGGTGGCCCGAAACTTATGGGGAGTGCCCCTACTGGTCATGCAACATTCATAACCCACGTGCATGCAACGGGAATTCCTGCGTTGGAAATTTCAGATTGATCTCTGGGGGCTATCAATTGGCTATCACTGACCCCAACCATTCATGCTGGACCTCTAGGGTAAATGCTTCCTTCTACTGTGACATATCCTCTTCCACCCCCTGTGGCTCCATCTCCATCTCCCGGGAGCTTCAACCCTCCCAGCCCTCAGTAGCTATAATCTCTACTGACATAAAGCATTCAGAACAGCAGTTGTTAGGCTTCATACAGGATCCATATGAGCCTAATACCGTGAGTTCACCACAGTATTCATGGTTACGACTACTTGCCAAAACTGTAACCTTCTTAAATCAAACCCTCCCCGCCATTGCATCAACTCATTGCTACCTATGCGCCTCTCTGACTTGACCTTTGCTTGTAGTGGTTCCCTTAAACTTCTTGGCTTCTGACCTCTCAAATTTCTCCACTCCATCTGCTGGCCGTTCTCTCTGGACCCTTTCACCGGACGCTCCATTATGGGAGCCCGAGGAGTCTAACCATACCGTGATGCCCTGACACTGCCTCCTGGGCTTGGGTGTCTCGCAGCCAGAGTTTTGCCACTCTAACATCACCTTTAACTTCACCCTCTATGCACTACCTGGCTCATTCTTCTGGTGTAATGGTTCTCTCACCACTATCTTATCCACCAACACCTCTGCCCCATGTATACTGGTGACGCTTGTCCCGCAATTGACTCTCTATACCCCAGCTGAAGTGCAGGCCCTCTTGTCTCCCCCTGTGTGAAGTAGGTGGGCTGCTTTCCTTCCAGTAATGGCGAGTCTCTCACTGGCTGCATCTATGGTGGGAGCAGGAATTTCTGGTGGAGCTCTAGGACACTCCTTATGGGCTGTACAGGACTTAAATTCTAAACTTGAACAAGCGCTCACTTCTACGGCAGAATCTCTAGCATCTTTACAAAGGCGGGTCACATCCTTGGCTCAAGTTACTCTTCAAAACCGACGAGCTATAGACTTACTCACGGCCAAAAAAGGTGGAACCTGCCTCTTCTTGAGGGAAGAATGCTGTTACTACATCAACGAATCAGGCCTTGTGGAAACTAATGTAGTCAAGCTCACCGACCTGGTTACCTCTTTGAAAAATCCACCAAACCAAAACCCATTTGCCACCTTCCTTTTAGCCAACTTCCAATCATGGCTGTTGCCTCTTTTAGGGCCTTTTTCTGATGTGTCTGTTCCTGCCCTGTCTCCTTCACTTCCCACAGGGCCAATTATAGAAGATCTCTAACCAACCTTTCAACCAGCTTCTGCTTAGGCACTATCAACCTCTGATGACCGATGAACCCCCAACATCTTCAAGAGAACAGCTCACTCATTGCTGAAGCTCACTACCAGGCGCGATGGAATGCAACGGACATTGGACAGTGGGAGACAATGAGCCTGGAGAACCTCTTAATCTGCCATCCTGGATTCTTGAGCCTTTATGTCCTTTTAAGCCTCCTCATGGCCCTTGGCCTCTTCTCTGTCAGTCCCCCAACATGGAACTTCTGCCCCAAACTGACCTTTGCTTTAATCTTTATCTTCATCCTGTTTTTGTTCGCTCTGATCTTCTTCAGGTGCTGGTGACACCATGTCAAGGAAACACTTCCAATATTTCCTGGAGTCTCTGTTACAGAACCAATGGCTGATTCCAACAATCTCTTCCATCCAGGACTGGTTCGATGCCATCGACGACTTGTGGCTTCAGGGAACTTTCCTAGACTTCACCCCTACGGAAGTAGCTGTCTATAGCCACTGGGTTTTATTTCTGGCTGCCAAGATATCCCCAGACCTGCCCCCGAACATTCCTCCACTTCCCTTTCTAGGCCCTACGCTGCCCCCACACAGCAGGAAGCAGCCGTATCTGACCAATGACGCCCCAATTCCTAAGAAAACAAAAAGGGAGGAATGTTGGGAAAACATATAACGGCAGTCACACCCCAAAACCCCCAACATGGCGCCTGAGGGGCTTCTCTTCCTGCCTCTCCCTTTCCTGCCGGTACCAATTCTCCCACCGGCGCCAATATTCAAATCCCGCTGGCGGGAAACCTTAGCCCCAATAAGAACTAACTTCTTGGGCTCTGGAACTGACACCTGGAAGAACTTACCAATAAACAGGTGACCCGTCATTTACCTAAGCCCTGCCACCTCTCCTTAGATCTATATAAGCCCACAGCCTTTTGTAATAAAGCAGAACCTGTCCGGTGATTTGTGTCATGTGGTGTCTTCCATTCGTAGTAGTGTGGTGCGGTGTCTTTCACAACTTCAGTCAGAAAATGAAAGAAAGTACACCTATGTGCATGGCTGCTCTGCTTGTGGGACAGTGGAACAGATAGGATGATATTAAAGAGTACAGAATTGTCTAAAATGGCTTCAATCATTGCTTATCCTGCTTTATGTCATCAGCTTTATGCCAGTACCACTGAAAAAAATATGGGGTCTTTTTTAGTTTGACTGCTTTTTGCCATTTTTAAAACATTTGTAAATAGAAGATATCTCTATGCCTGGCGGGGGAGGGGTACCTGAGCTTCTGTGAAAGAATTACGGAGCTATTCATGGGAATGGGAATGAAACATGCTCTTTATGTGCAAACTTTCCCAGGACTGGACAGTATGATTTTTACTACCAGGATGAGGGCTGCAGTGTTATGTGCAGCCTCTTCATCCATTTATGGTGCCCGGATACCAATATTATTCTGACCAGCCTCTCCAGCCAGCAGCACAACTGATAGCAGATCTTGGAAAGACAGATTGTGGCAGAAAATGAGAGTCTGTAAAATTCACCTGTTGGGGTTTAGATGTGAGGTGTCCTCGAAAGTTAAGGTGTGAGCTGACACGAGAATGTACAGAGAGGAAATGATTAAATTATGAGAGATGTAACTATGTGGTAACTGCAGGCAGATAAGTTATGGCTGTAGGAGATAGGTCACTTGGGGTGTGCCTTTGGGGTTTGCATTTTGTCCCTTGAAAGCCGAGCTCTCTCTGCTTTCTGGTGCATGTCCCGAGATGCTTTTCTCTGCCATATCCTTCTGCCCTGATGTTCTACCTCACATTGGGCCCAGAGCTATGGAGTTGCTTGACTGTGGATTGAATCTCTGAAACCATGATCCCAAATAAACTTTTCTTCCTCTACGTTGCTTTTGTCAGGTATTTTGGTCAGGGGATACAAAGCTGACTGAAACACTAGCCCACACTGGAAGGCACTCTTTGGTATTTTGTAAACAGATGTGGGTGGACTTAATAGCAGCAAAAGTAGATGAAATAAAAATAGATGAACAACCTAAGGTCAACCTGGGACAGTTATGGTAGCAATTTTCAAAGGACAAGAGCCATGGTCCATTACCTCTCAGCCATTACCTCTCAGTTATGAAAAGGGAGATAGTCAGAAAAGTAGAATAAACTTCTACTCTAAACTGAGAGAGACAAGACTCTCTTATTAGGAGATGTAATGAGAGCAGAGTCTACAGCTTCCCTGAAGAATCTTTGAGCCTTTGGTTGTGGAATCATTTGGGGGAAGGTCAAGGTTCAGGGGCCCAAGCCACGTCTCTGGACTGGAGGCCATCCATATGTAGAAATGGCAATACATTGGTCTTCAAAAAGTATTCAGAGAGTAACAGCATTGGTGGTCACGGGAGCTGAATGTACATTGGCATTTGGTAATTCTGACAAATTTTCAGGCAGGTTAACTGCTATTGATGAATATGTGGGAAAATGGTGAGGGTCTGAGGCATAATACTGTCCTGTGGCTTGCATGCCTGATACCTACCCGCTAGTAGGTGTTCATGGCTCCCATTCCTGAATGTATAATAGGTGTTGATATCTTCTGGGGTAAAGGCTTACAAACGACTGTAGGGAGTTCTGTTTGTGTTTCCAGGAGATTAAGCATGTGTCAGCTGAAAAACCAATATTAAGAGGGCATGATAAACACCCCACTCTTGTTTTACCTGTATTCTCATCAAATTGTTGCCACCAAATAATATTGGCTCCTTGGTGGTCATCAAGAGAAAACAGAGACCACATGTGAATTGAATAAATTAAATATAATTCATCCAACTGACAGTATTTTTAACTCCCCTGTATGGCCCGTAAGAAAGCTGAACAGAACCTGGTACATGACAGTGGATTACAGGGAATTAATGAAGGAGATCCCTCCACTCTTTGCAGCTGTTCCCAACATAATCACTATTCTTTTAAGAGCTCAGCTCTCAATTGGGAACACATCATTGTATATTAGATCTTGATAATGGCTTCCTTACCATAGATATTTTCCTGAGAGTCAAGACCTTTTTGCTTTCTCATGGGTAGGCTCACAATGAACATTCATGGTGTTACCTCAAGAGTATCTCCATAACCCCACCGTGTGTTATTTTATGGTAGTGCAAGATTTAGAAACCTGGTTCAGACCTCTATAGATAAAAATGTTTATTATGTTGATATTATTCTCATTTCTGAATTTCTTCAGCATTCACTGAGGCTGCACCCACAATTTTGATGCATTTTCAGGGAGAGGATGGACCATGAACACTAATAGAGTGCTAGGTTTCATTATTGGCGATATTCTTGGTGTTGTCTGATTGGGTAAAACAAAACTTATACCTCAGGCTATAATAATAAAGTTGAGATGTTTCTACTTCTCAATATAGTAAAGCAAATACAAAAATTTGTGGGGATATTGGGTTAGTAGAGGACTCTCAGCCCTCAGCTGACTAAGTAATTACAACCCCTGGGTCATTTGTGTAGGAGGCATACAGTATGGGACTGGACTTACCAGCATATGGAAGCATTTAATCAAGCCAAATGAATAGTATAGCATGCACAGGCCCTTAGAATGCTAAACACATCAAAAACTGCTGATTTTTACCATTCATGTCACTCTGGATGACTTTGGAAGTGTTGTAGATTAAGGACATAAGATTCCTATTAAATTTGGGTCACAGTTATGAAAGGAGGCAGAGTAATGTTATAATTTATTGGAAAAATAATTGTGTGCTATTTATGCTGTCTTTCTCACCTTGGAGCCCATCATCAGAGAAGCTCCAGTCAAGTTGTGACCATCTGCCCCATCAGTGCATGGCTGGAACAAATGGCCAAGGACCAAGATCAGGATAAGCTTAGATAACAATCACTACGTAATGAGGTGAATGCCTTTAACTGGAGGAATAACACCTTGCCTTTCAGCTTAGAACTTCAATAGTTCCTGGGAGCCATCACATATGTAGCAGAAAGAATGATATGTCAGAAGACATGCCTTTTCTCCCTTCACCCATAAAAAAAGATTAACCTCTAGCATCAGAGTCAGTCTGATACACTGATGGATCATCTCTCCCAGGTAGAGAGATGTGGCCTATGTCCAGTGACTGAGACTCTGCAGATCAGTGAATGACAGGGACACAGAAGCCACAGTGGCCTGAATTGTAAGTGGTATGGATGGTTATTGCTCATGAAAGTGGGCCACTAACTATGTGCACAGGCAGCTGAGCTGTATTCAGAGGACTTAAAATGTGATTGCCTCAATAGCAACAACAGCGGATGATTATTGGCAGACCTCTGTGGAGAAAATGGCTATGAGAAGGTATTTGGCATTTTGTCTAAATCAGTCATCACAATGTTCCATGTGACTACTCATTGCCCTCTCCAGTTTCCAGGAAATGATGAGGTTGACCAACTGGAAAAGAGGAGATGGCTGGAGAAAGCCCCAGCAGAAGACATTGCTACTTGGCTACATTGTAGATTAAAACATACAGGTTCAAAGACTATGTGGCAACTGTGATTTGCTGGGGACTGCCCATAAAGATGTCTGATGTTGTTGCGGCATGCCAGAACTGTCTTGCCTGTTCCATGCCATCCATGATGACTGAATTACACTGAGGGGCATATCAAATGAGGTGGCATCCCTTTTCAGCAATGGCAGGTAGACTATAGTGGTTCTCTCTTATTTTCAGAAGGGGCTAAATATGAATCCACTTGTGAGACAACAGTTACAGGCTTGATGCAAGACTTTTCCAGCAAAAGATTCAATCAAAAGGTAACTATTAAGGGACTGTCCTCTTAATAAGCTCCCTATGTCTGCTGATAGGTTCTTGCTCTTTGTATGGCTGTTGTGGATTATGGATGCAATGTGCCTCCAGAGTCCTGTTCTGAGGACTTAATGGAAGACTGTATGAGACTGTGAAGGAATTAAGGGGCTTCTGAGACATTGAAGAGGTGGGGTGTTGGAGTAAACACTAACCAGTGCCTAGGGAAGCTTCATAAGAAGTGAGATAACAAGGACTCTAAAAATGTGATTAATGAAGGGGCTGGAGAAGGGAAGGTGGCCACTTCCCTTATCTCCAACTTTTTGGTGAAGATCAAGGCAGAGTGACTGTGGTTGTGTAAAGGTAAAATTTCTAAGCTGATTCTAAGCCGCAGAGCCTGAGTTAAAGTGTAAAAGACCGGGCATTGTAAAGTTTCTAAACTGCAGGGCTTGGGTTAAAAAGTAAAAGACCAAGTATTGTTACAATTCCTCTGCTACCCCCAAAACCTGTAATCCCTGTAGCTGTTAGGACAATACCCGAACTGCCCAGTAAATATTCTCACTGACTCCTCTGGTTGTCTAATAACTTGGGATTCTGTGTAATATGTCACGTAGGCATCGCAGGACCTAAACCAATCAGTTTAAATGTGTACCCCGCTTAGGAGTGGCCAATCACCCCCGTCCAATCTGTTCCCGCCAATGAATGTACTAATCATGTCTCAGAGTTGTTGTTCAATTTTCCTGCGCCTCATGATGATTTGTTCTGATGTATGCAGAGCCCCCAGCCCTCCCCAAAAAGTGTACTTAAGCACAGCTTGACCTCTGCTCTGGGCTCTGGGCTGCTCTCCCTTTTTGAGCGAGCCTACCTGGAGCCTCAGCGCGCTGAAATCGGATCCTCAATAAACTCCCTCTTGCTTATTGCATAAAGTCAGTCTCTTGGTGGTCTCTTCCTCCGACGCTTCGCCGGACCCTTACAGTTGTAGAGTAACATACTCATAAAATGTCTGGTGAACTCCACCTGTGCAGCATTTATGTACCCTGTCTCGTATATTTCCCTTGCTATAGGAGCAGTGTGGCCCTCCATTGTATCCCCGAATGCTGCTGCCAAGGAGTGTGAGTAATTAAATGTCCAAAACCTCTCTGTTGAGTCCTCCCAGTTTTTTCGTTAGGATTGGTAAACAGTAAGCCTGGAGTGTTTGCTGCCCTGGGGTTGAACACTGTCTTGTTTAGAGCCTGTTTACTAGAAGGTGACGGGTGTATGTAAACATTTGGTAGGGTTGCCATAGTAAATACCACAGACTGAGTGGCTTAAACAACTCAAATTTATCTTGTCACTATTTTGGAGTCTAAAAAAATTACATCATCAAGGTTTTAGCAGGTTTGTTTTCATTTCCTGGACTTGTAGATTGCTATCTGCTCCCTGGGCCCTCACTTGTCTCTCCTCTGGGTGTGACTGTGTGCTAGTGCTCTTCTGAAAAGGCTCACCCTAATCCACTCATTTTAACTTAACTACTTCTTTAAAGACTACCTCCAGATACAGTATCCTTATGTGGTGCTGGAGGCTAGTATCTCAACGGATAAATTTGGATGGGAGGGCACAATTCAACCCATAACTAAATACTAGTGTGAAGATAAAAAAAATCAAAAAGTAAAAATATATTCAGTTCATTTTAAACAGCTTCCCCTAGTCAGTATCTGCTTACACAATTCTTGTTAGCCTGCAGCTCAAAAACTGTTTTTTCCTTCCCCTCAAACCAGTTGCTTCTGAATGGGCTTTCTGAATCCCTGAAGCCAGAATCCATCAGTCACCAATATTTATGGAGCATCCACTGTGTGCAGAAATGTCGTACCAAGAACTCCAAAGTCTACGGTATCGATTTGGTCTGTCAGCCAGTGTCAGGTTGTCTTGTAAAACCACTCTGGCTTCTGCCTTGTGCTGTGGAAAGAAGTTGAAGTATGGAGAATTTTAAGCTCTGAAATGTGAAGGTCCTCCTTGCCGGAGGGAGTCTCCTTCATAATTGTGTTTGATTATTAGTAGGAGGCCCTCTGAGACAAAGATCGCCAGAATTCTCTGCCAAATAAACAAACATCAGTGGGGACAGGGATTTCACTAAATCCCACTTCACATCACAGTGAGAAATCCAGAAATCAGAGATGAGGAGAAGAAAGGGGAATTGAGAGTAGAGAGCTGCGGTTACAGGGGCTGGAGTCTGGGGAGACAGCCACTGACAATGCCTGAGGTGGAGATGGCAGAGGGGAGGTCTAACACTCCATTGTAAATTGTTGGTAGTGCTGTGTGTTGGTGTGAGCCTCCTCTGCTCTCTCCAAATTCCAGGGGAGTCTCCTGCAGGGCACCTCTTTCAGTCTTTATTTACTGAGAAATAAAGGGAGATAGGCCAGATGTAATGGGAAAAGGGAGAGAATACAATACAAATATAAACACATGAATCTACCTAACCTAAGAAATGGTATTACCATAATATTGAGGTTGCCTGTGCTACATTTTGCAAAGCAAGTGGCAACCCTTCCCAGATTTAGGAGCTGACTTGATTGCAGTTATGTTACCCAATGTCTAAACTCTTGCTTGGTCTTTGGAGTGGCAGAAGCCATCAGAGCATGTGGTAGTGGTGGCAGCAGCATCAGTAGCAGCAATAAGTGTGTGCAGTTGCACCTAGGCATAGGTGAATAAAGACTGCTAGTTTCTCTATACCTTGGATGACTAATGAATCACTTGTCCTTAATCCGATCTAGAAGTGTAAAGTCAGTGCAAAGTGAAGGACTGTGTATCTTACTGAGGTAGTGTTTTACACACCTGTCCTTCCAATTCTGAAATGCACACAAAGTTACTAATCATGATGTGGGAAAGGGCAAGACCTTACCCAACTACTGATAACTCTGCTTCTGCCCATTGCTTAAATTCATCTCCCTTCTAAGAGTATTTATGTAGTCAGACTGGGTCTTAAATCTTCAATATCTCATTCTCTAGAGCCAAAGACTGATATTTCAAGGCTTGTTAAGAGTCCACAGCTATCAGTATTAATGTGACACCCAGAAAGTGATCATATGTGCCAGGATCTTGCAGGAAAGAGCACACTCAAATTGGGTAACTGAGCAAAGTTTAATAAAGGGGCAAGGTATGGAGGTGTGGGGGGGGTTAGTGAAAGCTATGTGGGAGAGTGATGCTCCCCAGGGCTCTTATCAGTAAAAACATTTGCCCCTTTAGGCTAAAGCCGGGAAGGGACAGGAGTGGATCCAGATCTTGGTGAGAGAATTGTCCAATGAGATAACACCAGGAGCTAGATTTTGGGAGAAAGGCACAGACAAACTCCATGACCTGGCAGGGAGGAAGGTTGGGCGAGAGAGATTCTGACCTTATTCTCCTTCTTCCTTCTGGGCTGGTACCTCAGGTTGACTGAACTCAAGTGAAAGCAAGAGGAGACTTTGGAGGTCCACACTGGCCAACCTTCTGGGGGAGACAAGGGAAGAGAAGTGAATAAGGAGGGGAAACAGAAGAGATCAAGCTATTATCACATCATTTTTCTGTACTTTGAGGGGTTCAATCATTGTCCAAATAATAGGCTGTGTCATATCTTGGGGAAACCCAGGCTACCAATATCAGCTCTGCTAAATGCCATTTCTCTAGGAAGGCTTTCTCAAATGCTTAGACAGAAGCAGCTTATTTTTTGAATGTTGCAATGCTTCTTTCATCCTACACATTGAACATGACAAATACTGCTTTGAATTCAGTGTTCCTAAAACCTATTAGCCAGATGCTGTGATGAATGCCTGTAATCCCAGCGATTTGGGAGGCTGAGGCAGGAGGATCATGAGTTCAAAGGCAGCCTTAGCAATTTAGTGAGACCCTGTCTCAAAATGAAACATAAGAAGGGCTGGGGATGTGGTTCAGTGGTTGAGCACCCCTGGGTTCTAGCCTGGTACCAAAACAAAACAAAACAAAACAAACAAACCCCCAACCCCTAAACCCCAGACAACCCAAACCTCTCTATTAAATTTTTAGTTCTTAAGGCCCAATTAGTCTGTCTTATCTTTGTGTTCTCCCAAATGCCTACCATAACACCTGTCTTGTACCAAAGTTATTTCCCCTTGAAATTTTTTTTTAAAGTGAGCAACCACAGAGCAGTGGAGAGATCTAGGCCTTCTCAAATGTAACAGGTGCATGCTGATGTTTTTAGACTTGTTAAGATATACCTGACTTTTGATGGTAATGACAGCATTTTTAGCATGATACAAACCACCTTCCTTCCAAGGAGTCTAAGAAACAGAGCAGCAAGAAGAATCATAAACCTGAAATGTTATGGGATGATTGCTCACTTTGTTATGAAGTCTCTTAGTGTCTACCTGTTCCCTGCCCTCATAGTCACTCATCTGTTCTTTCCTCTAACTGAACTCCTTTTTCCTTATTACTTTTACCACTGACTTCTTGCTCTGGTTAACTGAAGTTTCTTGCTGGCTGTCAACATGGAGAGACTAATTTCCTTTTGGTTCTTCACATATAATTTGTTACAGGTTTGCAGTGCTTTTTCTTTTTCCTCCCTGTGTTATTAGGAAATTGCCCTGGTTTGTGTGCTAAGCTCTGAGGAAAGAAACTGCTTAGTTAAAGCAACTTTCCCAAGTTTGCATTTGTATATTTGAGTTTTGGGATCAGTAGGTAGTATCAGAGATTTTCCTCAACTTTTAAAAATCTTCCTACATTTATTAGTATTGACTATTGCACATATTGGATCTTGATTATGTTCTCAAGCATATTATTTCTCCAAATTCTAGTCATCTGTAAATTTTTGTATTCAAAATATTGGTGAAAGCAACAACATAGTAATTTCTTATGATCACATTTGATCTATTGACCAATACTCTCGGGTTCTTATTTTTCATCTAGGTATTAATTCACTCAGTTGTAAATTATCCAGATCACATTTCTTGATCTAATTTGTCAGTACATCATTAACAACTTCAACTACCTTATTACAACCCAAATATAATCTTCTATGCCAACCTAGCCATCAGAAAAGGATATTAAGTTGTTTTACACAATTTATTCTTTATAGGTCCAGGCTGGCTGCTAGTGGTTAATACTTAAAAATGTTCTCATACTTCATTAGGAGTTTGTTCAAGACTTTTGCAGTGGTAAAGATATGTTTTAAAAGTCTAGTTTCCATGATGTATATTTGGAAAATGGAACGTTTGCCTAGTAACTTTCAGCCGTCTGCCCTCTCGTGCACTTTCTGCAATGTGTTCAATGCTCTTTGTCCTGAAGTACACTTAGAAAACATTTTGTATTCAGGGATAGAGTTTATTCTGGTTAGAGCCACTGGAAATTCAAACAAATGAATGAAAAATCTAACCTAATAGAATTTCTTCAGTTCCCATGTTACAAAGTTTGTATTTCAATTCTTTTTTTTAACAGTTTATTTCATTTTTTTTGGTTAGATACCCCCAAATAGTGGACTTCTTGCTGTTTTGTTTTGTTCTGACTATGTTGTTTATTACGCTCTCCCTCCAACAAACAGACAGACAAAAGCAGTAAACCGAGCAAACAAACATCAATATTAAAAGACAAAACTAAAAACAATGTCCTTTAACTGGTATTAATTAGTACTGGGAGGTGTAGGCCCAGAGAGCAGAACTTGACTTCTGGGGTTTCTGTGGCCTTCAGCTATTCTTTCAGAGTTTATTCTACTTTTTTTGTTTATGTAGCTTTTAGAGGTTTTTAGATGAGTTTAAGATATTAATAATATTCTTTTTTCCTGGGCTGGGAATAAGACAGTGATTTCTTCAAGTGCCTGGACCTGTAGAGATAATGGCAAACATTAGCAGAGAGATGTTCTCTTGAGTCTGTTTACTCAATATCAGTATGATTTGATGATCTCACTATGGTATCTCTTGCTTGTCATAAAATTAGCTGCTTAAAGAAAAGTTGGCCCCTTGTCATTTGATTTTGTTGCTGTTTCCTTCTTAGTTGAACAAAACAAAAATTCCAACTCTTATTTTTAGAGTTTTTCAACACCTAAGGTATAAATACACACAAATAAAAAAAATGTGCTCAAAAAGACTACACAATGTTCCTTCATTTATGTTGTTACTCTGTGTTTGTGTGTTCCAAATTTCTAAGTTTGGATCTCTGATCTGATTAGTTGATTTTTGTAAGCACTTATGTAGGTGTGCAAAGCCAGCAGAGTCGTACTTTCATTAAAGACACTAAAATGTGTTTGCTGGTTAGAGGTCCTTGGAACTCTTTAATGATTTCACCTGGCGAGGGGGAGAAGAAAGGTGCACTATTTGTTCCCAGATGGAAAGGAAATGGCTGAAGAATATGATGAGAAGACGAGTGAACTACTTGTGAGAAAGTGGCGAGTGAAAAGTGCACTGGGAGCCTTGAGCCAGTGGCAGCTTGAAACAAAAACAAATCAAAACAAGAACACATTGTTTTTTGAAATGGTCACCCATTCTTTCGCTCTCCTTCAGGGGTGAGCAATTTCACTTACTCCAAACTTCAGGCATTCCCCATATGGGCCACCAAATGCCGCAGTCTGGGCACAAATCACGAGCCACTCAAGCAGGAACAAACTTTATTTTCCGAACTCCCCCGAAAGCCACCCACGCGGCCCTCTCAGGAACACCACACACCAACTGGAACTCCCTCCACTGGCACTCCACGCACACTCCCCGGGAACTCTCCCAGCTCTCCCCTGGGCTCCGTGCCTACCCTCTAGGATCTCGGGAACTCCAAAGTAGTGGGTGCCCGAGGCAGCAAGAGCCGCCCTATTGCCGGACAGTAAAGGTCTATATACAATTGAATACACAGCTTAACATAACCATCATCATCTCAATGGCTCGATGGCATCACCTCTCAACCACTCCCTTCTGGCAAAATGCCATGCGTCATCCCAACTTGGCCGTGGCCCTCAACAGTGATGTATACAGATGCTAGAAATTACATTTTCTTTCTATCAAACTGAAGACTAAGGAGCAATTTAATACTGTTTTAACTGTAAGAAAACCTTGTAGGCAGAGGACAGTGGTTTTTTTTTGTTGTTGTTGTTGTTGTTGTTGTTTTTTTTTTTTTTTAACCTCTCATGTTTTTGCTGGGGGGAAAAAGACGAACAGAATTGATATTGAACTGCACAAGATTCAAAATAAACTTTGAGAAAAATCTCTCAACAGTAAGAGTTAAATATTAGAAGAAAATTCTGCCTGCCTATGAGGAATGAGGGGGAAAGAGAGAAGATAAAAATGGGGTCATTGAAAGAGTGTATCTGGAGTAGGAAATAATATCCTATAATTTTCAGAGAGGCTTTTACAAGATAATAGATTGACAGAAGATTAGACTAAATTTTCTCTGGGAATTCAAGGAGGATATTGGAGGAAGATTGGATAGCTAAGGGTATTTTAATATCTTGGTTCATATTACAATTTTATGAGTAATTATTTTAACAATTCCAACATAATTTACTTTTATTTTTCTTAATAAAAACACACTTAAAAAAATTAAGCCAAAGTCACACACATGTATTGAACTTGGTCATACAGGAGGTGCTTTTGGGTTGGATGCAGTTTGCATATTGCTAATTATAGTCATTGATGCTTAGGAATAGAGATACTTGGAATTCTCAGAGTGGGTTTACATAACTACTTGAGATACTTTTTCTACCCCACCTAAATCCCACCCCACTTTCCTGCCTCATTGTTTTGTAGAAGTGCAAGAGTACCACATGGGGGTTATTCTCTTCTGTAGTGTCTACAGCAGTATCACACAAAGCTCATCTTTCATGTTGATCCGGTGCTATCTGAAGTTCTAGAGGTCATATGGTAATCTCTAGTACAACCTTAAACCAATGCAAGAGGGGCCTGCTCTTTGGTTTTTTTTTTCTGTGGGTTAAATTGTGTCCCCTACAAATTTATATGTTGAACCTAATCCCATGTACCTCAAAATGGAACTGCATGTGAGCCTTTAAAGAGCTGACTAAAGATAAAATGGCATTGTTAGGGCAGGCTTACCAGTATGACTGGTGTCCTTATAAGAAGAGATTAGGCCACAGAAAACACACAGAGAGGACCACGTGTGGATGTGGTAAGAAGGTAGCTACTTACAAGTCAAGAAGAGAGGTTTCAGAAGAAAACAACCATGCTGAAATCTTGGTCTTGGACTTCCAACCTCCAGAGTTATGAGAAAATATATTTCTGTTCTTTAAGCTACCTAGTCAGTGGTATTTTTTTTTTATGACATCCTTAAAGAACTAATGACATGTACCATGCCCCATTTTGGCCCTTCTCCTGCATTTGAGTCCCTAAAGGGTAGGGGTCTGCTAGACGAAGGGATTGCCCACTGGAAATATGGTGCATTTAGTGCTTATACCTGCCTCTAAATCATGTTCCATAGCGCTGCACCATGAAATTATGTAACTAAATGGGCATGTCCACTTTCAGCGCTTGAGTGGGCCTCTTTGTCTGCTCAATCCTAGTGAAGGTATACCTCTCTCTCAATAGGTATACCTCTACACCTGGACTATAACTTTGTGGGGGGAATGTGGATAAAGCGTGGAAATGTGGGTGTGGTGTCCACACACAAATGAGCAAGATCGTTTATCAAGTACTAATGGACCAGGAGTAGAAAAAGAAAGGGGACAAGAAAGGCAGGATAGAGGCAGGGAAAGGGGCAGTTTTCTCAGTGTTGCTATGTTATGATTTGCAATGCTGACGAATTTTAGCATTCAAAGTTTCAGCTATCCTTCAGATTCTGGTAAAAATATATTCTTCAAGGTGATAGGAAAGGATGTATTTTATTGAGATTTGTAAACCTGATTTATAACTTTTAAACATTCAATTATGTGTTTTGTGGGTGTCTGTTTACACTCTTATCCCTGTTTCACATATGTAAAGGGTGGGTCTGGTAATTGCCAACTCCTCTATTGTAATTTCATCTTAGTTTATTCCAAGTTTGAGGGGAGGACTTTAAGAATTTGGGCACTAAGTTCAGAGAGGGCAGAAAAGAATTCAGAGAGTTCGCTCCTGGGAAAGGAGGAGTTGTTTACATGTGGTCAGATAACCTTGGATGAATCACAATGTCAGCATTTTCGGATGGTGACTGTGTCATTTCTAGGAAGCAGATGTTAACACAAAGTCAGAAATGTGGGGGGCTTATTAGCAGTAGAGTCTGGGAAAGAAAAAAAAAGGCAGAAGCAGGCAGGGAAAACCTGCCAGAAGATGCTACTGCTCCAGGGATGGGGAGGGAGGAGGTAAGGAAAGGGGAAGGTTGGGATAGCTCTGAGAAAATCTCAGCCTCTCAATAGTGAGCAACAGAACACTGATTTCTCTTAGAGGAGTCCCCTTGGGCGTCCAGGGCCAGGTCCTAGTCCTCTCACTGTGCTTGGCATTGGCTGACAGCTGCCTGTGAACTTGGCCTCAGCTCCAATACTGCAAAGGATCCTGCAGGTGTCTCAGCTGGCCGCCTCCCCCAGAGTGCACTCCTCATGGCACTTCCCTCTTGGAGGAGGATCTCGGGGGGCACTACTTGGCTGCCACATTTATGATTCTTTCTGATTACAAGTATGATTCATGTTTACCATGAAAACTTCCTAAAAAGTAAGCAGAAAAGTCAAAACATTTCAGAGGAAGTAAAAATGATCCATGACTTCATCTTCTATGGATAATCGTTAACATTTTGGTGACTATCTTAAGCATAGAGAGGCTTAAAAAAATCAAGTTCATATTGTATATATTATTTGGCAATCAAAATTGGGCATTATATATTTTCCCCATGTCATTAAATATTGTTTTTCAGCATAATTTAACAGTTGCACAAAAGGCCTTAATTTACTAATTTATTTATTATCTTATTTTTGGATATCTAGTTTTCTGATTTTTTTTTTAAATTAAAAATAATGTGGTGTTGGCACGATGGTGCACACCTGTCATTCCAGTGACTTGGGAGACGAGGTAGGAGGGTTGCCAGTTCCAGGTCAGCTTTGGAACTCAGCAAGACCCTGTCTCAAAATAAAAAATAAAATAAGCTGGGGATGTAGGTCAGTGGTAGAGCACTGCTAGGTTCAATCCCCAGTAACAACAACAACAACAAAAAGCATGTGATGAGCATTCTGGCATATTGTAATTTTCTTAGAATAATTTGTAAAGGAATAATTCCTTGATGAAAGGAATCTTATCTTTATGTACTTTGGCAAAGCACTGTCTGATTACCTTCTGGAAAGGTTGCCAACATTTCTATTCTCCCTGCATCTCCCTGTTGCCTGTCATCCAGCTCATCTATGATGTAGCAACTAATCATATATTTTCAGCCTAGATAAATGTAAAAGCCTATTTTCAAATTGAGTTGGGACCTCTTTCTGTGCTTCTGATTCTTTATACTGAGACACATTTGTAGTCTGAGCAGGTAATCACTTTAGTGATCATCTTTATTTAGAACAACTGAGTGTTGAATGGAAAACAAATGAGTAAACTGAGGCCCAAAGGAATGAAGTGTCACACTCCAGACCCAGCTGGTTGGTGACAGCCTGGGTCTCAGAACTGAGGTTTCTCAACTCTTTTGCTAGTGTATTTTCTGTCCTAGTAATTATTGGTTAAGATTCCAGCAAGACTACGTGTCTAGACAATTTTTATTTATTGAACAGTCTTACATGGTATTTCTCAAGTGTCAAATACCAATCTATGCACCTTAAAAATATTTGACTCCTTTATTCCTTATACCAATCCTATGAGATGTACTGCTAGAGTTTCTGTTTTACATGTGAGGAAACAGGCACACAGAGGTTAGGTAAATTGCCTGAGATCACAAAGCTAAGTGGTGGAGGAGGAATTGGAACTCAGGCAATAGAGACAAGTTTCTATTCTTCAGGTTACTGGATATAGAAAATAGGGCTAACTTACTGACACATTTTATCTTTCATCTGAGAGTATCCCCTCTTTCATGTTTATTATTATGATGTTCAGAGAATGATTTCCATTAATTTTATTGGAGAGGACTTAGGATATTTATTCTCTAGGAATTCACTGCTGTGTGTGTGTGTGTGTGTGTGTGTGTGTGTGTGTGTGTGTGTAATAGATCTGCTCCAGGCTCATCAGGGAAGGTACGTACCCTATCTCACTCATGGCTAGGTCCTAATAGCTGCAGTTGTTTCTGAGACATAATAGATACCCCACAGCATCAAGTCAAAATAATTAGGGCAGTCTCCTCAGGAGAGGCTTTGAATTGAAACTCCAGTGGAAACACAAACAAGCCATATAGCTATCTCAGGATGGAGTGACCTGGCAGAAGGAAGAACAAGTGTGAATACCCTGGGTGGGAACACTCTTGACATGTTTCCAGGACACAAAGAGGCACAGTGGGAAGTGTAGGGTGCACTTTGAGAAGTGGGTGGTTCCAGTTCCTCTTGAGCCTTGTAGGCTGTCCATAACAAGGAGCTTAGATTTGTATTATAAATAGAATGGAAAAGCTTCAAGTGGTTCTGAGTGGAGAACAGCACGATCGACTGGACTTAGGTATCTGATGATTTCACTGGCTCTGGAGAAAAGAAAGCATTTCTTTCTTTCTTTTTTTTTTAATAATTTTTTTTTTTAGTTGTAGATGGACCTTTATTTTATTATTTTATATGTGGTGCTGAGGATCAAACCCAGTGCCCCACACATGCTAGGCAAGTGCTCTACCACTGAGCTACGGCTCAGAAATCCAAGAAAGGATTCCCTTCAAGGGTACCAACGGGGACATTTCTAGTTCAGTCTAGCTTATTAATATTAGGTAAAGGAATCTGCCACTGTGTTACAATGTTTTATGTACATAAAATCCATCTCAGATGGTTCTTAAACTTTTTTTTGAAAGCATAAAAATGGTTTCCTAAAAATGTTTCCCAAATCCTATTATCATATTAGAAATTCAATTGCTATCAAAGCTTTACTGGGATCAATGAATGAGTTTTATCATTTAATTTCCAAAGTCTCATTTTACTAAGTATATTCTGAATTGTTAGTTTTATTCCCCCCCCAATACTCTTTCCAATATCATTTGATTAGAAATATTAGCATTAATTAATGAGTTTCTATAAAAAGGATGCTTTTAAATTTCCATGAGTGGTGTATCTATTTTAAATATATTGAGAAATTGTTTCAATATAGTTGAACAGCAGATAAGAGGATGTTTCATGTGGTTGATGTGAAGAAGAGACATGTTTCCAGGACACTAAGAAGCACAGTGGGAAGTGTAGGGTGCGCTTTGAGAAGTGGGTGGTTCTAGTTCCTCTTGAGCCCTGTAGAGAACAGCTAGTACAAAACATCTGAGGAGACCAGAAATGCAGCAGGGTTTGGGAGGAGACTGGCAGAGCTCAGTAGGACTGAATGGAAGATAGAGGAGCAGATACAGGGATGAAGCCCGAGGGTGGTGGGCAGCCTTGGAGCTTCTTATAAAGACCAATACTTTTTCTTTTTTAAATAATTATTTTTCAGTAGTAGTTGGACACAATACCTTTATTTTATTTATTTATTTTTATGTGGTGCTTAGGACTGAACCCAGGGCCCCCCTCGTGTGAGGTGAATGTTCCACCACTGAGCCACAACCTCTGCCCCTAAAGACCAAGAGTTTTTAACCTGAGATACTCGTAGAGCCATTGGAAGATTTGAATAAATGACTTGTTCTGACTTGGGGCTTAAAAGGGGACTTTGGTTACTTATGTTGAGAATTGAATGTAGCAGGCAGGAAGTCTGGTTACAATCTAGCTGAAAGATGCTGGTGGCCAGAACCAGGGTGGTCACAGTGAAGGTGATGACGACTTTCAATGTGTAACTCTTTTGCCTCTTTAGTTAAGTTTATTCCTAAATATTTTATTCTTTGTGATATTATTATAAATGGGATAATTTATTTCCTTTTTGGATTAATCATGGTTAGTATATAGAAATGGTACTGATTTTTTGTGTATTGATTTTGTATTCTGCAACTTTGAGTATACTTTTTGTTCTAGTGTGTGTGTGTGTGTGTGTGTGTGTGTGTGTATGCCCACACGCGCATGTGCTCATGCTTTCTAGTCTTCAGAATTTTTTACATGTAGGGTCATACCATATGTGTTTAGGGGCAGTTTTACTTCTTCCTTTGCAATCTGCATGGCTTTTATTTTTTTTATTGCATGATTGCCCTGACTATAATTTCCAGTACTATATTAAATAGAAGTGGTAAAAATGGTGAGTGCCTTGTTACTTACAGAAAAAGAGTTTTCAGTTTTTCAACTCGGTGAGTATGATGTTAGCTGTGGATTGTTCGTACATGGCTTTCATTATGCTGAGTTAATTTTCTTCTGATGCCTAGTTTGCTGAGTGTTTTTAACATGAAAATGTGTAGAATTTCATACAATGCTTTTCCTTCATTAATTGAGATGGTCATTTAATTGGTATCCTTCATTATTTTAATGTAATATATTGCATTAATTGTTGTATGTTGAACTCTCCTTGCATCCAGGAATAAATATCACTTGGTTATAGTACATAATCCTTTTAATTTGTCTTTGGATTTGGCTTGCTAGTATTTTTTTTTTGGGGGGGGGTTGCATTAATATTAATCAGGAATATTGCTCTGTAGTTTTCTTGTAGCATCTCTGTTTTTGTCATGAAGGTAATATTGGCCATATTAAGTGAAGGTATTCTCTCTTTTTCAAATTTTTGGAAGAGTTTGAAAAGGGTTGGTGCCAATTCCTTAAAAGTTTGTTGGAAATTACCAGTGAAACTGTTTGGTTCTTGCAGCAGATTTTTGGTTACTGATTAGGTCTTTGTGCATGATAGATCTGTTCACATTCTACTTTGGTCAGAAAAGATTCTTGGTATGATTCTAATTGTTTTAAATTTGTTCAGACACGTTTTATGATCTAAAATTTTATCTATTTGGGGGAATGTCTTATGTGTGCTTGAGAAAAATATATTTTCTGCTACTATGGGTAGAGTGTTTTATATAAGTCGATTAGGTTCCAGTTGGTCTATAGTCTTGCCAAGTCCTCTTTTTCCTCACTAATCTTTTGTCTGATTTATCTGGTCATTATAGCAAGTGAGTTATTGAAATCTCCTATTATTTTATTAATGTCTCTTTCTCCCTTTAAATCTGTCAATGTTTGCTTCATATATTTGAGTACTTTGCTACCAGGTGCATGTATATGTTTAAGATAGTTAAACCTTCCTGGTGAATTGATCCTTTTATCATTGTGCAATGTTCTTATTTGTCACATGTAACAGTTTCTGATGTAAAGTCTCATTTGTCTCATACAAATATAGACATCTCTACTCTTTTTGGTTACACTTTGCATGGAATAACTCTGTTTTAGTCAGCTTTTACTCTGCTGTGACTAAAAGACCCGACAAGAACAATTTTAGAGGAGGAAAGGTTAACTTGGGGGCTCACAGTTTTGGAGGTCTCAGTCCATAGATAGAAGGTTCCTTTCCTTGGGGCTTGAGGTGAGGCAGGACACGGTGGCAGAAGAGTGTGGTGGAGAGAGGTGACTCACATTATGATCAGGAAGCAGAGAGAGAATCTGCTCACCAGATACAAAATATAAACCCCAAAGCCCTGCCCCCAGTTACCCATCCAGCCACATCCCACTTGCCTACAGTTACCACCTAGTTAATCCCATCAGGGGGTTGATTCACTGATTGGGTTAGGGCTTTGATAACCCAATCAGTTGCCCTCTAAATCTTCTTGCATTGTCTCCCACATGAACTTTTTTGGGGTCACCTCACATCCAAACCACAACACCATCCTTTTCAGTTTTTGTGTGTTCTTAGATCTAAAGTGAGCCTCTTGTGGATGGCATATAGTTTGATCTTGTGTTTTAATACAATTAGCCACTCTGCCTTTTATTTGGGGAGTTTGTTCCACTTACATTTGAAGTAATTACTGGTGGGGAAGGACTTCTTATACTCATTTTATTGGTTGTTTTGTATATATCTTGTAGTTATTTTGTCTCTTTTTCCTCTCTTGCTACCTATCTTTGTGTTCCATTGATGATGATGATGACGACGATAACGATGATGACAATTTTCATAATGACATGCTTTGATTCCTTTCTCATTTTCTTTTACAGATCTTCCATAGATATTTCCTTTGGGATTTCTATGGGGTCCCTTACAGTATCTTAAAATCATAGCAATCTACAATCATTACCATCTATGTTAAACTAATAACAATTTGAACTATGTACAAAAGCTATACTCCTTTCTCCCTTCTATTCTCTAATTTATGTTACCAATATCACAAATGACATCTTTCTATTTATTTTTTATTCATTAATAAACTATCTTAATCTGTTCAGGCTGCTGTAAAAAAATATTATAGACTGAGTGGCTTATGAGCAACAGAATTTTTTTTTCTCAGTTCTAGAGGCTGGAAAGCCCTGATTTAGTCTCTGGTGAAAGACCATATTCTAGTTCACAGTCCACTAATCTTCTTTCTGTGTCCTCACGCGATGGATGGGGCAAGGGAGTTCTCTGGGATCTCAGAATGAGAACTAATTCAAACCACAGGAATTCCTGGTTCTTCAGCTTGTAGATAGCAGATTGTGGGACTTCTCAAACCTGATAATGGTGTGAGCCAATTTCTACAATGAATGAATGAAAGAATAAATAAATAAATCTTATTGATTTTGTTTCTTTGGAGAGCCCTGGCTGACACACACAGTTTTATAGCTCTAACTTTTTGTAAAAAAAAAAAAAGCTTTCATATCTTGAATTCTATATGAGAATTTAAAATTATTTACATCCCACCATCATATTTGCTTATATATTTTTTATATTTTACATATTTGTTTACATATATGCCTTTACCAGAGAACTTTATCTTTTCATATACTTTCATGTTGAAGTTTTATCCCAAAGGATTCCCTTTAGTGATTCATATTAGGTAGGTTTAGTGGTGTTGGACTCCTCGTATTTTATTTATCTAGGAAGATCTTTATTTCTTTTTCATTTAAAAAAAGTTTTGCTGGATATAGTATGTGTGACTGGTCATTTTTTTCTTTAGTGCTTTGAATATATTATCCATCATCTTCCTGGCCTTTTTTTCCCCCTGAGAAGTCTTCTGATAATCCTATGGAAATATTCTTGTATGTAATGAATTGCTTTTCTCTTGCTGCTTTCAAGATTTTTTCTTTGGCTTTGAATAGTTTGATGATAACATATCTTGGTGTTGGCACTTTTGGGTTCATTACAGATGGAATCCTTTGAGCTCCTTGAATTTGGATGTTCATTACTTAGATTTGAGAAGTTTTCAGCCATTCCTCAAATTAAGTTACTAATTTTTTCTTCTTCTGGGATTGTAAGAATAAAGATATTGTTAACTTGATAGTGTCCCATAGTCTTTCAGATTTTCTTCACCCTTTTTTTTATAATTTGATTTGATAATTTCAAATTATCTGTCTTCGAGTTCACTGGTTCTTTCTTCTGCTTGGTGTAATCTTTTGTTAAACCCCTCTAATGGTCTGGTCAGTTTCTTGAAATTTACTGTTTTTTTTTTTTATTGAACAGTGTTTTTCTGTTTCTTTGTATGTCTTGTTCTTTGTTATTGTTGTTGTTGTTGTTAGGATTTGTGCATTTGAGAAAGCAGTCACCACTGTAAGTTTTTAATGGGCTGGTTTTGTACAAGAAAAGGCCTTTACTAATCATCCTGGCTAGAGATTCTGGGAGCCTTTCAAACTTTTCCTGGATATATGACTTCTTTGAGCTTGTGCACATCATTTTCTATTATGAATGGTTTCCAGGTTTCTTTTTAGGAGCTTATAATCTCTTGGTAATTCTGGCATCTGTCTGCAATCCTTAAGGATCTCCAGTGCTACAAAAAATCTCCTAGCTCTTTTATGTTTTCAGTGGTCCCAAGACATCCAAATATGGATATCTTTGTGCCCCAAGTTAGCAAGACAAAATGTAGTTTCTTAGGTGGTCCCACAAATAGCTGATACTTTGTATGTATTTTACTCTTGTCTTTTTCTCCCTCTAAGGAGAAACCATGAGTTGAGCACTGTCTCCTGATTAGGCTGAACAGTGGGTTCTCCTTATGAGTGAACTGCAAGACTTTTATAATTATTCTTGCTTTTCCACTTGCCTGTGTAGCACTTCAACTTCTGAACTTGTTCCTGGGTTTTTTCATAAAGATGTTTGGGTTTTACATTAAAAAGACATTGTCACTTGGAGAGATCATGCTCTGTGGTTCCCTATTCTGACAACTTGCTTATGTGACTTCTTATCTATACTTCTTTTAAGGATCTCTTATAAAGACCTACTCTACAATTCTGCGTACATACATCTCATTGTCCAGAAATAGTGTACGTGGTCTCTAACTGTGAAGTTGGCTACGTAATGCATATTTTCAAAATCTGGATTTGTTAGTAAGAGAAAATTAGAGAACTTATATCAAGTAGTTTAGACTTCTTTGGCCACTTAATATTCATTCACACATATATTTCTTGCCTTATATGGGACATTTGACTTCTTTAAGAGAAGCAATTCCAAAGTCTCTTTCAACTATTTCATCCAGTTCAAAGTCCAGAATTCTGATATAAAGTCCTCTCCATTGGATCCTGAGGTGACTTTTCTGGTTCAGCATTCTATAAACTAAAAGACAAGTTAACTGCCTCCAGCAAAACCTCTGTCTCCCTTATGTTTGTGGGGGAAAACCCCAAGATAATTATAATAAAACCAATTACAAAGGGGAGAATTGGAAATGCACAGTAATCATTGCCCTTAGCAATGTTCAAATGATGTTGGTAGGAATATCCAGGACTTACTGCCTTGACTGAAGGTTAAGATCCTTGATCAGGCCATCTGGAAGACCCGTTTTTACCATCTAGAAGAATTTTCTTGTTCATTGTCCTTGTTTTTAAACTTTTAATTGAATTATATAATACATATATATTCAATGAACATGTATGTGTTCTACTTAGAACACATATGTGTGTGTGTGTGTGTGTGTGTGTGTGTGTGTGTGTGTGTATATATATATATATATATATATATAGAGAGAGAGAGAGAGAGAGAGAGAAAGAGTAAATTCCTTAAATTTTGAAAATTATTTGCATTAAAAATTTAACAACTATTTGTTCTCTAAAATAGTTTACTTGTAGTAATAGAGTATTTGTGTTTTAGAGTACTCCTCTTTAAAGAATTTCAAGGTCAATTACAGAATTGTACATATAGTGTTTGTAGCTAAATAAAATATATAATAGCATCATTGCATTAAAATTGAATTTTATTTCTCACAACAACAGCACCCTATATTTCAAATCATTTTTTTGTGCATTTAAGTATGTGATGACTTTATTACCCCATCTGTCACCAAAGTTTGCACATGGTTGGTTCTCTGGAAATACTAGTTTATTTATATCTTTTTTTAATAGTCACTATAAATTGCTTTAAACTAGAGTTTCTCTTCTCTAAAACTTAGGATGAGTGAGAAATGTAGATTGTTTCCTTCTACTCTCCTGAGCCTAACATAAGTTTTTCAGTGTCATCTATGGACTTCTGTTGTTGTAATTGCTATCAGTTTTGGTGTAAGAAAAATCATTGAGAAGTTAATAAATAGGGGAAAGTTTCCTTTCTTTGTGATTGATTTAAGTTAACTGATATTGGAATTGGGAATAGTAGTGAGTCTAAATGGGCCAGGGCGTTTTTGGTAATTCAACAGAAATCAGAAATATGGACTTTGCATCTTATAAAAAAGATTAAAAATAAACTATGACATAGGCCAATCAAGTCTGTGGGATAATCTGTAGCTTATGGGTTTATAACTCATGTGCAAGAAGATTTTTATGCTTGGGGTTATATCTATGCCTTTTGACTTTTTCTAATTGTAATAACACATCAAATGTCACTACTACTCCATAACAACTTCATATCATATAAGGTTTTTGAACTTGGAATGGAACCACCATTTGATCCAGTTATCTACTCCTTGGCTTATACCCAAAGGACTTAAAATCAGCATACTACATGATGCAGCCACATCAATATTTATAGCAGCTCAATTCACATTAGCTAAACTATGGAACCAACCTAGATGCCCTTCAACAGATGAATGGATAAAGAAAATGTGGTATATATACACAATGGAATGTTTCTCAGTCTTAAAGAAGGATGAAATTATGGCATTTGCAGGTAAATGGATGGGGCTGTAGAAGATCATGCTAAGTGAAATAAGCAAATCCAAAGAAAATGCTCAGGGTGTCAACCATGATTTTTTTTTTTTTTAGTTTTGAAACAAATATGTCATGAAATAATGTTTATCTATAGTTAATTGGTATATTTTTCAGATTTGATTATTCATTTTATCTCAAGTTCCTCCCTCTCCTTAAGCAGAGCCTTCTACTTCAACGAAGAGATTACAACACAGAAAGTAATTATAAATGAACTGATTTATAGCTTTGAGGTTTCAAATTAACTTTCTGAAACTCACGGCAAAGAAAATACTTTTGAAGCAGAAGGCTTTGACTTGCACATATTGAAACTTTTAAATATGAAAATCCAAAACTGTGGTGAATTCAGTATATACTATTAATGATATAAAACAATAAACTTTAAAAACATAAAATATAGTTAAAACATTTCATGACAAAATAAAGTCTTTGCATGGAGGGAATAGGAAAATCAGAAGCTGCCTAAAAGAGTAATTTTATCTCTGTGTTCCTTGTAACATCTTGTTTCCCTTTGAAGCAGACCTGCACCCTAACCTCAATTCAGCAATATTTGAGATTTGGAGAGAGAAATAGAAAATCCCTAAAGAGAATTAAAATTCTGAGAGGAGAAAAAATCTATGTATTACCTTTCATGTCACCCTCAGAGAAGGATGGGAGTTGTAGAGTGTCCTCACTGTGAAACCAACAGGGCAGTAAAGCAGTGGATTAAAATGGCTTCATGGAATATCTAGAAAGACAGACTGAGGAGCCTCAGAATCCTATAACCTGTGGCTTAGAACCTGTTTCCCTGTGTGCCTGAGAATAGTCTGGACATGACATGGATGAGAAATCTACCTGAAAGATGCAGCCATGGTCTGTAAGAACCAATTACTAGAAAACAGCAAAGAACATTAGTGTTGTGTAGCTTTCATTGTAGAGGTCTTTCACCTCTTTTTCTAGACTTAGTCCCAAATATTTTATTTTATTTGAAGTTATTGTGAATGGAATAATGTTTCTAATTTCTCCTTCAGTTGACTCATCACTGATATATAGGAATGCATTTGATTTGTGGGTATTACTTTTATAACTTGCTACTTTGCTGAATTCATTTGTCAGTTCTAGAAGTTTTCTGATGAAGTTTTTTGGGTCTTCTAAACATAGAATCATGTCATCAGTGAATAGGGATAGTTTGAGTTCTTCTTTTCCTATTTGTAGCTCTTTAATTTCTTCTAATTGCTCTGGCTAGAATTTCGAGAACTGTGTTGAGTGGAAGAGGTGAAAGAGGGCATCCCTGTCTTGTTCCAGTTTTTAAAGTGAATGCTTTCATTTTTTCTCAATTGAGAATGATGTTGGACTATATGTGGCTTTTACAATGATGAGGTATTGTTATGGTTTAGATGTCAGGTGTCTCCCAAAAGCTCTTGTGTGAGACAATGCAAGAAGATTCAGAGGAAAAATGATTGGGTTGTAAGAGTCTTAAGTCTTAACCCAATCATTGAATTAATTCCTATTTAGATATTAATTGAGTGGTAACTAAAGTGGTAGGGTGTGGCTGGAGAAGGTGGGAATTGGGGCATGGCTTGGGGTATATATTTGTATCTCACAAGTGGAGACTCACCCTTTTTCTCTGCTTTCTGATCACAATGTGAGCTGCTTTCCTATAACACACTCTTCTGCCATGATGTTCTGCCTCACTTGAGCCCTGAGGAATAGAGCTAGTGTCGCAGTCTGGCTTGGCAAAATAACCGGGAGGTGACAAGCAACTTGAAGGTTGAAGAGGGAACTGCTTTATTGCGGGGGGCAGGGGGGGGTGGAGGGGGAACTCAGCAGGAACTGAGCGGGTACTCAAGGTAGCGGGAACTGCCTTATTGCGGGACAGCAGAGGTATATATACCTAACTGATTACACACAGCTTGACTCAATTAGCATCATCAAGATACAGCAATCAGCCAATAAGGAATCTTCACCATCTAAATGGCTCAGCAGCATTGCCTCACAAACCACTCCTCCTGGCAAACTGCCAGGCACCATCTTGACTTGATTTGCAGTCCCCAACATCTCCCCCCTTTTGTTTTATTAAACAACAAGAATGTGGTTTAGGGACCGTGCCTGTTTTAGGTTGTCCAATACTACATATGGTCCTTACCTGTCATTGGATGGTCTGACCTCAAATCATCAGCCTCCTGGCTTAGGTTGGTACCATTGTAATTGGATCTTACCTGTCTTTGACTACCGGCCCAATATATTTAGCCATACTTGTGTATAATGACCATAGTGGTTTTTACACAAACACCATAAACAATCTGCCACAAGCAGAAGGAGGAGGATACAAAATGCCATGGTACCAAGTCATTGACAGCTCCAAGTAAGAAGCCCTTGGAAAAATTGTACCACTGATGACACCGTCAGCAAAGATACCCTGGTACTATTACAATTATCAATAGATTAGTTCATAATGCACATAAGTGATACATACTCCAGGAAAGTTCTATAAGCAGCTTAAAGCAGAGGAATCCATTAATATTTCTATTTCTTCTTAAAGTAAATTGACTCTTTGAGCATTACTTGTTGAGTTACATTATTCATTGATGCATCAGTTTATGCAGTTTGTGTGATAGCTATCGCAGAAGCTGCAGCAGCAGCAGCAGAAACAGGAACAGCTGTGATGATGATAGCTGTAATTCTGAAGTCTCATTTGGTTTTCAGTAATACTGGAAATTCTTCTATTTTTGTCTTAAGGTAGGAATTCTGGCAATGATGGCTAAAGAAAATTGTGTAGCATTCCAGCAAGCACTAAGAAAACAATTTTCTGAACAATTTAGTACATTATCCTGAACAGAATTATTAAATATAATGAAAAGGAAAGGTGAAAGTAAAAAAACAGATCCGTTAACCTCCTTATTTGTTCACCTTTTAAAACAATACCCAATTTAAATTAAACTATTCAAATCACGTGAATAAAAGATATTTGGATCCATTTTTTCTTGAGCGCTCCTCATATATGATATATGGACATACGCACATACAGACATACAACACATAACACAAGTGTGCACACATAACACAATAGTAAAGGCCTTGTAGCTTTTCACAGGTGAAATCTCCATTGCAATGTTTAAAAACTCCATAGTTGATCAAAAAATAGAACTGATCAGAAAACATTAACCTAGGTCTGTATGAGCTCAAAAATAAAATAGAAAAAAAGCATCCTGGCTACCACCTGGGTTTGACTCTTCTTTTGATATCCCATCCTTCTTCTTGTAACTTGCATATGGGTTTGAAGGTATTCCCACAAGTAAGCCTCAAGGTATTTTACATTTGAAATAGGCCTTAATGGTGCTCATTATTCATTAGCCTCCAGGTGTGAGAGAACCACTGTCGCAGATGTAAGGATAGATAAACTGGAGTTCTGGATATCAGCTGTTATGGATTTGAGCCAAATCATCTTCTTTTTAGTCTGTAGAAATTGCTTAAGTTAGTCTCTCTGGAATCCAAATTGGCTGCTGTTCTCCCTGTGGAAACACACAAACAGACCCCGACTCCAGACAATCACTGGGTCAGGACCTTTAATGATAATAACTGTAAGCTAATGCAGCTGTGGTGAAAGCTGTAAAATACCAAAGCATCTGAAGGGAAATGCTATCACCATAATTGAAAACTAGAGTTCAGCTGTTATGGATTTGAGCTATTGCTAACCCTGCATTTATAAAGCTCAGAAGGCTTGAGAATGGCGGGTTGTCCCCCCCCCTTTTTTTTTAATAAAGCAGGGCCAATCCTGAAGTGGACCCTGGGGGAATTTCCTTTGGAGGCTCTTTTCCACCCTCTCGAGGAAGGTGGCAAGATCCTTGGTAGCCGTCCCCTGGCAACCTATGGCCCCAGGGAGTGTCATGGACTCAAAGTGCCACCGGGCCACCCTGCTCCGGCTTGTGGCAGTGACGTCCTCCTCCCCCCCTCCCATTGGGGGGTGGTGAAAGGCCGGCGGCCGCAGGCAGCTGGAAAGTCCCTGCTGCACCACGACCGGCTTGCACATGCGGCGGCCACCACGCCGCCTCATGCACCCTCCGGTGACAAAAAGTGGTTAGTAGCAGCCTTTTGTTGTAACTCCTTCCCTGATAGTCCTTCCTCTTCTGAACTTTCTTCCTCTTTCTGACTAGAGTTCCTGGGCTTTTATCAACATATGCCCTAACTGTTCTTGGTTTTACTGGAGTGCCTCCTTCCTTTAGCAATTTACTTAACACCCTTTCAGTTTGATTTTTACTAACTTCTGATCCCATATTTCCGTAACAAAGACAACACAACACACTAAGATAGCACAAAACAAAAACACACTGTATCAATTTTTTCTGTTTTCTTGAAATGGCCATCTGTCCTCTCGCCCTATCTGCTTCCTCAGGGGCAAGCATCTTTCCTCCCGTCCTATCTATTTCTAGGGACAGGCAGCTTACCTTGTCACTTACCCCCGAGCATCCCAGAGTCCCCCATGCGGGCCACCATTTGTCGCAATCCTGCTGGGCAAAATAACCGGGAGGTGACAAGCAACTTGAAGGTTGAAGTGGAAACTGCTTTATTGTGGGGGAACTCAGCGAGAACTGAGCGGGAACTCAAGGTAGCAGGAACCCAAGGTAGCAGGAACCGCCTTATTGCAGGACAGCAGAGGTATATATACCTAACTGATTACACACAGCTTGACTCAATTAGCATCATCTAGATATGGCAATTAGCCAATAAGAAATCTCCACCATCTAAATGGCTCGGCAGTGTTGCCTCACAAACCACTCCTCCTGGCAAACTGCCAGGTGCCATCTTGACTTGATTTGTGGTCCTCAACAAGCTAGCCTTCTATAGATTGAGAAACCATGAGCCCCCAAGTAAACTTTTCTTCCCTAAAATTGTTCTGGGCAAATCTTTTAGTCACAGCAGCAAAAAAGCTTACTAAAACACATATGTTCCTAATATTCCTAGTGTTTTGAACATGAATGGATGCTGAATTTTTTTTTTTGAGAGAGAGAGAGAGAGAGAGAGAGAGAGAGAGAGAGAGAATTTTTTAATATTTATTTTTAGTTTTTGGCAGACACAACATCTTTGTATGTGGTGCTGAGGATCAAACCCAGGCCTCATGCATGCCAGGCGAGCGCGCTACCGCTTGAGCCACATCCCCAGCCCCTGGATGCTATATTTTGTCAAATGATTTTTTTGCATCTATTGAGATAATCATATGATTCTTGTCTTTAAGTCTATTGAGGTGATGAATTATGTTTATTGATTTCTGTATATTTTACAATCCTTGCATTCTTGGGATGAACCCCACTTGCTTGTGATGCACTATCTTTTTAATAAGTTTTTCAATGTGAGTTGCCAGTATTTTATTAAGAATTTTTTAATTTTAATTTTTTTTTAGTTGTAGTTGGACACAATACCTTTGTTTTATTTATTTATATTTATGTGGTGCTCAGGATCGAACCCAGGGCCTCGCACATGCTAAGTGAGTGCTCTACTGTTGAACCACAACCCCAGGCCCATATTAAGAATTTTTGCATCTATGTTTATAAGGAATATTGGTCTGGAATTTTCTTTCCTTGAAGTGTCTTTGTCTGGTTTTGGTATCTAGGTGATACTAACTTGATAGAATGAGTTTGGAAGTGTTCCCTCTTTTCCTGTTTCATGGAATAATGTGAATAGGATTGGTGTTAGAAGGTCTGGTAGAACACAGGTGAGAATCCATCTGGTATTGGGCTTTTCTTTCTTCGTAGGTTTTTGATGGCATCTTCAATTTCATTGCATAAAATTGATCTGTTTAAATTTTCAATGTCCTCCTAATTCAATTTGGGTAGGTCATGTACCTCTAGAAATCTATTGATGTTTTCAAGATTTTCTATTTTATTAGAGTCTAAGTTTTCAAAATAGGTTCTGATTATTGTCTGTATTTCGGTATTGTTTGTCATGATATTTCCTTTTCCATTGTGAATTTTAGTAATTTGTGTTCTCTCTCTCTTCATTAGCATGGCTAAGGGCTTATCAATTTTATTGACTTTTTCAAAGAACCAACTTTTTAAATTGATTTTTCGGGTTGTTTCTTTTGTTTCAGTTTCACTGATTTCAGCCCTGATTTTAATTATTTCCTGTCTTCTGCTTTTGGTGTTGATTTGTTCTTCTTTTTCTAGGGCTTTTAGATGTAATGTTAGGTTTTTATTTCATCATCAATTTTGAAGCTTAATTTTGCTGGGTATAATACTCTTGGCTGGCATCCATTTTCTTTCAAAGTTTGGTATATATTATTCCACAACCTCCTAGCTTTGAGGGTCTAGGTTGAGAGATAAGCTGAGATCTGGATTGGTTTCCCTCTAAATGTTGCATGTCATTTTTTTTTCTTTTCTTCATTGTCAACTCATTTTCAAGAATATATATTTTGTCTTTGTTGCCTGAAACTGTTTTCCAAGTATCTAGTCTGTTGAATTTTAATTTTGTTTAATGATTCCTTAATTTTGAGGATTTATGCTTGATTTTAATTCAGAATCTCTCTTTGTTGAAGTGATCTTTCATTTCCTGAATTTTCTGTTTTCACTTCTTATCTGTCCTTTACTTTGCAGAACAGTTTCATTATGTATATTCTAAATTCCTTCTCTAACATATTTTCCACTATCATGTTGATGAATTTTGTTATTGAAGTATCTTGGTTTGTTTGGTGAAATTTGTTCCCTTGCTTTTTCATGTTGTTTGTGTGTCGACCCATCTAACTGTGTGGATTTATGGCAGGAAAGTTTCTACCCTGTGGACTTATAGTGTCCCTCAAGGTTTCCAGTATCTCACTTGCTGAGAAGCTGCCTATCTGCTTTTTTGGCTTCATGCCACTGAGCATCCAGGAAGGTGACCTCTTCAGTTTAGCCATCTTAAAAGTCCTTCCGGCATTTTCTATTCTATGACATAGGATGTGAGATTACAATAAAAATTATGAAGTAATTTGCTTCATATTTTCAAACTTCTCTTTTCTTCTTCTTGCTTTTTATTTTTAGGTATCAGAGAAATAATTTATGCTTTTTAGCTAATAAATGTTGATAACTAAACTGTTGTATGTTTGCAGTATATACAGATTACATGTGTAGATTACAAAAAAAACCTCTTGTATTTAATGCTGTTGTATGTTTGTAGTATATACAGATTACATGTGTAGATTACAAAAAAAAACCCTCTTGTATTTAATGCTACACATCAAATAAAATTAAAAGAATTTCATATTAGTTTTGTGGTTAAGAATGAATAGGGAATGAGGAAGCAGAGTAATGGCGGCCAGCAGAAGTGTGGTGCAGTTTTACCTTGTGGTATGCTGCAGGTCCTATCCCAGCATGCTGCCGGAGCTGATTGAGGTCCCTTTTATATAAACCCCTGAAGCCTCTTGCGTCAGCTATGTGTAATATGCTGTTCTGGGCACATTTCAAAGTTATCTCCTTATGCTTCTTTCTGCCTTCAGAAGTTTCATTTAAAAAAAATTGATGAAATCCTCTGACTTTTTTTTTTTCTTTTCTCATTAATCACCCCTATCAGTGGGAGAGATTGAAAACTCTTACCACAAAAGCCATCTTTCACATTCTCCAGAACATCCAGGCTTTTTACAAATGTACAATTCCCCTGTGGAAGTAAGTTGAATCCTCTGTGAAGATGCATGTGGAACACAAATATGCAAAATAAAACATAACCACTTGAAGGAATGAAATGCTTTAGAAAAGATTTACATTTAATACTACAAAGAGAATTACACCTATAGAAAATAATCTATACTTTCTATATCATGGCAACAGGAGCTGGAACTTTAGAGTAATTAAGTGCATCTATTGTTAGGTATTTCCAAATACCTAACTGACATATATTTTATGAACTACATATCTGACAGATATTTTATAAAATAAAATGAATATTATTATTGTCTCATTTATATAAGTGAAGAAACCAAATTATTTTGTTTGTGTTCAAACAATTGGTCTGAAAATTTTGTAAATAATTTAGAAATTGTCTCTCATAATAATTTTTCATCTTTAAGTGCAAAATAGTTTTCAAAAAATGAAATAATTCATATTCTCAATATCCTATAAAAATATAGTAGCAACTACAAGGAAATAGACTTGCTTATTTCTTATTTTGGTATGGTGTTTTTTTGGTTGTTGTTTCTTTCAGAATGAATTATGCAACTCTGGATAATTTACATCTTTTAACTCGTTGTCTGAAAATGCTATTTGAAGGAAATGAGTTTCCCTTGTCACGAGTTTTTCTAGATAAGGACCTTAATATTATCATATGTAACATTTATATCTGACTCAGAGTAGGTAAATAAACATTTGCTAAATGAATGAATGAATGTCTGTTCTTGCCAGATTTTTACAGGATCAAAATGATAAGCTAACAAGAATGTTGATACTTTCATTGAATGAATCTACTCTCAGATCCTGTGACCCCCATGTTTGCCTTAGGGGAGAAGTAAAAAAAATAGCATTTATAATAAGTCTGAGTTAGAGCCCAATCAGGGCAAGATAGGTAAGCTTAGCTCTCAGGTATCTTACTTCTGGGTTGCTTCAGTGGATTTTGTTGTTTTATCAGCCCTTAAAGCAATACTTCTCAAACTTCAATGTGTACAAATCACTAGGAAATCTTGTTGAAATGTAAATTCTGTTATTTGTTAACAAGTTGTAACCTTGTGCTAGATCTTTTTTTGGTCAAATATTTTATGTTTTATCTTAATGTGAGATGAGAGCTTGATGAAGCTTGTTATTTAAATTTATTTGCTCAAAATATGAAGAATCAATAAAATGTGAATAACTATATTTAGTTTCCCCAATGCACAATTCAATTTTTGGGTTGATTATGAAACATTAAATTGTCCTGTTTGGATGTCATAGGAATAATTAAATGCCATTAATAATTAGTAAATCTGCTTTGTGTGTTACCCTTTTTAGAGCCTTTTTGATAGACTTGCATACTATTTCAAATACTCCCTCTATTATTTATTTATTAAACTAAATTGTTTTCTTTCATAGTTCAAGGCATTGGTATTTTGTGGGCATCTTTGCTTACATAATAATCAATTTCTCCATACTCTGAGCTGACTGATAAATTTATTGTTATTTCATTTCCTCTGACTTTTAAACTTTTAATATCTGCTATATTTTATCTCCTCCTAGAGAAGAAAGGGAAATTAATCATGAACCACGGTACACTTGAACAACATACACAATATTGTTACATACTGAGTGAATAAATACATACTGGATGGTCCTCAGGTATAGTCTATTGAGTCTGGTTTATTTGATTCCATATATTCTTGTTCTACCAAATCAGATTTTTTAAAAAGGCAGTTTCCATTATAATAAGCATTGTTCTAGAAAAATGCACATGTACAGAGGATTTAATATCAGGCCATATAGATGACTAGGTGAGTGAGAGCAGGCTGTGACCTATTCTGAGTTATTCAATGTTATATGAAACAGCAGCTTGCAGGCTATATATAGCCTTGAGTTACTCTATTTTATAATCCAGCAATTTTCCCTGAGGTACTCTATTTTGAGTGCCCCTGTATTCAAATGATTTGGTAGCTTGTCTGGGCAAATAGATTGCCACTAGATATTGGACATACAAGAGTTATAGAAAATAATACCCCACATCTGCACAGCACAATCATAAGGCACAAACTGTCAAATGAATCACACTAATAAAAATCACTCCCTGTGAATTTATTGAATTAAATCAGAGGCACAGGGATTCATGGCTTATCAAACCCTTATCAGGGAAAATAGGCCTCTGAGTTTGTCTGATATACCAGACCACTAATGATGCAGTGCCCCTCCCTGAAACTCATACAGATGGTGTTTTGGGGCACATCCTAGCCCATCATCTTGCCTGACCACCTGGTGAACACCTAATGAGGTCAGTAGGCTAAGAATTTCCTACTATGTCCTTGGGGCTTCAGCTCTGCTTGATCTCTGTGTAGGAGGCACACAAAGGACAGACACAGACACACAGGGAGGGTGCCGATAGAAGGATGGCAGACAAAAGGATGCCTACCCCTCTCGGTGGTCATCTTTATTAACCCCCCAAAAAGTTACATATTACCCTCCACCAATGACTACACTCCACCCAGTATTCCTTTATTCCTGAGTCTTAGCTAACTGAGAGAAGGTCCAGGTGAATGCAAACACAGAGCCTCTCTCCTTCAAAGGATGTCACTATGGAAACCAGGTAGTGCACCCGCATAGTTATCTTAATAGCCTCAGAGTGAGGAGACTGGGCATTTCAATTGTGGGAATCAGGGTGCCAGTTACCGGCTGGGAGTTTGCTCACTGGGGAAACACTTCCCTATTTCCATGATCAGAATACCTATAAATCTCCCTGCTTGGCCGGGTCCACCTCAAAACTGTCTTTGGTCTGGACTCTTGCTTGCCTTGACCAGGTTCTGTGCCTTGTGGCCTTGAACAAGTAGTACCTTACCTGACCATCTGCAGTGACTCTTTTGTACCTATATCAGCCTTTGCTTTTGGTTCTGCCTTTTAAAACCCTGTAACCACTGGTAACTGTCTTAGTCTTTCTGTAACTTATATATATATATATATATATATATATATATATATATATATATATATATATATATATATATCACTGTGTCAAGGGTGGTATGTGAACTGAGTGTTATAGATATTAGTAATTAAGATTGAAATGGAATAAAATAGGCTGTGATTGCTACAGTCCTGACAGTTAGTGAACCATGAGTATTCAGTGAATTGAAGATAAGGAAATTAATGGATCCTGTGAATTTATTGTTACTCAATAAATTTCAACATTGTGGAAAGACACAGATGTGTTTGGCTATGTTAATTGCATAGCTCACTCATGACGGTGATGGTTGACCATAAGCCAATGATTAATTCAAATGTAATAAGGTCACTTGATAAGTAAGAACTCATAATGGGCCTCCATTATGGCAACTCAATCATAGCATTTAGAGAGATATCATTTAGGCCTCTGTTATGTATCTTTTTCTATAATGAACTTCATGTGAGTTTATTAATTAAATTTTCAAGTTGAATTAAAATGATACAATTTTGGGAATATGGTGAAATTCATAGGACTTCAGAAAAAAATGTGCACATATGAATATCCTGAATTTTTAAAATATAATTTTAGAGAATTTGTGAAACTAAAGATTAAGAATAACTTGGGCTGGGAAGAAAAAGGAATGTAAAAGAAGATTGAGGAAAAAAGGCAATAATTATCGCTGGTGAGATAAACAAAAAACAGGAAAAAAAATAATCAATAAACTTGATATATACAGTGATCTTTGGAATATCAGCATGTAGCTATGCATGAGACTTGTAGGAGACGATTTCTCTTGGAATCTAAGAAATAAATTCTCAAAGATCAGTGGCAAAAATGAAAATAAGTAGAAATTTGGTAAAATGTACCCAAACAAATGTCAATATAAAAATGCAGCAA
The DNA here is from genome assembly GCF_048772815.1 of Callospermophilus lateralis. NCBI lineage: Eukaryota > Metazoa > Chordata > Mammalia > Rodentia > Sciuridae > Callospermophilus > Callospermophilus lateralis. The sequence continues at coordinate 90,236,719 of NC_135312.1, read as the reverse complement.
TCACACTTAAAACTTTAGTCTTAAAGAGAGAAAGGAAAGTGGGTGCACTATTATGCAATCATGAAAAATGATACTATACAGCAATGATTATCAAATTTTAATGTACATGTGAATCAGCGGTATCTTGGTAACTGTTTAACAACTGGTTCTCTGAAAAAAAAAATATTTTGTAATGTTTGATGATTTCCATGATATAAATACCCTACCATGGCTGATTTCAAATTACCAGAGTAATGCTACTTGTGGAAAGCCACCTGTGGAATGTGAGAGCACCTCTTCAGCAATGAAGGCAGTGAGGGCAGAGATCTGGTATGTGGGAACTTATGGTGGCAATCCTGCTGTTAAGATCACCCATTACATGTGAACTTGCTCTCAGTTCTGCCAAGAGGTCCCATGCAGCACCAGAGATGGGTGTGACCCTTTAAAGAACCGAGCAGCCTACCTGCCCCACCTCTATCCTGTTTTGGCAAGAACTTTCTGTTGAATCTCTTTGATCTGTTCCGATATAAATACACTGGGCACGGACGGGCTCCTTCTTTGTCAGAAGCTGCCCCCATCTGGTCAGCTTGGCCCGTCACTGCCCCCACCCTGAAATCACATTTCTATGTCCTGTGGTTATTTTGTAGAACTGCTTTTCTTAGCGTTTATTTCTCAGCCAGCCCATTCCTCCGTGGGTGAGAGCTACTGAGTGTTGGAAAGAGAGGTGCACAATTGGTCTCTTAGGATGCAAGCCAATGCTCATGCACCACTGAATCATGAATAACTTGCAATCTTCTTTAAATGTGGATTGAAATTCACTAGTTCAGGATAAAGCCTGAGATTTTTATATCTAAGAAGCTATTAGGTCACGTTACTGCTGCTTTTCTGGATACAAAGCGGCAGGGTTGTAGAATAGTGTATATTGAGAAAGGAAAAATGTTCCCAATATATTTCTGTATGAAAAAAGAAATCAAACTACAGAAAAGAAATCGAATACAAAACTATGAATTGTCATACCTTTTCTCCATGGTATACAAATTTGTTTTATCATATAACGTGTTTTTATATGTAATATTTATATGCACAGAAAGTTAATACAAGGGAAACTTTTAGAAATGGAATCCTAATGAAATTTTATTTTTGTCTCCTAGTGACCCTTTAAAATTAATTTAATAGAGAAATTTTCCTAGTGCCTCACAAACGGTAGGCAAACACTTTACCACTGAGTCAAAACCCCAGCCCAGGAAAATTTCTTTCCCTGAATGTAAACTTCAGAATGAGCTAATTGTCTAAATTATGAAACACAATTTTGATTTATAAATAACACATGAAGTTTTAATAATCAAAATTCCAAATTTTATTTAAAATTAAATCTCCCATCTTTCAGATAGATAGTTTACTTTGGGCTTGGGAGTATGGATGGCTTCACCTCTTTTTTTTCTCTATAATTTGTGGTTTTCTGGCCCTTCTGCAGGTGATGCATGTGGTAGAAAGGAGTAAAAGTGCATGTGGAAGTTCCCACTTGAATTACTTATTAGTACTCTGTGCTGGGCTGGTGTTGGCTCTCTGTGCCTGGCAGATGGCTGATACATGGTTCCTCCTAGGGAGCACTTGATAAATTCCTCAGATCCTCATTCCTGGGGACTTCTTATTTGCATACTTTGGCATGGGAATTATTCTTCCATGTCATTTTCTGTGTGAACTTTCTCTAATCCCCCTCACCCTAGCAATTCCAAGTCCACCTCCAGTCTCTTGTTCCTGGGATCCCTTCATCTCCCTAGACATGCAACTTCCAGTTTTTTCTTGCACAGGGAACTTTGATTTTCACCTAAGTCACTCATAAAGTTGAGGCCAAGACCTACATACCCTGGTTCCACATTTGAAGCAGTTGCTTCATGGCATGCACTGGGCTTCCCCCAGGAACTTCGGACTCCAGTCCACCGCACCTCCACATGTCAAACTCTGCAGTAGTTCTGCTGAAGCTGGAGTCCTTCATCACATCCTCTAGCTGTGGGCATTCGCTGTCTCCTTGCTTCCTCCTTGGGTGTCGATAGGCACGCAGCATTTCAGTTGCTCCTTAAATTTCCCTTTTAAAGTCTTCTTCCTCAAAAATGTGGGTTTCATTTTGTTTCCTGATGTGGTTGAGAATTCTAAGCCACTGGGGAAATTGTCAGTTGTCCTTATCCACTTTTTTGACAAATACACAGTTGAACACAGCTCGGTCGGGCTTTTCCCTCTGGTATTGTTTTAGTCATCTTCTGCATTCCCATGACCAAGAGACCTGACAGGAATAACTTAAAGGAGGAGAGTTTATTTTGGTTCATGATTTCAGCAGTTTGGTCCACCCTTGACTGACTGCATAGCTGACTGAACTTCATGGTGGAAGGGCATGACAGAGGAAAGCAGCTCAGGCTATGGCAGCCAAGAAGGAGAGAGATAGAGACAGAGATAGAGACACAGAGAGCTCTCCTCAAAATACCAGCAAACTGTAAACCCAAAGGCACGTCCCCGTCCCCAGTGACTTCCTTCCTCTAGTCACACTGTACCTGCTTACAGTTACCATTCAGGATAATCCATATCAGTGGATTCATCTGCTAATTAGGTTACATTCCTCATAGTCTGATAATTTTCCTCTGAAAATTCTTGCATTGTCTCACACATGAGATTTTGGGGGACATCTTCTACTCTAAACCATAAGAGGTATGTAAGATCAACCAGGTTTTGTTCTTGAATGAAATTGAATTTTAATAAACCATAAAAAACTGAAGGATATATATCTCAAGATACTAACACTTTCTGTGGTGAGATGGTGAGATTGTGGGGGTTTCTCTAAAAACCCTATATATGTTTCCCACTTTTGTCATAATATATCGCTTTTATAATGAAATAAGTTTATTTTTTATTTTTTAATTTGTTCTAATATGTCATACATGACAGTAGAATGCATTTTGACGCATTGTGCACAAATGGAGTACAACTTCTCGTTTCTCTGGCTGTACATGGTGCAGAGTCACTCCAGTAGTGTAGTCATACATATATATAGGGTAATAATGTTTGTCCACCAGCCTTCTCATCCCACACTCTCTCCCCTCCCCTCACTCCCCTCTGCCCAATCTAAAGTTTCTTCATTTTCCATATCCATTCTCCCCATTATGGATCAGCATCCACTTATCAGAGAAAACATTTGGCCTTTGGTTTTTGGAGTTTGACTTATTTTGCTTAGCATGATATTCTCCAGCTCCATCCATTTACCTGTAAATGCCACAATTTCATTCTTCTTTAAGGCTGAGTAATATTCCATTGTGTATATATTCCACACTTTCTTTATCCATTCATCTGTTGAAGGGGACCTAGTTTGGTTCCCTACTTTAGCTGCTGTGAATTGAGTTTCTATAAATGTTGATGTGGCTGCAACACTGTAGTATGCTGATTTTTAAGTCCTTTGAGTATAAACCAAGAAGTGGGATAACTGGGTCAAACGGTGGTGCCATTCCAAGTTTTCTGAGAAATCTCCATAACTGCTATCCACAGTGGTTTCACCAATTTGCATTCCCACCAGCAATTTATGAGTGTACTTTCCCCCCACATCCTTGCCAACACTTATTGCTACTTGTATTCTTGATAATTGCCATTCTAGAGTAAGATGAAATCTTAGAGTAATTTTGATTTGCATGAAATAAGTTTTTTTTTTTTAAAAAAAGGATTTTTTTTTTATATAACTTTGGCTTTTAAAATCTCTCAGTGGGTCTGTTTTTATAACTAGTTAAGTTCTTGATATGTGTTCAACTTTAAATGCTGCCCCAAATTTATATTACAGTTAGGAAAATTATGTCTGAATATCATGATTTTTAAGGGTCAGTTCAATATCTGAAATCCACACAAGAAAAGGAAGCTTTGAATTTTATATTTTCCATGTATAATAAAGTCTTTTCTTAAGTGAGGTGAACACTGCCTGATTTATTGAAAATTCTAACCCTTGACTTTTCTCTGTTTAGGGTTACCTTTATCTTTTTGTGTACTGCCTTCCTCAATTAAAAAATGTAAAAGAAATGCTATGTTTTCCTCACACTTAACAATAGCATAGCTTTTTTTTGTGGTTGGGGGAGATGATGTGGAATAGGGTTAGCTGGACACTACAGCTATGCACAGAATGAATGATGGCATCTCAGCTGGCAGGTGAAGCACTGCTTTGCAACCTGGAATTAGATGACACTTAAAAATTCAGGCAGGGAGACATTTGGTTTCAAGAAGTCATTTTGCTCCACGGCTTCTAGCCCCTGGACAGGTGGAGAGGATCAGAACTCTTGTCCGTGGGTAGTGTCCTGGAAGGAATACAGTAGTCAGACCTTTGTTTTTGAAGATGCTGTTCAGAGATTTTTATAGAATCCAAGATATTCTAATTTACTTGATTGGAGGTGTTCTGAACAAGGTCTTTTCAGAAGTACCTACTATCAGTGAAAAGACTGGTAAAAAGTATTGTTATATGGACAAAAAAGGGAATTCTAGTTATCTGACTTCAAAATGCAAAATCAGGGCTGGAAGAGAGTAAAGGTGATGAATATTGAACACTGAGTATTCTGTTGGTGTTCTCTAAATTCCACCTACTGGAGGGTGGATTTGGTTTTGGAATTTCCTGTTTGGGGTGAGAGGTTTGAGCTTACAGGAGGGAGGAAGTGGGAAGATAGATGCTGGGGCTAAAAATGAATTAGACTTGTGTTTTCAGTATAGTCCTAAAATCACCTGCATCTGAGTCATTTTGAGGGCTGATTAAAAAATGCAGATTTATAGACTCTAAGCTGAGGCTTAAGTGAATGTCAAAAAATCTGTAAGGCTGTGAAGCATTCCAAGTGTGATTGTTGTACATGTGGGGCCCAAAACTCCCAGAACAATAGCCTCAAGATGAGTCTTTTGCATTCAGCTGCTGATTCTGCCACCCTCTTATTTAACTCAAGTGTTACCCCTCTGACAAGGCTATTCTCAATCTTTCTAGAAGTGAATCACACAGTCCTTGATACTTCATGGAACATGCCTTTACCATATTTTGGATGTGTAAATATCCCTGTAGTATAGTTATTTATATAGATGGGTCAATTTTATTGGGGTGGGCAGCACATTACAGTGATTAAGAGTCAGCCAGCCTGGATTTAGGGCTCAGTTATACCTTCCATCAGTGATGTGACTTTAAACAATTGCTCACGTTTTTAAATGTTTTAGTCTTTTTATATATAAAACAGAGGTGGTGATGACAATGAAATGAATTCAGGGAATTCAGGGAAGTAAAGCACTTGATCTTGTGCGGCACTCTAGATGCTCAAGAAAATGATAATCTTCTAGGGGAATATGGCATAGCCTATTAATTTTTGTCAAGCAGTACAGAAGCAGGCACTCAAAAAACATTGGTTAAATTAAATTGAATTCATCTCATAAGGCAGGTAAAAGGTCAGTTAAGACAGTGTCCCAGTAGGGAAGACATGTTTGGCTCTTTGGAAGAAATACATGAAAACTTGTAATGTAATATTTATGATTTTGAATTTCAGAGTGTGAAGGGAGGGAATTTAATTAAAGGTATAATAAAGAGAAACCAGGATGAGAAACATGCCAGAGTTTTCAAACAAACTCTGGAGTATATTCAATATGCTTGTCATGTGTCTTGTAGAATATAACTGCTTGATTATAAATGATTGATGCTTTCCTGACTCTTAAAAGCAAAATGTTTGTTTAGAAGTTTACTGTGTAAGAGAGTTCAGAACTGCCAGGCAATGCTTCAATTTCCATTTGATTTTTAGGATTTTTGCACGAGACCTCAATTTTCTAGTAATATACCTTTGCTGAATAGAATATGAAATAAATCTCATGTAGATCTGTATATATGTGTATATAAATATATATGATATTATATTATATTTCTAGGTAAATTTTTTAAAAATATTTTTTTAGTTATACATGGGCACAATATCTTTACTTTGTTTATTTATTTTTATGTGGTGCTGAGGATTGAACCCAGGGCCTCACATGTGTGAGGCAAGCACTCTGCCACTGAGCTACAACCCCAGCCCCATAGCTATTTAAATATTTAATTAAAAACAAGATAATCATTTTCAAAAATAAGAAAATGGCTTTTTTGATCAAGAATCATTCAGTAACCAATTTCTGGGAATCAGTGGATAATTCTGCTTTGTTGATAGGTGTTTTAGCTAAAAGAAACTGCTTATTTCAACATTTGTAAGAGATTTTCATATTCTTTAAGAATCTTGTTTGCTAAGCATTGTGAGTGAAAGCACTTCAATTCTTACAACAAAATGTTCTTTCCAAATTAAAATTTAAAGCTTTAGGATACAGATATAATAGCACACTTAATGAAACTGTTTTAAAGTTTCAGCCTGTTTGGAGTGTACAGATTCAGGTGGCTCTGGCTTAAGGCAGAGACTGTCTTTTGCCTTGAAGGACTCTTAGGTAACCGAGAGATGAGGATGGTAGAAATAGAAGGTTAAGAGAATAATTCTATAAAATGGGCCCACTGTGCTGACCCCCCCCCCCATGCTTTCTATTCCAAGAAGCTATTTACTTCCAGCCCTGCCTGGCTTAAGTGCAGAGGATATGTCACATTCCTCAGCAAACTACTTGTTACCTGCAGGAGAAATGCAGGCCCCCGATAATGTTAATAGGAGGAACTCGGAGACTTTTGTGACCAGATCTTGAAACTCTGGGAGGTAAAGGCTAGTTCCTTTGAACCATAAAATCTGAAAGTATGTATGGTTAAGAATCCAATTAGAACCAGTCCGCATGGGCCAAGGTGGACCTGGGCGATACTCTCTGGAAACTTCTTTGGGATCCCCAATAAAACTAAAGTACAGGAGAGGCATGTTGTTCCTCTCCTCTCTGAGAGAACCCACTGTCTCCCTTGGGGGTATCCCCTTCCCCTTTTCCTACCTCTTCAATAAACTCATTACTGTTTCTCTGAGTGACATATCTGAAATCTTTCTGACTGGATCGCTGGAATCCAGGTTTGAAGAGGGGGTCTTTGCAGTGCCTCAGTTTCTCAGAAGGCCCCAGATCTGTAACATGACTATTCTATTTCTAAGAGACCAAAAGAAAACTAGTCCTCCCCACCTCAAAAAAAAAAAAAAAAAAATCTCAGGGTAAAAGACCATTAATCTTACTTCCCGCTTTCAGTCATGGTAGAGATTTACTCTCCTGCTGAAACCAATTTAAAATACAGACAAAACATAAAACAATGTTCATGTTGGGTGATAGGCAGTGAGCTATGGCATCAACATAGACCAAACAGGTTTGCGTCTTTCCACAAACTGGCATTTATTAAATAACAATGAGTCCACCGGCTCCATCACTTTCAATGGTGCCAGTTCACTGAATACTTTTGGGTCACCTGACAGTCATAAGCAGGGCAATCACAAGCTCTTTTATTCCAATCTTAACACCTAATATCTCCAACACTTAGGTCACATAGAAAACTTTACATGATATATATATGTTAGAGAAAGGCTAAGAAAGGGCTAAGGCGGTCCTATAGGGTCAGGAGGCTGAACTGAGAACAAAGGCAAAGAACATATAAATGCAAAGATCATGCTAGGTGATCAGAGAAGATGAGAAGATTACAAACCAGAAGCAGCAGAAGAACTTGTTGAGAGCGCAGAGCTGTCAAAGCACTTAGTCTAGGCCAAGGTCTGCACAGATGTGGCAGTTTCAGAGTGTCTGCTTCGAGTGTCTCTTCAGAAATAATGCAAGGTAGAAGGCAGTACACTGACATCTTTAAAGTACTGAAAGGAAAGAAAAAAAAATTATCCACCTAGAGATATATATATGCCCAGAAAAAAAATCTTTTAAAAACAAAGGCAAGCTGGGTGCAGTGGTGCATGCCTGTAATCCCAGCAGATTGGGAGCCTAAGGCAGGAGGATCATGAGTTCAAAGCCAGCCTCAGCAACGTAGTGAGGCCCTAAGCAATTTAGCAAGACTCTGTCTCAAAATAAAAAATATAAAAAGGACTGGGAATCTGGCTTAGTGGTTGAGCATCTCTAGGTTCAATCTCTGGTAAACAAACAACAAAAACAAAGGCAATGAGTTTTATAGACATCGAAAAATGAAAAGAATTTACTATCGTCAGACTGATATCTGTAAGCAATGTGAAAATGTTGTCTCACAGGCAGAAGAAAAAAAATACTAGAAGTAACTCTGGGTCCACACAAAGAAATGAAGAGTAACTGAAATGGGAAATAAATGGGCAAATATAAAAGATGCAAAGGAAACTCAAACATTGCCTTTGGGAATGTATGATGATACAATAACTTCGATAAACAGTTTGGCAGCCCTTTGTTATAGTTAAACATCTCTTAGCATATGTAGTCATTCTATTCCTAGGTATTTATCCAAGAGAAAAGAAAGCACAGTAAGATTTTAAAATGAATATTTAAAGCATTTTTATTCCTTCTATTCTTCTTTTCTTCCTTCACTTTCTCATTTAATCAGCAATTCAGATTGAGGGAATAATATGTAGGGGGTACTCTCTCCACGCTAAGGATGAAGAAGTAAGTAAGTTAAAGTCCTTGATCCCACTTACCCTGAGGGAAGGCAGAAAATAATTTTAAAAATGTGTTATTAAAAGTCTGGTAAGGATAATTGTTACGAAGAAAAATGAAAGAGAGTATAGTAATAGAGATGGACAGAGCACAGCAGTTTTGACAGATGAGATTAGAATAATCAGTAAATGTTTTTCCTTCACTAATTTCGAGTAGAGCTGTCATCCAGAGGAGTGAGCTAGATCAATAGGGAGAAAGAAGGTGCCATCCATGAGTGACAGATACCAAATTTGCTGGCTCCTTGATCTTGAACTTCCCAACTTCCAGAATTTTGAGCAACATCATCTATTGTTTTTTAAACCTGGTCTAAGATATTTTATTATAGCAGCCCTAATGAACTAAGATACCCAGGAAAATAACATATCTACTTCTGTTTTTTTAACAGCTACTGATGGGTAGAATTCAGGAAAATCTAGAGGAAAACAACAAGATGTTACTGAAATTGGAAAATGATATCACTGAGAGTATGGGTGCAAAATTAGTCTACTTTCTGAAGTCTAGGTGAGGAGTTTCTCTGTAAAGCAATTCTGTTATTTATTTAAGTTGTGATTTTTATTTAAAAAATTGATTTATATTTTAAGGAACGATGTACAGTGTGTGTGTGTGTGTGTGTGTGTGTGTGTGTGTGTGCGTGTGCTCGGCGCGCACACTGTGTAGCATACTACTTCCCTCCTCACATCTCCTTTGACTCTTAGCCTCCTGCCTCCCTCTCTCTGATTGGGACGTTGTGATTATATGGGGCTCTTGCAGATCATCCTGAATAATCAATCTCCCATCTCACGATTCCTAATGCAATCATACTTGAAAAATATCCCATTTGTCATGTATTCACAGGTTTCTAGGATTAGAAGGTGGAAATTTTGGGATGACCACTCTTCTTATAACACAACTCAAAAACCTCTGACTTCTCTGGGGCTGAAGCTTTTAAAGCCAAAGCCAGAGGAAAAAAATCTGGGTTTTCTGTATTCTGCCCCATGTTATCCTGCTTGAATACAATTCTCTGGCTTGAATGAGAGAAAAGCAAAATGGAAGTACAGGGAGGGGGAAAAAGCAGCAATCATATTAAAAAAGCTTGATTAACTAAATGGAAAAGTTCCATAGAAGCGGAAGTATTTAGTGTTAAGTATCCTGATAGTACATTAAAAAAGAAACTGTTCTTTTTCTCTGCTGAAGAAAATATTGAAGATAGGAGCTTCATTTGAATTTATACAGATTACATAGGGACCACTCCCTTATCAAAACAGCACTTAAATGTGGGACAAAGCAAGCTCACATGACTTCCTTTCTTGAGAGTAGGAAAAGACCCATTTGGCTGTTCAAGTGTGATTCTCGTATTGTGGAGGAGACAGAAGTGTTTCTTTAAAGTTTGTGGTTTATATACCTTTCTTTCCTGATAATTGTGTACGATAAAAATTTCAATTTAGTAAGCTGGTCTAGCCTGTCACAAGTTAAACCACTGAAAATTTAGGCATGTTCTAGTCTGTTTCTTTATGTCTGAGTGAATCAGACATTTTCAACATTAGATAGAATAGAACTCTAAATTATGATAATTTTTATAAAACTTGATTTTACCTGTATTGGTCAAAAAAGAAATAAAAGTTTTCCCAAATATTTTACTAATATAAAATTTTCCAGGTAATATTATGGTGTGTTTTTTTGTGACTGTTAGGGCACATAGGGCCCCTAAATTGGCTAGAACATTTCTCCAACCAATTGTTCATCAGCAACCAGTGAATGAAAAGGCCTTTCCTGGAAGATTTTCAGTCTATTGCCTGTGCCAGGCTTTATGTCCTCTTTCCTGAAATTTAATTTATCTAGATTCTTTAATTTTAAGCAGTAATATTCTCTCATAGCAGTTGGACATTTAAGATTTAAAACAATCAAAAAGAAAATTGATATGAAGAAAAAATTAATTTGTAGCATTGTTTTGTATTATTCACCAGAATAAATTCTACATGCATCGAAGAAGAGTTAATTGTTAAAAGCAAAAATACAATTATAAAAAATGGTAGTGAAAGTGTAACTAAATATTTATCTCAAGACATGGAAGGACTTCTAAAAATAAATAGTATGAAGGAAATCACTATTTCCTTCATAGAAGGAATGATGATTCATAGACTTATACACTGACCACAGATTTGCATACCATATTGATATATTAATATACTGTGAATTAGACACAAAATACCTATTCAGAAAAGCATTTTAAATTAATAGGTTATTTATGTTTTCCTTTTTAAAAAATCAGTTGTGTTAGGGATTTAGCAATATTTTAAATTTTTTCAAAGACCAAATTTGCTTTCAATACTTTAAAAAAATTTTTAATTTAATCGATTGCTGCTATATTAATTGTTTTCTGTCTTTTGCTATAAGTTTAATTTGCTCATCTTTTTTCTATTTTTTATGCATGAAATGTAGATCATTTTAAACATTTTTTTTCTAATGTAGACATTTAAAGGCATCAATTTTAATAATTACTTTTTATTTATTTTATTTTATTTTTAAATTTTAAAATTTGTTTTAATTAGTTATACATGACAGTAGAATGCATTTTATGTACTTTGGTATATCATACATAGATGGATATAATTTATCATTATATTATATATGGATATAATTTCTCATTTTTCTGAGTGTACATGTTGTAGAAAAAAATCAATTTTTTTCTTCTTTCCCTTTCTTCCCCTCCCTTCACTTGCCTCTATACCTAATCTAAGGTAACTCCTATTCTTCTCTGGTGCCCCACCTTATTGTGAATTAGCATCTGCTTATTAGAGAAAACATTTTGACCTTTGGTTTTTTGGGATTGGCTCATTTAGTTTAGCATGATATTCTCCAAATCCACATTTACTGGCAAATGCCATAATTTCATTCTTCTTTAAAGCTGAGTAGTATTCCATTGATTATATATACCATATTTTCTTTATCCATTCATCTATTGAGGGACACCTAGTTGGTTCCATAGTTTGTGAATTTCAAGCTCTGAAAAAAAAATGATTTTTTTTTCTTTCAGAGAAATGAAAGAAAAATAATTTTATATCCAGAAAAATTAAGTTTCAGATTTGAAGATGAAATTAAAACCTTTCATGATAAACAAAACTTAAAAGTATTCACAATTAGAAAGCCTGCACTACTCTAATTACTGTTCAGATACATTATACAAATTTTGAAATGTTTAAATTTTTTATTTAATTCTGAATATTCTTATTATTTCTTGTGATTTCTTCTTTGACCCATGAATTATCCAGAGATTGGTTAATTTCCAGGTATTTAAAAAAATTTTAGATATCTTTTGTTATTGATTTTTAATTCAATTTCTTAGGATCTGAATGTGTACTCAATATTTCAATAATTTTAAGTTTATGAAACTTAGGTTTGGGCCTTACAAATGGTCTGTCTCAATGAATTTTCTATGTACAATTAAAAATAATGTCTATTCTGCATATACAATTGTGTCATCGTATTAATTTTCATTTTAGATATAATATCAATTCTAGAATTTTTATTTTCTAAACTAGATTTTTTCTGCTGAGAATATTTGTACATTTTTTCTGCATGACTATATATTTTTTATGTCTCAGAACATATTTACAATGAATGCTGTAATTGACTGCTAGTTTCCATACCATTTGGTTATATTTCTTTGAATATGTCTTTTCTTTTCCTTTTTCTTTGTATATCCAGTAATTCTTTATTGTATGCTATTTATTGTTATGAGTATGGATAATGTATTCCCTTTCAAAGGATATTTATTTTTGTCATGGTTTTCAGTTAAATTCTGACATATTTTGGGTTTTGTCAGTCCTGATATTTTTTCTTTTGTTAAGATAGGAGGGTATTTTTAATTTAGTCTTAGAGCACAACTCTTATTCTAGGGCATACTTCTGACTCACAAAGTTTTTTTAATTTTTTTTTAAATTTAAACCACTTCTGTGGTTGCAATTGAATGTCCAAGGTTCTTATTGTGGTCTCTCCACATTATCTAGGCTGTTCCTTCAACACCTCCTGTACAACTTTGGTATATTATTCATCCTTTATCCATGAAGTGGACAATTTCTGATAGGCATGGTAGAGTTGGATCCTGGGTATTCATAGGCTATTGGTTACCTTTTGGCATGAAAGGATTCTGGCTAGGCCAGAGGTTGTGGAGTGATTTCTGAGTGACTGACAAATTTCTATTTTTGACAGGTCATGACTCAGGGTCCTAGTTATAAGATTTGCCTTACGATAAAGCTGTACCTTTCTTTTGGGTAGGCTACTTTTTATGTCTATGTCTTATTTTTAGATAAATGATAATAAATTCAATAAGAAAAGCCTCCATGACTCAACTGACAAATGAGAAATATGTATAATACTCACAGAAAAATCATTCACAAATATGAAAAAAAAGAGAAAAAATACAAACAACTCAACATGAGTCAAGGTGTATCTAGTTCTAGTCTTGGGACTGTTAAAAGTTTTGGAGGCTTGAAGCAACAAAGATAAGAATGTAATATTTTCTCTTTTACTTATTTTAAATCCTGAATGTTATTTCGGATTTTTCAGCATGGATACTGTTATGGTCTATTTCTTTGATTATATCATATTTCCTCTGCGTCACCCAGTTCTGAGATGGAAAGGAATCAGTACATTTCTTTATGAGAGAATTGTAAGGGTGGAGAGAAAATTTTAATTGTTCATGATCTTAAGGGATTGATGACAAGAGATAGGTGATAATTAACTTATGTTCTTTAAAATTCTAAGTCCATTACACCAAATTCTGGAGGGTCTACTTTATCTAACAAATGCACTAGCTAGATTTTGGAACATCAACTTGCAACTCATTCTTTGACCAATTGTACCCCACGTAGATGAGCCCCTGGATGTCATTCATTCATTCATCCATTCACTCACTCATTCATCCATCTGTCCCATTCATTAAACAATTATTAAATATACATTTTATGCCTGGCATAATCCAAGGCATCGGGCACACAGTGAACAGAATAAGTAAGATTTGTTTAATAGAACTTCCTTTCTGGTGGCAAAAGATTAAAATATATTTCCTTAGTATTCTCCCACTCCCACATTGTTACATCAAAAATAAAAATATGAAAATCAGGGGATATATATGAAGTCTGTGTGATTGAAGCAGAAAAGTTTTGTGCCTTGCTGTTTAATATTGAGTGATGAGAAACAATAAGAAAAAGGATTCTTCATAAGTAGGATATCCAACACAGCATTTGCAGCTTCATGGGATGGGTATAGCCTTGCAGGGATGTGCACACACCAAACAGCCTCCTCAGCGCCTGGAATGGAAGCTGCATGCTGGGGCTGACTGAACAGATGAAGCTGAAATCCCTGGCACCATGGAGTCACCATGACAGCCTTGAACAGTTTTACCCAGCCTGTTTCATGATTGAGAAATGAACTTGAATCCTGTTGAAGCCACTGCTGTTTTGGCTTTGATTTCAGTGGCTCATCCACATCCTATCTAACATGAGATTTCTCATGCCTACTAATCTGTTTGCTTTCTTTTTGTCTTACTAAGGGTGTCTGTCAGGACTCATCTTAAATACCAATTTCCTTAGATATGTATTCTTTGATTCCTCAAACTAGCTATGTCCCCCTTCCCCGCTTGCCCCCCTCTTCCCCATATTTCAACACTCTACTGTTTTATAGACCTCATCACACTTGTAAGTTTTCTTTTCTGACAGTTTACAAAATAAATGAGGGAGCACATAAATGAGAAAAAGTAAGCTCAGACTCAGGAGCCAAGACTAGCTAGCTGCACCAGCTACATTACATAAAGCCCCTCACCCCCACCCCAACCCCCAGCCAAAGGAGGCCTGATCAGCCGACCTGCAGGTCATCTGTAAATGTGCTCATGAGAATGAATCCTTTTTGTTTTAAGTAACTGAGTTTTGAGATGATTTATTCTGCATCAACGTCTAACTGATCTAAGTTGGTATCCTGAATTTCTCATGAAACTTAGATGAAGGCATAGGGAATTGAGCTGTGGGTATGAAGCAGCAGCAATTATTTTTAATACTTTCTGGTTTATCAATGAGAGATCTTATCTTGGAGACAGTGCAGCTGCTCCACTGAGTTAAGGAGACAGAAATAACTGAGTTATAGATTTAATGACAGAGAAAGAATGAAGACAGGGTAAGAATTGGAGTCTTGGCTACCACTGACACAGGTATCCAGGCACCCATAAATAACTCTACCGCATTTGCTGCTGCCTAAATTTATCTTTGAATACCCAGTTGTGCAGCATCATAACTTAACCTTTGATTTTATATTTAGAAGTTTGGGATTATCAACATTTATTGAACACCAGTTATGTATGAGCCACTCTGTCACTCATTGGGAATTCCAAAATGATATCATAATTGCTTTCTTTGAGGAGTTCCCAGGGAGAAAGAAACTATATGTAGGTATATTATTACACTGTGATGTGATAAACATAAAAGAAAAGAGTATAGTTTGACCATAGACACAAAGAGTAAGGGTTTGGGAATTTGGATGGGAGGTTGGAAAAGACCTAATTTTAGAGATAATTATGGAGTTTGGGCAGGGAAGATGTTTCTGGCCCAGAGTGTGCCTATGTGGGTATTGTGGAGTCACTGGGAAGTTGTAGTAGATCTCCTTTTTGTGTTGCTTCTACACATTTAGGCTCCTGTATAGCTGGCACATGGCCCAAAGTCAATGACTGACTGTGTGGGTGGAACAGAGAAAGGGCTCCTATGTCTCAAGATGGTAGCATTGTGTGGTGAAATGCACACTCCTGCGCTCCCTGTGGGAACAGACTGAATCTAGTCTGCAGTTGGGATCATACCGTAGCTTCCTGTTCTGCCCTAACCTGCTTCCCTTTGAGGTTCTGACTTAAGACGTGCAGTTCTTTTAATCCAATAAAGACAAAACTAAATTTAGAGGTTATTAAAAAAATAACCTGGGTTAAAAATAAGGGAATATTTCACTTTATTGACAGTTTTTCTTTTTGGATTAAGAATCACTCATGTGTTTTTTTTTCTATGAGCGTAGTTTAGATATCTATTTTGCAATATGTATGATTTTTATAGGGCCTGGGAGGGGAAAATTTCTTCTTTTTTGAAAGTTTTCATTTGTTTTATTGTTATTATGAAGTCATGCTGGAGGAAGCGACAATGAAAGATCAGCTTCATCTTGTTGTGCCATTAGGATAAGCTACCTAAAAGACATGGGCTGTTCTATGATGTCTCTACACTGAGTGAGTTAGAAAATTAAAAACATTGTAACATAACTCAGACTCCTGCACTTGTTCAAATTTATAAAATATGTAGTTTTTATATAAAACAGCTTTATGCTCTGTGATCTGTGGGGAATGCTTTGATTTATTTATGTAAATATTTTAAAATAAAAATTATGTATATTTACAGTGTATAATGTGATTTTTTGATATACATATGCATAGTGAAATGATTATTGCAATCAAGTTAATTAACATACCCACCTCCTCACATAGTTACTCTTTTTATGTTTGTGGACTTAAAGATTTATACTCTTAGCAAATTTCAAGTATACAATTCAGTACTATAAACCATGCTGTACATTAGATCTCTAGAATTTATTCATTCCACATAATGAAGCTTTACTCCATTTGACCAACTTCTCTTTTGCCTCATCCCTCTCCCCTGGGAACTACCATTCCACTCTCTGCTTCTGTGAATTTGATGGTTTTAGATTCCATGTGAAATTGAGGTCATGTGGTATCTGTTTTTCTGTGTCTTACTTTACATGGCACAATGACCTGCAGGCCTGTGTTAAAAACCCCAGAAGAGCACCCCCAATTGATGGTTTGTCTCCTGTCAATAATTACCACACGTCTTTGAGAGCTCTTCAAGCTATTCGGCTCTGTCCTGGTTTGTGCCATAGGTTTTAAAGCCCAGCTTACCTGGCTCATGATTTTGAGGCAGCACAATTTTCTCAATGCTCTTGTACAATTTAAGTTATCATATTAGCCACAGGGAAAATTGAAATCAAAAATTGAAGTGATGGAAAAAAATCAGTTCCATTTTCACCAGAAGTAAATAGCAGATATATCAAAGACTTAAATATTAAAAAGAAAACAATTCAAAGACCTCTGTAGAATATTCGTGCAAATGAGTTCTTATTGCCAGATGGAAAAGAATTTTCAGAAGGAAATGAAAGAAGTAACTAAGGTGATTTATGGGATTAACCACCCAGTAGTTAATGATTTTTTAACATTATAATCCTATAAACACAATTGAAATGGAAATTAGAAACTCAAAAACATTTGCAACAATGAATGACAAACTAAATAGCTCTCAAAACAAAGAACCCTAACCCCTAAGACCTAATCAGAAAGATGGGAAACAAATATTCAACTCAGAAAAACATGCATTTTCAAAAGTCTAATTTCATTACCAGCATAAGATATGAAAATTAAAACAATGGAGTATTATTTTTCACCCATCTAAGTAGAAAATATTTTTTAAAAGTAAGAGTGATGAAGTCAGTGAAAAATTCACTGCTAGTACGGGTATAAACTAATAAAATATTTAAAAATAAATGTATATTATCCATAAGAATTCCAGCAAAGAAAACTATCAGGAACATTTATACAGATTTGTATCCAAAGATGATTTATTATTAGAGTATAAGTTCTCAATGAAAGCACCAAAATTGCACCAATATCTGATAATCAAGAAACACATAAATAAATAAATTATGGTACATAACATGGTAGATTATTATGTATACTTCAAAGATATCCTTTATAGATAAGAAAATGCTTACAAAAAAAAAAAAAAATCAGTAACAAGGGCTGAGTTTGTGGGTGAGTGGTAGAGCTCCTGCCCAGCATGTGGTAGGACCTGGACTTGATCCCCAGACCAGCAAAACAATAACAAAAGCAACAACCACAACAAAACCCCAGGATAAAAAAAAAAATTTATATGAGGCATGAGATTAGTTATGTAAAAAAAAAGTGTGCACAGAAATAAGTTTTCAGAAACTATATCAAAAGGCTAATACTGTCTTTTCTATGATGAGGAAACATGGATAATTTTCTTCAAAAATATTGTCATTGCTGAGTATATTTCTGCTTCTTTCAATCTGGGTCACCTTAAGATCTTTTTGTATTTATTCTGTTTTCTCATGGTTAGCTAGCTCTAGTTCTAAAGGTTGAGCATCAACTAGAATACATGTTTAATAAAAAAGTATGAGCATGGAGACAGAATTCTCTACAGTGAATCTTAAGGTAATGTAATGCAGTGTTAAAATGTGGAATGTAGCTAGCTTATTTATAACTGTAAATCCATTGCCCAGAATTATACATAATCAGTGTAACTCTCGTGAAGTCATAGGTAAATATTAACTTTTGAAGTTTCCTTCCAGGCCACAAGTCCTTCTCTGAAAATGATTTTAGGTGGTGTTGGGAGACCATTTGGAAATAGGGAGAAGTCCAAGTAATCCGATTCTTACTTGTGATGTATCATTCAAGTGAAGCTTAGCTGCCGGACTGTGGTGGGGGAGGACATTTATCATAGAGAAGAGAACTGTTTGGGACAGGGATTTAGGCCTGGGCTTCTTGACTAGTAGATAGTGGAAATTTTGCACCAGAGAATTTAGGATTTAGAAACCAAGAACTGGAATTAGTTCTATGAGACTTCCCCATTGTCTTTTCTGCTTGTTCTAGTCTCATCACACTTGTGATGTATCTCTTGTTGGACTTTTCTCTGTTCCTAGGATTCACCATATTCTTGGGTCAGGGGTTTTTGCACATTCTATTGGTTGTCCCTCTCTGCTTCTTCCTTTCCTGAATAGAGCACTAGAGTTTCAGTGGGGCACCTGGCTGCCCTGCAGAGTATTTGATTCCCAGCATCCTTTGCAGCACGGCTTTGGTGACTAGGTTCCAGACAAAGGAGGTGAGCAGTAGTGCTGTGTGCAGGCGGTGCTCATACGGGGGAGGATGGCACCCTCCATGTCCCCTCTTTTTGCTTCCAGCTGGAATTTGGACTTGGGAACTAGAATAGTCATCTGAGACAAAGAGACGAAAGGTATTCACTGAACAAGCTCAAACAGGAGAGAAGAAATCTGAGTTCCTGGTTTCAGGAAGCCTACAGATCAGATTGTTTATGACTAGATTGGTAGATGACTGAGAAATAAACTTTGATCTTAAGATACTGATAATTTAGCCATTGTTACAATCAAACCTTATCTTTTTTCCCCTCTCTCTATGCCTAGTAAATCCCTACTAATTGCCTGAATTTCGAATTATTTACAAAGTGTTCCCTAACTTCAAAAATAGTTGGGTTCCTTCCTCCGACACTGATGAACTTTGCCCATCTCATCACACTTGTATTTTTTGTTCCCTGATTGCTTTGTAAGTCCTCAGAGGAAGGAACTATGTCAATTTTGTTCACCAAGACTGTGTGTATTGTGGTTGAGGTTTATCAAGTTAGGGACTAGCCAGAGTGGAAGGGGAGGATATGGGAGGAAAGCAGTGAAGTAGGACTAAAGAACCCCAGTTTAACTTTCCAGGAAAAGGGCTAAGTTTGGGAGTCTGTGAACCATTGTCCCAGGCCAATATAGATCCTAGTTGGGGAAGGAAAGTGGCTTAATTTACTGTCCCCCTAAAAATGACAGTGATGTCTAGGGATTCATATAGAATGAATCTGAGATTGTGAGGGTCTAATTATATGTAAGTATTAGAGTTTTCATATGTGAAGCTGAGATTTAAAAAAATTTCTCATTGTGTTGTGGTAAGCATTAAAAGAATAAGTTTAAGTACTTGGCACCATGACAGTGACATAGCAACTACTCAATAAATTACAGTCATTATTATTGTTTGCTTAGGAAATCCATCTCATTTAATTTGCCAGCACATTTCTCTGATTAGGAAACATGTTTTCTGCAATTAGTAAAATTATAGAGTCTAGAACTAGATATCCTGGTTTTATTTCTCACTCTGCCATTTTCTAGTCTCTTTTTCACATATGTAAATAGAGATAACAGTCCCTCTCTCTCTCTCTCTCTCTCTCTCTCTATATATATATATATATATATATATATATATATATATGAAAATCACATGGAATGGTGTCTGCCTCCTCATATGTGTTCAATCAATATTAGTGATTCTAATTGTTAGAAATAATTTTTTTCCTTCTTTGACATTTGACTAAACTGCAGGTAAACAAGAGCGATGACAGTTATAGAGTTATTTGCTGACTTGAGGGATTTTCTTTCAAAATTGTGAAAAGGACAACAACAGAAAAAACCCCACACACTTTATTATTTTGCTGAATTCTTCAGATTAATATTCAGATGAGCATCAAGTAGTACATATAGAGCTCATGATTCATAGGGGTGAGTCCCCAAGAAGCCCATGAGAATGATACCCAGGACTTTAAAACATGTCACATCCAGGGGTAGGACATAGAGGGACAATGATGTTGTAGGCCAAATAGACAGCCATCTACCACAGTGCCTAGAAATAGAATGGTTACTTTGTCTTACTGCCTAAACGTGACTAGTGATTCGTTTGTGACTCTAAATGTGACTCTTGGGTGACTCTAAATGTGCCATTGTTTAAAATTGCTCACTGACTGGGAAACATGATCAGAGAAGTCAGACAATGGGACCAAGGAGGAGAAAATTGGGACAGACATCTGACAGGAGCTGCATTGAGTAAGGAGGAGAGAGAGAGAGAGGGAGAGAGAGAGAGGGGGGGGGGAGGGAGGGAGGGAGAGAGAGAGAGAGAGAATGAGAATGAATATGAATCACAACTTGGGGGAGTATATGGAGAAAGTATCTGCATCAATTATTGCCAAGCCATTTAAGCCATTCCGACTAAAAACTAGGCACATTTGATGGTAGGCAGAATTTAGACTTCAGCAAATCTACTGTGGTTGGACAGGAATGATAGACTGTGCTATCTGGTACAGGGCTGGAGTGCAGGGCAGAGTCTATCTCACTGCTCTGATGTGTCAGGAAAGAAAATCAAGGGCACTTAAGGAATCCAAGAATAAGAAGAAACAGTTGAGAACCTGGCCACCTCATGCAGTCTTTTTTTTTTCCTAAATTTTATTTTTATTGGTTCTTTTTAGTTATAAATGACAATCATAATTATAAAAAGCATGTAATATAATTTAGTCCCCCTCCTTTTCATTTCCTCTTCTCTTCCTCCCCCTTTCCCTTCCCCTTACTCTATTGATATCTCTTCTATTTACTTATATATTGTTTTGAAATTAGTGTCTTGTGGATGTACATGATGGTGAGATTCACTGTGGTATATTCATATATGTACATAGGAAAATTAGGTCAGATTTATTCCACTGTTTTTCCCTATCCCATCCCTCCTCTCTCCTCTTCATTCACCTTGGTCTACTCCACTGATTTCTATTTTTTTTATTCCCTCCACTTATTTTGAATTAGCTTCCATACATCAGAGTAAATATTCTACCTTTAACTTTTTGGGATTTGCTTATTTCACTTAGCAGGAGAGTCTCCAGTTCCGTCTATTTACCAGCAAATGCTATAATACCATTATTCTTTATGGCTGAATAATATTCCATTGTGTATATCTACCACATTTTCTTTATCCATTCATATGTTGAAGGACACCTGGGTTGGCTCCATAGTTGGCAGTTGTGAATTGTGCTGCTACAAACATTTGATGTGGATGTGTCACTGTGGTGTGCTGATTTTAAATCTTTTGGATATATCCCAAGGAGTGGGATAGCTGGGTCATATGGTGGTTTCATGATCTAGATTTCCATACCATTTTCCAGAATGATTGCACAAATTTGCAGTCCTACCAGTAATGTATGAGCATAGCTTTATCCCCACATCCTTGCCAATATTTATTGTTATTTTATTCTTGGTAACTGCTATTCTGAAGTGAGATGAAATCTCAGTGTAGTTTTAATTTGCATTTCCCTGGTTGCTGGAGATGTTGAACATGTTTGCATATATTTGTTGACTGTATTTCTTTTGAGAAGTACCTGGTCAGTTCTTTTATCCATTTATTGTTTGGGTTATTTGCTTTTCTGGTGTTTTTGAGCTCTTTGCATATTTTGGATAGTAATGCCTGATCTGAGGTGCAGGTGGCAAAATCTTATTCTGTGGGCTCTCTCTCATGCTCTGATTCTTTCCTTTGCTGTGCAGAAGCTTTAAAAATCTGTTAGTAAAGTGCTTAGAGTGTGGAGTAGTGAGGATTATTTCTAAACCCCACTGAATCATGAGGGACCTTGACATCCAGTGTAATTGCTACACTGGTAAAAAGAAGTAGTGTTTGGGTTGTGGCTCAGTGTTAGGAGGCTTGCCTAGAATACGTGAGGCCCTGCGTTCAATCCCCAGTACCACATTAAAAAAAAAAAAAAAAACTAAATAAACAAAATAAAGGTATTAAGTCTAACTACAACTAAAAATACTAAAAAATAAAAGAAGTAAAAAGAAGCATGTGGAATCTCACAGATATTTGGTGTCTCGGTTGTCATAACACAGAAAAGATTAATTCCTATGTCTGCTATATCTATACCAACCACCTTCTGATGTGTACTTTACAAGTCAATTCCAGTGGTCTACTCTTTATAAAGTCTTTCCCAATACCCATCTTTTCACAAAATGCCAGAAAGAATAGCTTCTTTCTCTGTGCTTCAGAGAAGTACTGCTCTAGTGAAGTAAGAACTGACTGACACAGGTACTCCAAACATCAAAAAATCAAATTACCAGCACAGCAACTACAGATTAAATCTTATTATTGGCTACCTACTCATATTGCATAATTCTTTAACATTTCCACATATTTTTAAAAGTTCTGTGAAACAAAACATGTTTATTGAACATGTTATAGATCATGCACCCTACTGAGTGATACACATAGAGATTAATGGCTCGATTCTTCTCTGTTGGAGTTCACAGTAGGGAAAAGACAGATATGTAAAAAGATTATTAGAATATGATGAGACAAGTGTTCTAACTAACAGAGTAATTCTTTGTATTTATTTGTTTGTTTTTTGTTTGAATCTGGGTCTCGCTATGTTGCCCACGTGGCTTTGAACTCCTGGGCAATCTTTCTGCTTCAGTCTCACAAGTAGTTGGGGCTACAGGTGTGTGTCACAGCACTTGGCTCTTCATACTTATTTGTGGAGCACAGAAGAAGAAGCTATTCTTTCTGGCATTTTGTGAGAGGGTGGGTATTGGGAAAGACTTTATAAAGAGTAGGCCACTGGAATTGACTTGTAAAGCATGCATCAGAAGATGGTTGGTATAAAT
This sequence comes from Callospermophilus lateralis, assembly GCF_048772815.1. NCBI lineage: Eukaryota > Metazoa > Chordata > Mammalia > Rodentia > Sciuridae > Callospermophilus > Callospermophilus lateralis. The sequence continues at coordinate 90,213,880 of NC_135312.1, read as the reverse complement.
GTAGCAGACATAGGAATTAAATATGGAAGATCTTTAGGACATCAGGAAAGTGGTTATACAGAGACAGCGTCTACCACCTCCCAGTAGTCCACTTAGTTATGAAACTATCAGTGAACTAATCCATTGGTTAAATCAAAGGCTTCATGATTCAATCCCTTCCCCAAAGCCCTACCTGTGAACATTGCTATATTGAGGACCAAGCCTTCCACATATGAGACATTGGGGGATATTCTGCATACAAACTATGACCAGACCTATAATGGAACCTGTAGCGTTCCTCATGACTAAAACACTCAGGGTCACTCCAGGGGAACTGGGCTGCACGAAACAACTACACAAGAGACAGAGATACCTTTTACTTGGGGTCCTGTGGCGGCTCCTCTGATCTTAAGGGTCCGCAGAAAGAGAGAGGGCGAGCTCTTGCTGAACCCTTTTATTGAGGAGAAGCCATTCAAATGAAGCAAAGGGTCAGGTTTCAGGGGGTTGACTCTAGCTATGTGATGTCTGCTGTCGGCAGGGTGACGGACATCTAGGAAGGCCACACCCAAAGGCAGAGCAAGAGAAAGGGACACACAAAGGGCGTTTCCATGGAACATTCTATCCCAAACAGGGCAAAGGGGAAATATCACACAAAAAACCAAACAAACAGGTGAGCATAGCTCAATCCATGGGGTGACAGGCCTACCTCTGAAGATGCATCCTCAACCTCCAGGACCGAGTCAATGTCCAGGTCACTGTGAGATGTAGTGATGGTCAAAGCCTCTCTGCTCAGGGAAGGAGAATGTGAAATCATTCAGACTGGCTCCCCACAGGAACCATTTTTGTGAAATCTCTGACAGGATATCTTCTCAAAACTGAAATTCTGCTTCCTGGACTAGCTTCTAGATAATCTCTCTGCCAAACACCTGGCTTAGCTCCATGGACATCCTCTACTGGACATACAAATGAAAATGACGGCATAGCTTCCGACTAGAAGCAGCTCCACCCAGTGAAAGGGGGAAGTGCCTTCAAGTCTACTATCTCACCTTTGGAATCCCATTTTTGTCTCTATTATTTTCTACTGCTGTATAACTTTGGGTTTCCTATCTAACTTCAATTACACTTTTACCAGTTTACGTACCTTATACCAATATTTGTTTGAATTTTGTACTAGAAATAACTTGATTTTATTTCATAAGAAATTTTACTTAGATGGCTTCAATTTTGTATCTGATAATTTTTTCTGTCTCCACAAAAACTAACCCTTGTTATTACAGATGAATGTAAACAATATCATTGAATACGCAGTTTTTTTTTAAAAAAACAAGCTTAAAACATAATTTAATGACTAGAACTTAAATATAAACAAATTATTATTTTTAAATTTTAAATACTTTTGTTGCGTAGTTTTCATACCAAAATATTCACCAGTATGATTCACAGAATTTTAGAAATGGAACCATTACAACAGCCATCCTCACAATTTTAGAATATTTTTATTATTGCAAAAAGATCTCATGTCTGTTTGGATAATCTTGGCATCTTGTAGAAAATCAATTAAATGTAAATGGAAAAGTTTATTCCTGGAGTCCTGATTATATTTCATCATTATGTATATCTATTCTTATCCCAGAATCCCATAGTTTGGGTTCCAATATATTTTTAGTAAGTTTTGAAGTCAGAAAGTGTTATTTCTCTTACTTAGTTCTCCATTTTCAAATCTGTTTTGAGTGTTCTGGGTTTACTTACAATTCCATGTGAATATCAGTATCGGCTAATAAGTTTTATTGTCAATAAAAACAGCTGAAATTTTGATAGAAATCATTAAATTTGTAGATCAATTTGAAATACTATCATCTTAGTATTAATTCTTGCAATTCACAAACAATAAATGTTTTTTTATTCATTTCAAATGTTCTAAATCCAACTAAAAAATTCTGTCCTTGCTTCTTAAGAGTATTTTCTAATACACACAAGAAATGGGTAACAGCTGTTGCTGTTGGGGAGAAACTTAGGTAGATATGTAATAGAAAGGAGAACTTACATTTTGTGCCTTTTTGTACTTTTTGAATTTTGTACTGTGTCCCTGTAGAGGTGAATAAAAATTGAATTTACTCAAAATTTGCTTCTTCTTTCTTGAGGTGCTGTAAGGTGCATAGATATGAGTAGGTCTTTAGGCCAGATTTGTGCAATTAGTTTCTCTTCTGCTCCCATCGCCACACCTGGGGCTGTCTTGTTTCTCCTTCTTAGCATCTGTCTAGTGTCTCTTCTTCATCTTGATGCACAATTTAATATATTCTACCTCTATTCTTCCCAATATTTTAATACATATTGCCTATTTTGCTTTTTAAAAATTTAAATCAGTACTTATAACCAAGGATAGATTGTCCTCTGCTTCCTCTTCCATTCTTGGATATATCCAGCTCCTGCCTCATCCTAATGAGCTCTAAGATAGTGACAATTTTACCTTACTTTTATAAGGTGAAACCTTGTTAGAAAGATGATATTTTACATACTTTCTTACTCTCTGAATCATTAGCCTAGATTTTATATTTCTTACTTCTATGTCTCTAATCTTGTGTTTTTTCTTTTGCTAATGTATTAGTTTTAAGTAGATAAACACTAATAGAGAACATTTTTTGTTGTAATTAAATTCCTACCCAACAGTGACTTAATTATTTAAGATGTTTAATTATTTCACATAATCAAGCAGTCTCAAGACAAGTGATCCGAGGGTTGTTGTGAGGAAGGGCCCCCTCCTTCTTCTAGCTAAGCCTGTTCCCTACCTGTTGGCTGTTTTCCCTGGAAACTTCTTGTCTCACTGTTAAGACGTGGCTGCCACAACCTCATGCTACATCTTTATACAAGAGCATTAAAGGCAGGAGGAAAACACTGAATGAAGAAGGAGTCTTCCTTTCATAAGAGAGACCAATAATTCTAGGATCTTCCTTATTCCCTTGGTCAAAACTGGAACATTGGGCACATTTGTGCAAAGAAGACTGGGAAGGGATTATTGAACAGTATGTGCTAGGATTGACATAAATATAGGTGAAAAATAATGCCTTTTTCTTGGCCTAGGGAAATTGCTTCTAGAACAGAATTATATTTTTATTAAATGAGGGGAGAAGGTCTTTTGAGTGGATCATTGCATCGGGTCTGCCATTAAGTAATACAGACTCATAATAACTCTGTTTTAAACTGAAAAACAAGAAATGTTCTTGCCGCAGTCTCTGGCTGGGCACAAATCACGAGCCACCACACAGCTTGTAGATTCAAACAGCAATTCTTTATTCCCGATCTCACACCTGCCGTCTACAAACACGTTCTGGGGGAATCCACGTTCTCTGCGCAAATCCACACTCTGCCCAAATCCCCTAATCTGCCCATATCCACTTCTCCACCGGGCTTCTGTCTCCCAAAATATACTGTCTGACCCTAAGAACTCAAGAGGAACTCAGCAGCAGGATACGCCCTATTCTAAAGGGGGAACACCCTAATCTCCTATTATGCTAAACCGCCCTGGTCCTTGAGCAAGGTCACCTTTCAGAAGTCCTGCAAAATGTCCTATTTCCATGAGTCCTTCCACTAAAGAAACATGGGGGTACGCTGGCAAGGAGATTGTCATACCTACTTGGCTGATGGCTCCCGGCATGTTCTTATTTCCTGTAAAAGTTCAAAGCAGGCAGTACAAGGGGTCACTTTCTTTCCGGATTCCCCTTTGCCATTCCTAGAGAATGGGCTTCTTCCCCGTGGTACAAAACAATGATGAGCACATCTTTATTCTAAGGCGTAGAAAGAGAAAGGGACGAAGTGAAGAAGGGGCCCTGTGGGCATGTCCTGTCTGTCATTTAAGAAAGGTTCCTGGAAGCTGTTTCCATTCTGTTTTCCAATATTTAGCTGTGTGGCCACATGCAGCTGTGAGAAATCCTGAGAAATGTTCCCTTGGCGATGGGTGGCTATGTGTCTAGTAAAGAATTAGTGCCTATTGAAATAGAAAACCCTAAAGTAAGTAAGTGAAGTAATGCCAGGGGACTGCTTAGTAGTCTCTGTCATGCATGAACATAAAGGAATATTCAATATCATGATTGTAAAAAGGCATCACCCTGAATATATGTACTTGTTTTCTTTTTATGTAAGCAGAATACCTTTCATATGTTTAATTCATGCCTATTTTTTTCCCCTAATTTAGGGTTTTGGTTGATGCTAATAAAAAAAAATTACTGAACAGCACTGGATTTTCCTATGGAAGGCATTTAAAAGAAAAGTTTTGGACATTACCTTTTTGGATGTGAACTGAAATCTTATCATTTCCAAAATAATATGTGCAAAGAAGAACTGGAAGATATCTCAAGGGTTTTAGTCAACAGTACTCAGGTGTTACTATTCTAAGCAAGCTTGTGCAAAATTCTGTCATCATGGTGTAAACTGTTGGATAGAGAAGCATTTTTTATTTAAAGTTTCTTTTTTTAAATTTCCTTTCTAAATGACTGTTAAACATCATATATTAAGATTTTATTGAACAGATTTGTGTATGAAAAGAAAAGCCGTAGTAATCTCTTTTATGTGTATTTTTCTTTGAAATTGCTTGAACACAGATTAAATTTATATCCAGGCTTAGAGATAAAAAGCAAGCTAGTAATATAATTGTTCTTTGTCTGGTCTGGTTATGTAGCCTACTTCAGGAAGCTCAAATGTGAGCACTTCAATATTTCTAGCAGAAAACAAAATATTTCTCCTTGTTCACATAAATAATACCACTCCAGTGCATCTTTATTAATCCTCGCTCTGTGAAATGAAGTTTTAAAGTCTACTAGGCATTCCCTAATTCAAATAGTTGCTCTAGTAGAAAGAGACAAAATAACTGTTTTATTACTAAAAGACCACATGTCTACACACAATCTGTTTTCAATTTCTCTGTCATTGCTTCCTTAGTGGAATGCGTGTATTTCAGAGATAAAGTAGTATAATTTTATGATTTCTGTCTGCCAGTCATCACTCTGAGTGGTACAGTGACCAGCTGTCTGCAGATCCATGATTGAAGGTTGGCTTCTGAATGCCACATGCTGTCTTCTTCCTAATACTATATAAATCATGTTCTTTATGAAATCCCTTTATCACTTTATTATTCCACGTTGCCGAGCATCTGATGACCACTGAGAGAATTTGTTTCACATATTTGCACTATGTTTAAATAGGCCTGGATTTTAGTAATGTCACAGATGTTGTGGCATAAATAAGAAGGTCACATGGACCATGATAAAATTTGGACTCTTCTTTCAACTGGGAATTTTGGAGATTGTCTCTGTGCCATTGTTCAATATGAGTTTATCAGCTGTTTTTCCCTTAAAGTCTTTTACTGTGTTAAACTCAATTAATTGTTTATGTTCTACTGTGTGCAGTACCTTGTTCTGGGTGCTTTGAGAGATACCGCTGAACAGTAAGACAGGATTTTACTCTATTCATTCATCCCAACTCTTGAAGTAATTGTGTGGGGACAGAGTAGACATTTCCTTTTTTTTTTGTCCCCCTACCCCTATTGCTTGTAACTAAAGTTACTGATATGAAGCTTAAAACTATAATACATTTAATGAGTAGCAAAAAGTAAAATAAAAAATTTGGAATAGACATTAATGTTTTTAGAATGAACTAGAGATTTGGGGAAAAGTAGATTTGTTTAACTTGAAATAACTAAGTATCTTTACAACTTATGTAATGGAATAGTGGACCAGGATGGGGAGACTAGAAGTTTCAAAGGAATGAAGAGATATATTTGGGAGGATTTGGTCATTGAGAAAGAACAAGTGGACAAGCAGATATAGTCAAGATGTTCTTTCTTATTTGAAAGGTACAGACTGTGATTCCTCTTTCTATCCACTTGGGATTATCTAGTTGGTATTAAATAAATTACATAGAACTTATGTTAATAGCATTATGATTTAATTTTTAAAACATAGTAGTAATGTACCTAAATATTTTCTTTTCTTTGACTAAAAGAGCTATAGGTAGAAGATCCGGAAAGTGTCTATTTCACTCTAGTGACTGTGGTAAAATTTGCCATTTGCTTTAGTTCATAATGGATTTGAATAACACTTGGTCAGACACTCAGAGGGTTTTTTTCCCTTTATTCTAGGGATTGAACCACCCAGGGGTGCTTCACTACTTTGCCACATCCCCAGCCCTTTTTTTCTGTGAGTCTCACTGAGTTGCTTAGGGCCTTGATAAGTTGCTAAGGCTTTGAGCTTGCAATCCTCCTGCCTCAGCCTTCAGAGCCACTGGGATCATAGATGTGCACTACTGCGCCTGGCTCAAAGAGATTTTTTGTGATTTATCCACGACATATAATTCTGAGGAATAATAATACATTGATATAGTATTTTGTACTTCTTTTGAAAGAACTTCACTCATAATTTCATTTATGAAGGATAGAAGACACATCATTATCTTACCAGGTAATCCATCACTTAATTATGATCTGGAGGTTATAGTAATTTTCCTTAAGAAATGTTCAAGCTATCATTCACGAAAAGTGAAATACTGGGTTGATCAATTGCATTTTATATCATATTGAGTCAAGAACTACTGAAGTCATCTAAGCAATATTCTCTGTCTTATATTTTTATGCATTTTTGTTTTGTTTTTGAATTTCAGGCTGCATTGCTTCTTTAGGCTAGAATTATCCTCTGTGCTTGAAGTAAAGACATTATTTTCTAGTGTTTGCCTGAAGAGCTTATTCAGCCCCCATTCACTTGCTCTTAAAACTATTCAGAGCTTAGGAGCTCAAAGATGCAAATACATTAAATAAATGCCTTTCAAAACCCAGCTTGGTCTTAGAAGCTAACTTGTTGAGAAAATGCTTACAGCAATGGCATGACATTATTCAGTTCTGTGAGGTGCTAGCTGGGAGGCTACAATGTCATGGCTTGAAAGGCTATATTTGTTTATAAGTGGACAAATACAAGTAGCTAGGGGCTGAAAATTTGTGCAAACATCTACTTGCATAGGTCTCTTGGTTGGCCTACTTTTCGTATCTATGAGCAGGTTTTCTTGGCATGAGGGCCACTAAACTGATGATAAACAAAACTGTGACCATTCAATAGAATATATAATTACTAGTGACCATGTTTGGCTTTAGTCAGGTTTAATTAGTTTGCAGAATAAATTAGTGGTGCTTTGAAAATCTTATAAAATAAAATCATTTACACCAATACTAATTAATTTTTCTTTTCCAAAGAACACAATTACATGATGTCTAGTCAAGTTGAATTTTTATATTTAAAAACACAGCTACACACACATACACAAACATACAGTTAATATGTGCATATGTTTATTTCTGAATGATTTCCAGGGAGCCAGAGCCTATGCTGCACATGGTCAAGAACCTTAACTGGACAGTAATCTACCTGTGAGTTTGAAAATGGGAGCAAAATGTGAGTGTCTGGAAAGAAAAATGAAGTGCAGACTTGAACATCAGTAGGAGTATTTTCCTATATTTTTTTCTTAATCGGATTAGAATGTTGAAGACTTTGAGAGAGAATTTATTTAGGAGAAGGCAATCCTATTTTCCTAATTAGGAAGTTTTAGAAATAACACTTTAGGATTTTGTTAATAAAAATGTCATTTTAAGCCCTGTAGTCTTTCCTGCATCATTGAGATTCAAGGACAAATTCCACAACTAGTGAATCAGAAAGTGTGGCCTTTCCTGAGAAGCAATCATATAAGAGGGAGGAGATTTGGTTAATTACCTGGCTGGAATTCTGTGGACATAGTCTTGGAAGGCCCTGCATGATAGAAACCTGAACTGCTTGCTCAGATCTTAGAACTGTTTTAATTCAAAACCAATTTCCTTGGGTGAATAGTAAGAAATTATTATAACAATTCTTATAACAATTTCAGAAGGAATGAAATGGAGGAAGGAAGTGGGTCATTAAATGAAAGGTAAACAGTTTGATTAAAAAACAAATCCACATATGACATTAGTCCCTCCATAGAGGGTAGGGGTGGTTGTGAAAAGGGGCTAAGAGAAGAGAAATGTTAGTGAGTCTAATTTTTATTTTTCAATATATATATATATATATATATATATATATATATATATATATATAAATTTCCTCAAATTGTTATCCTCTTTCATTTTCAAATGAAGTAAATTGATAGATGGAGGTAGATGAGCTATTTTTAAAATTCATTCATTCATTAATTCTGGGGGTTGAACCCAGGGCAGCTTTATCACTGAGCTATATCCCCAGTCCTTTTTCTTTTTTCTTTTGAGACAGGGTCTCTTTAAGTTTCTGAGACTGGATTTGAACTTGTGATCTTCCTGCCTCAGCCTCCTGAGTTGCTGGGATCATAGGTGTGTGCCACTAAGCCCAGTTAGATGAACTATTTTAAAGACGTTGTAATATAATCACCAAATGAAAACATTCTTCAGTTTGGAGACTTTAAGGATTCATGAAGCGTTTTCCTCCTAATAACCTTGATGCTGCTTTGATCCATTATTGAGGCTCTGAGAGGGTTGCATTACCCCACCGAGGATTAAAAAATGCCTCTTGACTGTATTACCTGCTGAACACCACCAGATAACTTAAAGGAGTTACAATCCCGAGGTTCATTTGCAATGAAAACCTTCATTAGCATTTGAATTTTGTTGAGAAGATGACACTGTCATCCTTTTTCTTTTCTCTTGTTGAGAGCAAACTGGCTGGGTACAAGTGCCCTCTGAATATTCTGGAGGACTCCCCATTTTCCTACTATTTCCTCACTCTGTTCCTTGTTGTGGCAACAGCTGTATCTATATTCAGTGTTTAGAATTTAACTGCCTGCTTCTCGAATCATTGATTGCTGTTCTGCCTAAGCATTCTGGCAGAATACAGGAAGGGAGAGTCAGATTCAGAGAAGACACGTTCCCATAAATCCATCTGCCACTTTCATGAACTCTCAGAGCTGTTTTTCTTGCAGCTGATTTCTCAATGAGTTCTCCATTTAAAGCAATCCTGAAAATATCCAAGGGTACATGAGTGAAATGAAGTTTTTTTTTTCCATAAAATGATATTTTCTAGAAGCAGATAATATGAGTAGATAGTATGAGATATTATTTCAGAATGTTATTAAAAGCAAGCATTGCTTTAATAGCACCATTTTTTTAAATTAAGTAGTACCCTTCTAATTAATCTGAGAGAACTGCAAATCCAAATTAAAATTTATAGTTCAGAATATGGAAGATAAATATGAAAGAGTCTAGATATGAAAGATAATATTGCTTTTTTTCCAATATATGCATTTTTTAATTTCTGTACTATAGCCAGGTACTGTAATCTCTCACCTGGTTTCCTAGTTCTTGTGAAGGTATTTCTGTGAGTAGATAATTTTTCAAGCTGATGTTTCTGCAAGGGAACAAGCACTAGAAATTCCTATCCTGCCATCACTTTTAATGTTTTTATTATTGCATTATAATTATACACAAAACAGGGTTTAATGTGACATATTTATATATGCATGTAATGTAATTTGCTCTGTTACAGTCCTCAGTAGCAGCTTGCTGTCATTACTTGAGAGGCCCTGGATGCCTTTATAGTCTTTAAAAGACCTTGGTAAGAAATGTTGTTTAAATATTAATAAATTAATGATGAAAGAGAAGCAGTTATAATGAGATGAAAACAAGATGCTATCAATGTGCTAAAGAACTGTTTATTGCTAGCAGATTTGGGGTTTCTGGAAGTTATAGCTTTGGTTCAAAGACTTACTACCAGAACACTGGTCTCAGACTACAAGGGTGCAGAGGATTTGGGGAATTGGCCTGTCTTCTGTGCTGAAGGAGATGGCTCCTTCAAAGGATGGATTTGAAAAATCTGTTGACCTGAGAACACAGACTTTGCTTCCCTTCAGAACAGAACAGTGTGATGAGCATCTGACAGAAGTCTGTATTAGCACAACTCATTTTCTGACCCTGGCTGATCCTTCCAATCTGACATAAGTATTTCATTGAATCTAAGACATCAGTTGGTTCTAAGATATAATGTATAAGAGAAAAAAGATGACATAAAGCCAAGACTCCAAGATTCAGAAAAGATGACATGATAATAAAAGACTAGCCTCAGCATCTGAAGATCCTATGCTGCATCTCTAAGTTAGAGACAATGTGCATCTTGCAATAGAGGAAATACAGAATTTCTAACCTCCCACTCAGTAGCCAAAGACTAGCCTTTCCTAGCTAGGGAGGCCTAACTCTTATCAAAGCCTCAAATAAGCAACAGACTCGTCAGGAATGAAGCCGTTCTGGAAAGGTAGAAGTTCTGGAATGTGTTTTGTAGGGAATGTTGTCATGTTTAGGCTGGCTATGGGATGGACAATGGAGTCAACAATGATTCTGTTTTTTGGCCTAAGGAGCCTGAGCAACAAAGTTGCCATTGATTGTGACTAGAAGTATTTTGGGGAAGAGAAGTTAGAGTGGAAAATTAGGGGGTCAGTTTGAGTGTGTTAAATCTGAGACACCTGTTTGATATTCAAGTGGGAATTTTTGTTCTTCAGGAAGATCTTGCAGAATGGCTAATATGTAGAGAATGAGGTTTATCATCCCCGTTAGTCTTGTATTTATCACATTTTACACATTTGGTGTACAAGAGGGTGAGTATGACACTAGATACCTTCTATCATAAATACAGGATATAAGGGACTGTCCTGTTGTGATGGCTTTGTCAATAAGAGCGAGTCATGAATATTGATTTTGCAAATCTTTTATCTCCTTTTATTGGCCACGATATCAGTTTCCATGAAACGCCCTACACAACAGTCCTCCATTATTTCCAATTAGTGGTAGTTGGCTAATCTAATTAGTATAGTCTTTCCTTGGTTACCACTTTAATTTATTTGTATCAAGTATTCTAAAGCATAATAAATTATTAAAGTTATTTGTTTCTACATATTTTTTGCTTTCTTTAAATTCTGCTCTGTTTAACTATGTGAGTACATATTAATAATTTGTTAATATTTTTATGTTACATAAACTATTTTTTAGAATTATTGGATTGGATCATATATCCTTATATGTTTTTCTGTTATTTGGGCTTAAAGACAGTATCGGAACATCAGCTGTCTTTCTTTGGCTTACTTAGTGGAGAATCTGATTTGTAGACTTAGTTACGAGGGTATAATAAAAGACTAGCCCCAGGCTTTGAGCTCAAAGAAAATATTTTGAAATAGACAAAAATGACAAAATATTTTCTTTGTAAACTGGTAAAAATGTTAGAGTTCATTCTACATTATGATTTCTCAATGCAAGGACGAGAAAAGAGAGAATTTATTAGTGATATAACATTTTCTAAACCTCTAATTATGTGTCCCTAAACTTTTTTTAAGATTACCCATTAGCCCTTAATTAAATTCTAGTCTGACAACGGAATTCCTTACTTTATTAGAATTCTTGAATTTGCATGAAATTTGCATTTTATAACTTGCTGTCTTCTTAAGATTCTTTTTACCAATTCTACTTATAATAAAATATATCATTGCTCTTTATGTATTTCCCTTTCTCATAGCTCTAGCAACTCATCTTTGTAAAAATACAAAGTAAAAGTTGAGAAGTAAAATGACATAAGTATATTAAACAAGGAATATTGGAGGGGACTAATAGTTCAGACAGGATTTGGTCTTTGGCAATAAAGGATCTTTTGTTGGAGTGAAAATGGTAACATTTTAAAGAAATTGTAAATTTTTGAGATAGTATCTTGCTAAGTTGCTGAGTTGTGAGGCTATTCTTGAAATTGCAGTTCCCCTGCCTCAGCCTCTAGAGTCATGCAGATCACAGGCATGCACCACTAAGCCTGGTGGAAAACATTTTTTTTTTTTTAAGGATCAAATAATAAATATCTACACTTAGGTCATATGGTCTACGTTGAAATTACTCATCTTTGCCATTGTAGCACAAAACCAGTCATAGAATCTGTAAACTAGTGGGCTGCATTCCATTAAAACTTTATTTACTGTGGCAGTTCTGTGTTTGGGATTGGGGTCTCTGATAAACTTTGTGATTGTGTAACTAGGAAGTTTCTGTGCAAAGACATAGAATGACCAGATGCTAGGATATACCTGGCTACTGGGAAACTCCTGTGCAAAAGCACAGGCTGCCCAGCTGCCATAGCAATGTTCTTCACAAGTTTACCCTGTTTCCCAGGCTTGGAATGCCCTGCAGTTTCCCCTCCTGGAAGCTACTAAGATAACTAAGCAGGTGCAATATCTGGTCTCCTTAGCAATGTCCTTGGAGAGAAGGGACTCTGTGTTTGTACTAACTTGAACCTCATCTCAGTTAGCTAGCACTCAGGTTAAAGAAATACAAATTAGAATGTCGTCATGGTAACGGTGGCATGCAACTTTTTTTGAGTTAATAAACTCCGCAGGAGGGAGGAGTGCACACTTAACTTCTACTACTCTTTTCTCCACTCCGCTCTCCTATGTCTGCCCACTTCCACCCCATCTCTGTCTGTTCTTTTGTTTGTCTCTTGGCGGGTTTTCCTCACAGGTATTCTTTACAATATACAAAGCAGATATGGGGCTGAATTTTAGCCAATGGACAGTAGTTTGCCAACCCTCTGTTAGAGGCCAGGTGCTTCACGTTGATAAAGAAGTTTCAGGATTTATTCAGAAAATTATCATTACTGTCCAATTTCCATCTATTATCAATGCATTGTTTATATATTCTTAAAATGATTATTTTTATAGTTATTTTAACTATCTTATATCTGGGGTAACTCATTCCATGAGTGTGTTTTCTCTGTGGAAACCACTTTGGGACCTTCTCGGTTGCCACCCATGTAGGTGAGACAAACTGGGTTTAAACGGGCTGGCTGCAACATTAAGCTAAGGAGAAGGCAGCGGGAAATTACACAATACAGAGAGTAGTTTTTAAATCAAGGGTGGGGCGGGTCTATGACCTTAAGGGTCCTGCTTCCACACTGGAAGGAGAGTGCTGGAAAAGAGTGTGAGCCCCTGTTTCCTTTATTTTATAGTTGGAACATCAGAGGCAGGGATAAGGTTTCAAGGGTGGAGTCTTGCTTGGTGCTGTCTCTTGGTCAGCAGATTGATTGACATCTTGGTGAGTCACACCCATCTCAGGTGCTGTGTGGGATCTTAGGCAGAGCTAGAGGGGGAGGCTCACCTGCATCCTGCGATCTCTCCCTGACAGGGAGTTCGCAGTGCTAGACCTGTCCCCTCATATGACTACTGTGGGCAATAGCCAACACACACAGCTCATGACAGGACTTCTTTTTCCTTATTCATTTTATCAAACACTTATGAAGAACTTACATGCTGTATGCCAGGTGCTATATTAAATATTAAATTATAATGTCATGAACATGCAGATCTCTTGAAGACCCCATATTTTAGTGTTTTATACTAAAGTAGTTGCTGTTTAATGTACTGGTGTAATAACTATCGTGACAGGAGAACTACTAAAGTGTTTAGGGATTAAAGGGCATATCGAGGAGGGCTTTCTACGTGCTCTCTTAGCCATCTTAGTGATAGCTAAGCTAAGAGCCCAACAGGAGGTAAGAGTCATCCCTCTGAGGATGTGGAGAGCAATGTTTTGTGAAGGAAAGGGCCACAGTTCTTGAAGTCAGAGGACATGAGAGTAGAGAGAGTCAAATGGACCCTGTGCTTTACCAGCAGTGCCTACTAACTGTAATATCATGGCATCCTGTGGTTTTCTAATCTCTTCTTCATTTTAATCACTGCTGTTTTGAATAAGTGTCCCCAATGGCTCATGTATTATAGAGACTTTGTAAGGTGTTTAAAGTCTTCCAGGACTAATCCCTTCTCATATTCTTTCATTTTAGTGTTTTGCCAGCCATTTTCACTTGTATATTTGCATTTTCCTGTGAACTTTAGTAGCCACACATGTAGTTACAAAAATAAATAAACAAATAAAACCCTCTCTTTTTTTGGTTATTTTTACTGAGATCACATTAAATTTATAGATTAATTTAGGGAGAACTGACATCTTGATGTTGTTGTCATATACAAGAACAGAGATGTTTGTCCAGTTATTTAATACTTATTTTGTGTCTTTCTGAAGGTTTTAAAGTGTGTTTTTTTTTGTGTGTAGTGTGTTAGCCAATTTTTTAAAGTTTATCCGTATTAATTTTTAAATTCATTATATATATATCCATATTTTAAATTTTATTATGTCTTTAACTGGTTATTATTGGTATACATAAAATACATAAAAATCATTTATTTTTGCCTGTTAATTTCATATTCTACTACTGTGCTAAATTATTTTTTCTCTTTTTATATTAGTTTTATATTAATTTTTCTAGTGTTTTCCAGGCAGAGAGTGCCTTGCTGTTGGTCAATAGACATAATTTTTCTTCATTTAAAACTTTTGAGCTCTATTGCACTATTAAATAGTAGTAGATATGATGGGCATTCTTGTCCTGTCTCTGATTTATATAATAATCCATTTAGATTCCAATATTATATAAGATATTAACAATAGGATCATCTAATGAATACTTAATTACTTTAAGGATCTATTGAATAATTTTAGTTTTCTTGAATGCTTTTTTTTTTTATTAGAAATGGGTATTGAGTTTTGCCAAGACTCTTTTCAATATTTACAGAGAAAATAATATGGATTTATTTCTTGGATCAAATAATTTGTTAAATTACCTTAATAGATTTCTTTCTATTGATCTATCCTCCTATTGTAGTTTAAATTTAATTTGGCCATGGTATATTATTTTCATAATGGAGTGTCAGAGTCTCTTTGCTAAATATTTTATTTAGTACCTTTTCATTGGCATTCAAAAGGGATATTAATTTGTAGTTTTCTGTCTGCATGTGGTAAATTGATAGGTGTCAAAGTTACAACTGCTTCCTTCACATAATGAGGATATTTCCTTAGTTTTCTATGCTCTGAAACAATTTATATAGTATTGGGAATATATAGGCCCCAAGGTTTTATCTAATCCTTTTTGGTTTGTTTGTTTGTGGAATAGCTCCTTGATAATTTAATTATTTCTTCTATGGAAACACAGAAATGTGGTCTGATTATGCTTTCTATCTTCATTGAAGTCAGTTTTGATAAACTGTATTTTCTAGAAAATTTATTACATCTGGATTTTCATATTTATTTGCAGAGAGGTCTCCAAAATGGGTGCTTTGGGTTTTTAAAGATCCTATGTATCAATAACTATTTTCCCAATTATTTCTCTTTTTGAATATGTGTATTTCTCCTTATTATCTTGACAAAATTAATGTTTTAGTGTTTTCAGAGACTTTTTAAAAAGAACCAGATGGTTGCTCTCCTCTCTGTGAGTATCCCCTCTCTCTCTTTCACCCCTGTTCTTTCCCTTCTGATAAACTTTGCTGCATTTTCACTTAAAAAAAATGAAAGAAACAGAGTTTTTAAGAATGGTTATATCAAAAAGCCTAAAGATAACAAGTTTTGGCAAGGATGTGGAGAAAAGGAACTCTTATACTTTGTTGATGGGAATGTAAATTAGTGTAGTCATTGTGGAGAATGGTATGAGTATTTCTCAAAAACAAAAACAGAACATACATATGACCTGGTGATCCCACTACTGGGTATATACCAAAGAAGATGTAGCCAACATGTTGAAGATCCATCTGCCTTTCCATGTTTATGTCAGCACTATTCACAATACTGAGATACTGAATCAACCTAAGTGCCCATCAGTAATGAATGGGTAAAGAAAATATAGTACAGAGGCACAATGGAGTACCATTCAACCATAATAAGGATGCAGTTTGGCGTTTGTGACAATGTGAATGGAACTCAAGAATGTTGTGCTAAATGAAATAACCCAGGTATGGAAAGATAGATACTACATGATCTCAACCATAGGTGGCATATAAAAATTTTATCTCATAAAAGTTATGAGTATAATAGTCATTACTAGAACACTGGGGAAAGCAGGGTAGAAGGAGGGATGGGGAAATGCTAGTCAATTGGTACAATACAGTTACATAAGATAAATAAGTTCCGGTGTTCTTTTGCAGGATGACTATAAATTATTTAAATATATAGTATTTTTTTTAAGGCTAGAGAAAAGAATTTTGTATATTTTCAGTTCAAAGAAACAGATTCTTTCCTGAGCTCATCTCTTCCTTGTAATAGCAGTTGTCCTATGATGGCAGCCAACACACGCTAATAATTTTATTCTTCATAGTTCACCATGTACACAGCTCATTGTCTTTCAGCCTCTGACATCAGTCTGCTCATCAACCAACATTCAACTGCTCAGCTAATGACATATTTACCGATTCATTAAGGCAACATCTCATTTCAAAATACAAATTACTATATTAGTCAGAATAGGCTGTGGAAAAAAAAATCCATGTGAAAACTTCAGTGGTACAACATGTTATTTCTCACTCACAAATCAGTTTAGTTGATTTAGTCTTCATGTGGCAGTACCACGTTTTGTCAACACGTGTAGACATCTAGAGAGTATGGGAGATTTCAGGTGAGCCAGTTTTCATTTTTATCATTTCCATTCACAGTGCTTTTATTATAAAATGTCTAAAATAATACATGTTGTTTCTCTCTGGTTTTATGAGTATTTAAAATTTTTAAAGTTTATTGTAAATTGACAAATTATAATTGTGTATATTTATAGAATACAAAATAGTGTTATAAATGTATACAGTGTATCAAGATAATTAACATATACATCACCCCAAGTATTTATTTTTTGTGGTGAGAATATTTGAAATATGCTTTCTTAGTAATTTGAACATCATTATTAACTATAGTTACCATGCTAAGCAAAACATTAAAAATACCCCATTCCTCCTTGTGAGTATTTTTAATTTTCTTTTTCTTTTTGCTTCTTTGCTTGTCCACAAATCCTGGAGGAAACATCATATTATTTAATATAATTGAATAACTTGCCTCAGAAATAAAGGAGTAATTTTACCATGTGATCTAAGGTAAATACAAGTTTACAAAGGCACATCTGAAAAAAAAAATTATTGTTTGGATATTTTAGGTAAAAAGTTGTTCATGTAATTTTTCAATACTACAGATGTTGGCTTGCGATACATCTCCAGCTCTAATGGATGGCTTTTAAAAGGACATTAGAAAATACTAACAGTATTAATCACTTTGGTTATTGTCATTTTTGTGACTTTGAGGATCAGGTGTTTCTTTTCTGCCCATACGTTCTGTAATCCTTTGTTTCTGTTTCGGAAAGAGAAAGTTCACACTTGGTTCAACAAAGTATTCATTTTAATTAAAAAATTTAGTGTTCATTGTATACTTATCATAGGTGGTAACATACATTGTATGTAAGGTGGTGAAGAAAGAAAGAAGCCAAGTGTAAAAAACTCATAACAGGCAAATTAGCATTTAAATTAAAAGTTGCAGGTGTGGAAGAATTCTTTTGTTTTAGGATTAAAAAAAATGTGCCCTTGATTCCTTCTCTTCCCTTGGCTTCTCATCTTTCAAAAAATTATTTTTATTGTCACTATACAAAAATCTGTAATCCCATTCAGTGACATCAGGGGTCAATCACACTTTGGCAGGGACTGGGCAAATTTTGTTTCTTGGTGTTGGTCAGTGTGGACCTGTCTTTTGTGGTGTAGTCCTCATTACAAGCAGAATACAGCTGAATGTACTCAGAGTATAGGAAATGACTTGATGTATTTTTTATATGGGAATGTGGGAAGATGCGGAAGACCTTAAAAGTATAACTAGGATATGCGTCCACTTTCTTGTTTCATTCCTTCTGAGGGATCTGTGTCTTGTTGGCCAGGGGAGATGAGGAGGCTCTTGGATCATAATCTAAATGCCAAAAGAGAAAAGAAGATGCAGTTACAAGAAATAGGAGAAGTGCAGAAATTAGAAAAATCTACAGGATGGTGGGCATATACTATTTAGTAAATGTTTTTTTTGGTTTCAAATACTAAGTAAAAGCACAAACCAAGTCTAGTAGGAGATTCTGCATATACATGAATTTTAACTAGAGGTGGATACTGACCCTTTCCCCCCACCCCCAATCATGTCAGTTATATCTGAAAACAGGTAAGAATGAGGCTAAAATAAATTTAAAAATGTGGGAATAAACAATAAAAAATTCCATAATAAGGCATCTGATGACAACATTACTTTATGGCCATTATAACTGACCAAATCAGGAGATATATATATATATACACATACACACATGCTGGGAGCCATTAGCCAAGTAGGTATGACAATTTCCTTGCCAGTGTACCCCATGTTGCTTAGTGGAAGGACTCTTGGAAATAAGACATTTTGCAGTGACATTGCATGTAAGGTGACCTTGCTCTAGGACCAGGGCGGATCCGGGTTTAGGGCGTTCCTGGTTTAGGACAATCCGGGTTTAGGGTGTTCCCGGTTTAGGAAGGTTATTCCTGCTGGGAATAGGGCATATCCTGCTGCCTGAGCTCCTCTTGAGTTCTCACGGGATTTAGACAGTATTTTTGGGAGACAGAAGCCCAGTGGAGGTGTGGATTTGGGCAGAGAACCTGGATTTCCCCAGAGCGTGTTTGTAGAAGGCCGGTGTGAGATCGGGAATAAAGAATTGCTGTTTGAATCTACAAAGCTGTGAGTGGCTCATGATTTGTGCCCAGCCAGACTGCAGCACACACACACACACACACACACACATACATACATACATACATATATACATACGCACACACACATACATACACACACATACACACACACATATGAGATAAATTTTTCACCATAGGATTAGAAATATGTAAAACAGGTAACTCTGATCCTGACAGCAGTTTTACAATAGGATACTCATCAATTAGCAAAGTAATCTTACAGAGGAAGACCTAGAATGCTGAGAATATTCTAGCAAGCTATGTGGACTCCTGTTTCACAGCTTTAGTTTTTCATGCAGCAATAAAATCATCTTTTACACAAAGAGCATAGATTTCTCTCTTTGATTTGTATCACTGAAGCCTATGAACCAAGAGTTCTAAACCTATTTTTAGATCCAGAACCCTTCTGAGAATTTGATGAAAGTCAGGGAATTCCTGTCCAGGAATATTCTATGGATTCTTATGTAAACTTTTGGTGGACCCTACCCCACATGCCCCTTTATGGACTTCTAGCGAGGAAACTACTCTCTATCATCATGGTTTACATTTTGCTTTTGGAAAAAACTGCAAGTCAGGCAATTTACCCCTCCATCCCGGTTTGCCTTGTTGCTTTTTGGAAGGTCTTTGGAAAACTGATCATCAGGGCCACCCACCCCCACCCATAGCATTCCTCTCAGTTCATCTGTAGCAGGCTCCGTAATGGTGGGAGGGAGTTTGAGGCTGCATTTCTCTCTAGAGTAAAAATAGAAAATCATTTATTTATCCATCCACTAAACAAACATTTAGTAGGTAGCTGTTGATATAGAAAGCACTTTTGTATGCACTGTGGGTGTATCAAAAATCTAATCAAAACAGATTTTTCAGATTATTAGTTCATTTAAAAAACCAGAGGTTATAGATGTTAACAAGTAGAATTATATTAGTTACCATTACCTATTATTGAGTGGCATGTTGTATGTGGAAATGTCTTATAAATTGTTCTTCTGGTGTTATTTTTCTTCTTACCTTGATTTTGGAATACTGAAACCAGTGAAGATCATAGTGAGTAAAGAAGCCATGAATTTTTAGTGCAGGAAATAGGATTTGCAAATTCATAGAGATCTGAAAACAAACTTCATCTGAAAAAGGAAAAAGTTCGTGGAATTGTTAACCATAAGATTTAATAGATAACTTTCTGAATGGCAGTTTAAATTAATATTTAGTAGATATTTTGTTCAGTGTGAAGCTTAAGAAAGCCATTTATTAAACAACTGAAAAATACAGTTTAGTAGCATAGTATATATAGGAGGGTTCATGTTCTCAGAGGAAAATGATTTAATTAAAATGAATAAGTAAAAATAAAGTTTTGAGCAACTAATAAAAAAAAACAATTAAAGTCAAAACTCCCAGAAACTTTCACATCAACAATATATGTTATGGAAGGTTTCTAAATATAGTGTTAAAATATTAACCTTGATAGCACTAGGAAACTAACAAAAGGAACATTCAAATTAATTGCAGAAAATACACATGTTTATATGCATTAGTTTTCTAGGGTTATCATAACAAATCACCACAAACTTGTTGGCTTAAAATAACAGAAATGCGTTCTCTCACAGTTCTGCAGGCTAGAAGTCTGAAATCAAGATGGTGATAGGGTCACAGTCCCTTTGAAGACTTTAGGAAAGAATGCTTGCATGCCTCCTCCTGGCTCTTTGTGGCTCCCAGTAATTGCTGGTGGTTGTTGGCTTGTAGTTACATTACTCCTGTCTCTGTGTCTTCACATGACCTTTTTCTTTGTGTCTCTCTTCTCCTTTTCTGTTTATGAGAACAACCATTTGTGGATTTCATGCCCACTCTAGGATAATTTCATCTCCAGATCCTTATTTTAATTGTATCTTCAAAGACCCTTATTCCAAAGAAGGTCACATTCTAAAATTCCATGTGAATAGACTGCTCAATAAACTGCACTTTTCCACTTATTTAAATTATTTTGAATTTATATATTCATATCTCTGGAAGAGAGGACCAAAATTTTATTATTTCAAAACTCAGAAAATATTCATATAAACTGGCAAACTTGAGGAGTACATGAATATGAAATCACACATGTTCTTCGGTGAAGTTTCAAGATCTTGTCATATAATTCATGTGCAAAGACAAGGGATGTTTGGCTAGATCTTTGGAGTGAGAAAAATCTATGCTTATGATTATTTCAATAGAATGTTCTAGTTGAACTGTAAAAAGATTATCTAAATCTATTTATGCCATCATACAATCTTTAAACTCTGCTATCAAATTGTAAATCTGATGACTTGGGAGGCTGAGGCAGGAGGATTGCAAGTTCAAGGCCAGCCTAGGCAACTTATGAGACCCTGTCTTAAAATAAAACATAAAAGGGATCAGTCTATAGTACTTTGGGTTTAATCCCTGGTACCACACAGATACATAAAAGTGAGTTCTAGTTTTGGTTAGTGAACTAAGTTGAATGATCAAGATATTATTCTATTGCAGATAACAGAAACCCAACCAAATTCACTTTAAAAATGGGAAATGATTAGCTCATGCATGAAACTAAGATGTCCAAGGGGGTAGAATTATCTTAGAAACGCTGGATTCAAAGAGATAATTTTTCTTGCTCTATTTCTCCAGTCTCTCTCTTTTCTGATCACTTGGGTCTGTTTATAATGGTGTGTTTGCTTCCTCTAACAGACAAGAGAGGAATTAACTATCCCTCACCAGCTATTTATTATTTTCAAAGGTGAAATGGTTCATTTCCTCCACATGGTGAGGGAAAAGGATAGCATAGCTCCAGAGATCTTCAGGGTACAGTCATCCCAGTTTCATATCCTATGACTGAAGAAAGAAATGGCATCCATGTACAGAATTTCACAGAATGATTCCCATTGCCCTGAAATGTGTCATTTGCCAATTTCCAGGCCAACTACATGGTCAGAGGTTTGAGATACTTTGTCAGCCTGGGCCTGCACTAAGTGCTATAGATGAGGGTGTAGTGGATGTCGTGACTGGAGATCTATAGTCACAGGATTGAGTTAGCCAATCCCTAAAAGCATGATAGTGCTCCAGGTTCTCGCTAAATAACACTAATCCTATTCAATATTGAACTTTGTGGATATTATTAAAGTATTGATAATGAATTTTCAAAGCGTATGTCTAAGTAACTCTGCTATTTTATTTTTTAGGGACCCTAAGCTAAAATAACTATGCTTTCCTCTAGCTTACACATGACTTTTAGAAGCCTTCCTTCTAGTACATTTAAAAGCATTGCTGTTAAGAATGGATTAACTGTGACATTTGGAAATGTCAGAGGTAATTTTTGGCTATGGTAACACTGGCCAAAGCATCTCACCTGTATAAAATTATTGAGGGCTTGTTCATGACATTGCTAGAAATCTTCTCTATGTCCTGTTTCAGCAAATGCATTTTAGCGCTGAAGCAATCCATTCCTTGCGAAGCAATTATCATCAGAAAATGTCACTGCATAAATTGTAGGATAAAAGAAGCAGAGGTCTGATTAGTGGCTGATTTAGAGGAGGTGAGCTAATCCTGAGTAGAGCAGATTATTAGAAATCAAGAACTCAAACCATATTTTTTCCAGTACATTGAGATAACCTTATTTAAGGGACTTATTTGAATGATAAAATGGTAGAATTTGCCAAAATTCCTGAAATAGATACTCAGTAGAAAGAAAAAAAGCACTTATAACCTTTGAAAATAGTTAATAGCTGATTAATTTTTATTTTGTGCAATTGATGTATTCTTGAACATTGATATAAACTGAATTATTTACTAATATCTACTGACAACTTAAAGAGGCTGTGTCTTTCCCAATTCTTTATTAAATTGAGTACTATTAAATTCCCCTTCGTTATCCAAGGGATATAGTTCTTTGACTCAACCCTGCACTTTGAGAACAGAGGAGAGAATTTTGAATGCTGCTCTGGAAGTGTATTGAAATTCCATTTAAGATTGCCAGGCTTAGCAAATAAAAATATAGTTAATTTTGACTTGTTTATCTGAAATTCGAATTTAATTGGTCATATTTTACCTGGCAACCTTATTTGAGTTCTTCCAAGTTGAACATGTGTGGAATCTGCTTTGTTCCTCTTGAATTTCATTTTCCCTATTGACATCAACTTTTTACTTCATAACTTTCAGACCAATCCTTCAAGTGAGATATTCCTCTTTATCTAAGATTTCAAGCTTAGGTCGGTTGAGTTTAGCCGGTATATTCCACCCTGATTTCTTATTTCAAGATTTTTCTCTGGCTTGAGCTCTGAGTTACAGTTTTCGGTGTAAGGCATTTACTATTTTATTGTACTTTGATTATCATATGAAATATAGAAAACTAAAGCAGAAAAAAGGGAAGGTAGAACAAGAAAGAAGAAGGTAGATTGGCACGAATTAAATGTAGAGTTTATCACTAGAGTAAAAGTCTTGTTAGAGAAAATGGCACCAGATATCAAGAACAGCAGATGAAGATTGGGTGGTTGAGAAACCTTGGAGCACTGGAAAAACTCAGAGGTGTATGATGCAGAAAATGAGCCAGTTACGTACAACAGGAGCAAAACCTGGGGCAGAGTTGACTAATCAGAAATAGATCATGAGTGATCAGGACCATCAGGAACTATTTTGTCAAAAGACAGTCCCTCTTAGTTTTAAAGTTAAATATCCCTAGAAAGACAAAGCAATCCAAAATATTATACCAACAGTTTAGAGAAATGCTCTTCACTCCCATGCACAAATATGCACATTCAGTTAAGAATGGTTGTTGCTAATGAAGAGCCTGTAAACTTATGTGAAGAAATAGTCAACAAAAATACACTATCATATGATATACTTAGACCATAATTTAGTGTGTTACATATCTACTTGCAGGTTCAAAAAATGAACAGTCCAAAAGAAACAATGTAATAAGGTCTTACCTGTTAGAGATGCTGGGCATGGATCCATGAACAGCAAAATTGTGAGAGCAGAATGTTTGTCTTACTTTTTTGTTTTGTGTGTTATACACACACACACACACACACACACACACACACACACACCTGCTCAGCTTTTGTCCATAAGCAGCAACCTTAAGTACAAATTTGGATTGTTCTAGATCTCCTTATTGATAGATGATGAAGTTACCCATTCATCCAGTTTTCACCTTGGCACCTGACTATTGGTCCTTCTCTTATTTGCATTATTGTTCCGGGTTTTCATTTAAAATTTTTAAAATTATATATGACAGCAGAATGTATTTCGACATATTATACATACGTGGAGTATAACTTCCCATTCTTGTGGTTGTATATGATGTGGAGTTATACTGGTTGTGTATTCATATATGAACATAGGAAAGTTATGTCTGATTTATTCTAATATCTTTCCTATTCCCATCCCCCATTTTCCCTTCATTCCCCTTTGTCTAATCCAGTGAAATTCTATCCCCCTCCCCACAGCAGAGGAACCCCTCCCCACATTGTGAGTTAGTATCTGCATATCAGAGAGAACATTGGGCCTTTGGTTTTTTGGGATTTGTTTATTTCATTTAGCATGATAGTCTCCAGTTCCATCCATTTATCTGCAAATGCCACAATTTCATTATTCTTTATGGCTGAGTAATATTCCATTGTGTATATGTACCACAGTTTCTTTATCCATTCATCTGTTGAAGGGCACTTAAGTTGGTTCCATAGTTTAGCTACTATGAATTGAGCTGCTATGGACATTTATATGACAGTATCAGATTTTAAGTTCTTTGGGTATATGCCAAGGAGTGAAATAACTACGTCATCCCAAGTTTTCTGAGGAATCTCCATACTGCTTTCCAGAGTGGTTGTACCAATTTGTAGTCCCACCAGCAATCTATGAATGCGCCGTTTCCCCCACATTCTTGCTAACATTTATTGTGACTTGTATTCCTGATAATTGCCATTCTGACTGTAGTGAGATGAAATCTTAGTGTAGTTTTGATTTACATTTCTCTAATTTCTAGAGATACTATTTTTCTGGGTTTTCTGAATAAACACATGCATCTGGTCTCTCTGACCCTAAATTACAGTTTTTTCTCAAGAGATTTTAAATTCTGCGTGTTCATAACCAAATTATGGTAGATAATTAAGAGAATATTATGTATGAAAAGAAATATCATAAAATTAGAGTAATATAAGTCAGATTGTCAGAGTTACCTGTATTATATTACTTCATGGGATTTTGCTAATAAAAATTCAATAGATGTTAGTGAATAAATTGCAAAAATAATAATTATTTTTTTAAAAAATCACCATATCACCATATTCCCAACTGCCAACAAAACTTACTAGCAATTAAATAATCTTTATTGCTAGTTCTTTAATTTCTCATATGAGCACTCTGAAAATTGCTTTAAGAATAATCATACACTTTGTAATTAACTTGGAAGCCAAATTGTAGAAAATTAAATAGAACTTGGTGTGGCTTAATCAATGTGACAGAATTTAATACTTATTTGTGAATTATAAGGCAAATTGATAGGGGGAAATCCATTGGAATACAGGTACTCATGGTCCTGCTAACGGTAGCTGGAACAGATGGAATAGTGTCAGGTCCAGATACTTGTGGTGGAGGACAGATTCAAAGTCATAGATTCTGCATATTGATATGCATCACCTTTGGGATAAAGTATAAAATTCCTAACATAACTTTTAAAGTCATTCATGATGTGGTCTCTATATATCTTTGCATCTTTATTTCTCTCAATATTCTCTTCCTCCTTTATACCTAAGCTACACTAATCTTCTGATCTACTTCCCATTTCCTGAAATCTGAGGTATTCTATTCTTCTTCCATATTGGTCTTCATATGACCTGTTTTTTTTTTTTTTTGATCATTTCCTATCCTACTCAATACCTACTTAACTTTCAGGATTCAGCTTGCTTTGTGCCTTCTCTGCTCTTATCCCTATATTAAGAATCTTCTCACAATGCGATAGTTACTTCTTTGCTTACATATCTATTATGTTTATCTTTGAGTGTCTTCAGAAGGAGTGCCTCTTATTCTCCACTGGAATCTAGGGCATAGGAAATGGCCCCAGCTCACATTAATAATTCAAAAAGTATTTGTTGAATTAATGGGGCAAACAGAGATGGGCAGACTCTGTTGTGGTTGCTTGAAGGACGTCTGGAGGGTAGAAAGACCATGATATTCTGAGGATATACTCATATAACTCAACTACACTCTTTTATCTCCTGCAAGTAGTTGAGGAAGGGAGATTATCTGATTGTGTGAAATAGGAGATATGGGGTGAAACACAGATTTCTAGCTGGTCCTCCATGTATAATTACATTCTGTTTTTCCATTCATTGAATAAAATAGTTGCCTTTCATGTCTCTGAGTGATATATCTTGTCTTGTTTCTTGTCCTATTCCATTCTCTTTGTCCTTCTGGGTCTTATTTTATATTTTCTATTCTTTGTGGACATTTTAGTTGGTTGCCAGAAAAAAGGTAGAAAACATAACATATATTTTATTCTGCCCTATTTAAATTGACTTTTTCACTTCAATGTCTCACTTAATATTCACATTGAAAAATGTATAGCTTTCCCCCTAAACTACCTCGGAGGTGGTTTTGAAATATGTATTGCTGTCAATAGACACCACCTCTGGTTATCAGGGATAACCATGTCATACATGGAAGGCAGAATCTAGCTTGCCAAAGCTAATTGTTAATTAAATTGTAATTTTTCTTTGTATTTTTGGAAACAGTTGTATATACTCTATTACTATAATTTGCATTAGATAGTCTTATTATTAAATATATTTAAGTCAAATTTCATTAGAACTCAAATATCATCTCTTTATTATTTTACTCTTGTCTATATTCTCAAATTTATTGTCTATTATTGTTAAATTGCTGTATCTATGAAGAACAAATATCACATAATTGTGTACTATTGTGTATTTCTGCAGTGATGTCATATTATTAACTTTTTAAAAAACTTAATTTTTTAGTTGCAGATGGACACATGTCTTCATTTTATTTTTATGTCATGCTGAGGATTGAACCCAGGGCCCTCCACATGTGAGGCGAGCACTCTACCACTGAGCCACAACCCCAGCCCATATTATTAACTTTTAATGGGCCCACAGTGAAAGTATTTATACCACAGGCTGCATGTAATAAACTCACAGTCAATATCATATGGACTGGGGAAAACCTGAAAACATTTCCTTTAAGATCTGGAACAAGACAAGGATGTTCATAGCACTGAAAGTCTTAATGAGAGCAATTAGGCAAGAAAAAGAAATAAAATTATCCAGTGAGGAGGAAGGAGGTGCAACCATTTCTGTTTTCTGATGGTATGATAATATATATATAGAAAAATCTAAAAACTCCACCAAAAGACCATTACAATCAAATTCAGTAAAGTTGCAGGGTATAGAAAATACATTAAAAAACAGTAGGATATTTGTACATCAATAATAGACTTATTGAGAAAGAAATCAAGAAACCAATCCCATTCAAAGGAAGTGCAAAAATACCCCATGAATAAAATTAACCAAGGAATTGAATAATTTCTATAATGCAATGATGGAAGACCTTAAAGAATACACACACACACACACACACACACACACACACACACGAAGATATTCTATGACCATTGATTTGAAGAATTATTATTATTCATATGGAAACTAAACATTCCACAAATAGACAAGGCCATCTAGAACAAAAAGAACAAACAAGGAGGCATCACAGTACCTCATCTCAAAACGGTAACTAAGATGGCATGGTACTGTCATAAAAAGCAACACATGGGACAACGGAACATAATAGAGAAACCAGAAATAAATCCATGCATCTAGAGCCAGTTGATTTTTAACAAATATTGTATAAACATACACTGAAGAAAGGACAGCCTCTTCCGTGAATGGTGCTGGGGACAGTGGATATCCATATGCAGAAATACAAATCTAGGCTACTATATTCCATCGTATAAAAATAAACAAAATGGATCACTACAAAACTACTGGAAGAAAAAGTAAAGTTAACACTTCAAGATATAGATGTAGGCAAAGATTTTTTGATAAGAGTCCAAAAACATAGGCAATAAAAACCATAGACAAAAATGGGATAATATGAAACTAATCAGCTTTTTCATAGCTAAATTGACACTCTACATAGCGAAGAGACAACCAACAGAATAGGAGATAATACTTGAAAACTATTCATCTGACAAGAGATTAGTGTTCAGAATACACAAGGAGCTCAAAAAACTAGAAAACAACAAAAGTAAATAATCTGACTTGTAAAATGATCTGAATAGACATTTTCTTGAAAGGAGATATACAAATGAGAACTATATGAAAAAAAAAAAAGATCAACATCATTAGCCATCATGGAAATGCAAATCAAACCTTAGTAAAAAAAATATCTTACTCCAAACAGAATGACAATTATTAAAAAAGCAAAAGTTAAATAATGCTGGTGAGGATGCAGAAAAAGGAACTTTTATACACTGTTGGTGGGCAAGTAAATTAGTAAAGCCATTATGAAGAACAGTATAAATTTTCTTCCCCAAACTAAAAATTGATCTACCATATGATCCAGTGATTTGTCTTCTGGGTATACATTAAAAGGAAATGAAATAAGCTTATCAAAAAGATACCTCCATTCCCATGTTTATAACAGTACTACTTACAGTAGCCAAGATTTAGAATCAATTGAGCTATATATAGAAAGATGAATGAATAAAAAATGGGATATGTATACAAAAGAAATATTATTCAGTCATAAAAAAGAATGAATTTCTGTCATTTGTAGCAAAATAGATGGACCTGGAGGACATATTAAGTGAAACAAGCCAGGCACAAAAACACAATCACTGCACATTCCCACTCATATGAAAGCTAAAAAGAAAAGAAAAGAAAACTGATCTTAAAGAAAAAGAAAGTAGAATAGGGATAACTAGAGGCCAGGAAGAGAAGGGAGGGGTTTAGGGAGGTTGGAAAAATTGGTACCAGAATACAATTGTCTAGGAGGATTACGTCTTAGTGTTCTTTATCTCATATATATATCTTTATCATATATATATATATCATATCTATATCTATATCTATATATCTATATGTATATCTAGCCCATTTTTATATTTTTAACTTTTGTGACAGAGTCTCACTAATTTGCTTAGGGCCTTGATAAGTTGCTGAGGATGATCTTGAACTTGTGATCCTACTGCCTCAGCCTATTGAGTTCTGGGATTACAGGTATGCACCACCATTCCCGGCAAGTTCTAGTGTTCTATAGCACAGTGGAGTGACTATAGTTCATAAAAGTCTGTTTTACAAAGAACTAAAAAGAGAGAATTTCAAAGACTTCAAACACAAAGAAATCATACATGTATAAGGAGATTGAACTGCTAATTATATTGACTTATTCATTACACATTGTACACAATGTATTTGAATATTATACTATATTCCATAACTATGTGTAATTATTGTGAATTAAAAGGAAAATATTTTAAAAACAGAAGTGTTTCTTGTGCATCTTCACAGAAATAGTATCTGTCACAGGATCTGACACATAGAAGGAGCTCAACAAAAGAATGTTAGCATCATGAAATCAACCCATGACATAGATATTAAATTTTTCTGAATCAATATTTGTCTATCTGGGGAAATAAAGCATTAGAAGAGGGCATTTCTTGGGATTGTTTTCACCCATAAATAACATAAAATTGAAACAAAACTGGTTAAATTAAAAACACAGGAACAATTGGCTTTCATGTCTAAATTCTAAATGTGAGGCAGCCCTCAGGAGTAATTTGATTAGATACCTGGTCACTTGACTTTGCCCTGCCTTCTCGTCTCCCACATCATGGTAGAATGATTTCAGAAATGTTGGAGATCACAATACATCTTGGCTATGGAGCATAAGAGATCTCATGATTTCCCAACCAACAACTTAATTAAGACACAAGTGAGCAAGGAATATAGGGCTAAGTTGATTGATGTAGAGCATTTAGGAACCAAGAACTGGCAGGTCATGTTATTTACTGCAAATTTTCTTAGCTGAGAAACTCATTGTGCTATATGGAAGTTGGGAGTAAAAAGTCAACTACTGAGAAACAACCAAAAAAATTCTGACTAGAATTAGATAATGACTTTGGTCCCTTCTGACTCTGAGGGTTTATGTTTTTTTTTTCCTTTTAAATTTATTGATATATTTATTATTTACTTTACAAATTGTTAAAATTCTGTATATTTTATTCAGTTCTTTGCATTGTAAAGAGAAAGAAAATACTTTGAAATAATATCCTGAAAACTTAATGTATAATGGATACTTGAGAAAAAGAAAGTAATATATAGGTCTCATCAAGAAAATGATTTCAATATAATTTCAAAGGAAAAAAATATATGCATATTTACTGATAATTTAGTCTATTGTAAAGGTGTCCTAAATAGTTTACACAATCCAGTCTAGACCTCTCCTGTTTTCCTCACTGCAATTTAATCAATGTTTTTAAAGGATGAATTAGGTCAGATTATTACCTGATGCTGTTGTAAAACTCTTTAGAGGTTCTTTAATTACAATTATGACAGAGATCAAATTCTTCACATGGCTATATTAGTTAGCTAGGATTACCACAACAAAGTTGTGACAATCTGTGTACAAAGTTTGCACAATCTGTGCAAAGTACCTAACTTCTCTTTAGTATAAGTAACCTCTTCAATAACCACACCTTCCTTGGCCCCATTTTCATCTGCATTTTTCTGGATAAACTTCAAGTTTTTAAAATTTTAATTCTGTGCTTTCTGATTGCAATGATCACAATAAACAGTTAACCTCACTAAAAACTTTCAGCAATGCTCATGTCACTACCTGAATTCTGTGTGGCCTTGACATTTCTTCTGGCAGATTAATTAGTCCATCACTTTTAAGTTCAGCCTCACAGAAAGTCTCTGGGCATGGGAAAAATGTAGACAAATTCTTTGCAAGGTTGTAATACGAATAACCTCTAGTTCAATTCCCAACAGAATCCTCAATTCCATCTGAGTTCAAGCTTACTACCCAAAGTGTACCAAAGAGGGCAGATTGCCAGACAATGCATGGATGGTTGGGTGTGGGACTGAGAGATGATGAAAGAAGTCAGTCCAGAAACCAATATAACTGTCCACATTCTTATCAGTATTTTGGTCTTCTAAGCTCCCACCAGAATCACCCAATAAGCTCTATTTATTATATTCTAAGGCTTCCTCAGCCTGCATCTCCTAAAAATTTCCAAACTCCTCCTGCAAACAAATCCCCAAAATTCTGAGCCACATAGTCAGGTTAGTTATAGCAACAACCTCACTTTTATTACCAGTTTCTGTGTTGGTCAGATTTTTTTGCTGCAACCAATGTATTTGACAAGAACAACTCAGAGGAGGAAAATTTTATGTCAGGTTCATGGTTTCAGAGGTCCAGTCCATGGTCTGAACATTCCATTGCTCCAGGCCCAACGTGAGGCACATCATGGTAGAAGGGCACAGTGCAGAAAGGCTGCTGAACTTACAAGAGTCAAGAAAGCAGAGGGCCTAATCTTTTTCTCTTATAAGGACACCAGTCAAATTATATTAGAGCCCACTGTAATTAATTCATTTAAGCTAATTTTTTTTTTTTTTAAAACTCCATCTCCAAATGCAATCACATTCTGAGCTATAGGAATTAGTGCTTCAATATAGGAGTTTGGGGAGACACAGTTCCACCATAATAGTGATTTTGTTGAAAAGTTTTTCCTTTTGCTTTGTTTGGGAAGCAAAAATAATGGGCTGAAGTTCTAAAACAAGTAAGTGGTTGTGACAGAGGATGTTCATAAGAAAAATAATTTGCTAGATTTTTTTTCCTGGCTGTATCTCATATCCTCAGTGAGTGATATGGTTGATTGACCTGCCATTCTTTCTATTAGATCAGATAAGTACTGCAGAGAGACAGGAAAAGGCAGAGTTGGGTTGGCAAAGATGAGAGAGTTTCTCATAGATTGAATGGATGGTGCACTTGATAGTTGAGTTCAAGCTTACTACCTAAAGTGTACCAAAGAGGGCAGATTGCCAGACTATGCATGGATGGTTGGGTGTGGGACTGAGAGATGATGAAAGAAGTCAGTCCAGAAACCAGATTCTTTCTTTAGGGGACTCTGTGTTGGGAGTTAAGGGCTCTTTTAAATATTCACATGCAACCCTTAGAAGAATCAGGATGTTGATGCCCATCCCACTGGGAAGATAAAAAGTAGCTACCAGTGTCAATGCAGAGCACCATAACTGAGAGGCAGTTATTGCCCTCATCCAGCTAAGAATATGTTTGACATTTCCCAGGATTCTTCTCTCTGTCCCAATGATGATGAGTGCAATAAAACCTAGAAATTAACAACTCAGAACCAAAACCTGTTCTTGCAGTAGGAAAGGGAGAGTTTGGATTTGAGTCTGAGTTTTTAGTTTTAAAATGGATTGGCTGAAGTCTGAAAAACCAGAAGTGTCTAGAGACTTAAAAATCAATACACTGGTTGTATAAGTCCCTTCTTCCTCTGGTTTGTGGGAATCAGCTCTTCCTTTCCTGTCTCAACACTTTACCCTGCAGGCTTGCTTCACAGCAAAAGGTAACAAGGGGCGATGTGCCTTTTTGCAGTTGGTGGTTATGAGTCATGGTGTTGTTTCTGTCTGTGTGAGTTTTGATTGAGGGATATTCTACCCCCATCTTCTCATGATCTCCCCCAGAGAAGCAAGGAGGAAAACTGGTAGATATATTTGATCTAACAGCTAATAATAACTGTTATGGTTTCAACTTGTGTATTCCCCAGAAGCCCATATGTGAGACAATGCAAGGATTTTCCAGAGGTGAAATGATTAGATCATGAGAAGTTTAACTTAATTGTGAAATTCATCGACTGATATGAATTAAGTGGGTGGTAATATTAGGCAGGTCAGGTGTGGCTGGAGGAAGTAGGCCACAAGGGTATGCTTTGGTGAACAGAGCTCTCTCTCTCTCTCTGCTTCCGGGTTGCCATGTCCTGAGCTTCTTTCCTCTACCACATCCTTCTGCCATGATGTTCTACCTCACCTTGGGCCCAGAGGTGTGGAGTCAGCTGTCTGTGGACTGAGACCTATGAAACTATGGGCCAAAATAAACTGTTTGTCAATGACGTGATCCTATAGAGAGAAGATCCAAAGAACTCCACAAGTAGACTTCTAGAGCTTATAATTGAGTTCAACAAAAAGCAGGATACAAGATCAGTACCCTAAATCAATAGCTTTCCAACAGTGATTCAGCTGAGGAAGAAATAAGGAAAACCATCCCATTCAATATAACTTAAAAAAAATTGAGAATTAATCTATTCAAGGCTATTCAAGGAGGGAAAAGAGCTCTACAGTGAAAATTGTAGAACATTGAAGAAAGTAATTGAAGAACTTAGAAGATGGAAAGACATCCCATGATCTTGGATAGGTAGAATTAATATTGTTAAAATGTCCATACTACCAAAAGCAATATACAGATTCAATGCAGTGTCCATCAAAATACCAATGACATTCTTCACAGAATTAGAAAAACAATTTTCAAATTCATTTGGAAGAATAAGAGACCCAGAACAACCAAAGCAATATTAAACAAGAGAAGTAAAGCAGCAAGCATCACAATACCTTATCTGAAATTATACTACAAAGCGGTAGTAACCCAAACCACATGGTATTAGCACAAAAATAGACATGAAGATCAGTGGAACAGAATGGAAGACACAGAGACAAATCCACATACTTATAGCCATCTGATAATTGATAAAGGAGCCCAAAAATATTTTGGAGAAAAGACAGCCTTTTTAAACAAATGGTGCTGTGAAAACTGGATAGCTCTATGTAGAAAACTGAATCTAGACCCCTATCTTGCACTCCACACAAAACTCAAACTGAAATGGATCAAACACTTAGGAATTGGACCAGAAACCTTGCAACTGTTACAAGAAAACAGGGTCAACACTCCATCATGTAGGTGCAGGCACTGACTCCCTTCACAAGACCCTCAAAGAAAAGAACAAAACAAAACAAAAACAAAACAAAACAAAACACCAAACCAAGACTCAATTAGTGGGATGCCATCAAACTAAAAAGCTTTTGCACAGCAAAGGAAACAAAAACCTAATGAGAGCATCTACAAAATGGGAGAAGATCTTTGTCACCTGATCCTTAGGAGATTAATATTCAGAATATATAAAGAACTCAAAAAATTTAACACCAACTCCCTGCCAAATATCCCAATAAATAAACTGGCAGAAGAACTAAACATAAACTTCTCAAAGGAAGACACACAAATAGCCACCAAATATATGAAAAAATGTTCAACATCTCTAGGAATCGGGAAAATGCAAATCAAAACGACACTAAATTTCATCTTACTCAAGTCAAAATAACAATGATCAAGAATATAAACTATTACAAATGCTGGGAGGTTGTGGGAAAGAAAGTACCTTTGTCCATTCTTGGGGGAACTTCACACTATTACAACCACTCTGGAAAGCAGTATGGAAATTCCTCCAAAAACAAAGGATGGAACCACCATATGACCCAGCTATCCCACTCTTTGGTGTTTTCCCAAAAGATCTAAAATTGGAATACTATAGAGATATAGCCACCTCAGTGTTTGTAACAGCACAATTCGCAATAGCTAAATTATGGAATTAACCCAGGTATCTGTCAATAGATGAATAGTTTAAGAAATTGTGATATATTTATTTATTTATGTGCATATATATTTATGTACACACATATCATGTTATGTGCATATATATGCATGATATATATATATATATATATATATATATATATATATATATGATGTGCATATATAAATATGCCACAAGAAATTTAATCTTTGTGCATAAGTAAAAAGAACCAATCATACATAAATAAATAGATAAATATAAGGAAGTCTAGTAGAGAAGGGAGAATGGAAGAGGAGAGAGAGGATAAAAGGGAAAAAGGGGAGGGAAAGTCGGGGTCATGAATCAAATCTAATTCCATGCATGTATGAGTTTCATGGGACATTCTTCATAGAATTAGAACTCAACTACTATGTATACCTATAAAATTTAAATAAATAAATAGATAAATAAATAAATAAACATTCTTTTTCTCTTCTAATTGTTCTTCGCAGGCCTTTTGGTCATAGTGATGAAAAATTTGATTAAAACAATGGTTTACTGTTATATTTTAATGCTTTTTTGGCTTGGCAATCACAGTAAAGAGATATACAACCTGTTTATCCTCAGTTGTTTATAATGTAAAGTTGTTGTGATGTTGTCTTAAAGTTCTCTATGTCCTGAAATGTAGTTTGCCTAACAAGGATCCTGACATTTATTTTAGGGAGATAAATGCTTTCTTGCATTTTTATTCTTGGTTTTGGTTTCTGCCTGCCAGTAGGGCTTACATCTCAGCTTTATGATCTTTCTTATTGACAGAGAAAAAAAAAGATAAAGCTGAGGTGTTAGGTTTTGTTACTGCCAGCCATCAGCAGGACACCACTTGTCTTCAAAGAACTATTCTTACCTTGTTCTGTTCCTATTTCTGTGTGCTAGAAAGTATTGTTTTTGTGGGCTTGAGGTGGCTTCTCAATGGGCTTATAATGACTTTAGCTTTCCTGCCAGCATTTTTACAGCTATTACTATTTATCTTTTGATAGGTACTGTTTATTTTTATATTCAATATAAAGTCTTTAAAAATCTTAATAAATTGGAATGATTCTTGTGCAGTTTTCTATTCTTCTATGTTTAATTAGATACTTTATAATGAAGATTTCTGTTTGATGCCTAATCTCCTTGGACTACTTTTAGTGTCTCAGATTCTGACCAAATGTGCCGCGTTTATGTCATGAATCTGAAAGTATCATTATTAATTCTGGCAAATTAGCATTGCATATTGAGAAAGAATTGATTTGGAGTATCAGTTTTAACATAAATATGCGTAATGTAGTTTTGCAAAATAGTTGCAACTCACCAGAGTCATAGAAATGTGTTATCGAAATGTGACCCAGAAAAAGATGAGGAAAATTCAGAAAGATATGTTTATTTAAAGAAGATAAAGGGATAAGTAGAGCTATATAGTTTCATGGGCATGTTTATGTTATGTTGTATTTGTTAGTATATATTTCACTAACATGTCAGCAATTATTATTCCAATCCCCGTTTTTTTTTCATTCTTCCTACTGTTGATATTTAGAAACCCTCCATGTCAGAAAACTTCATTCATTCTCCATCTTGTGGAAAATATTTAACCTTATTTCTTTTTGTGATAGGAAATACTTTCCAATCATACATAGTTTACTTTCAACTCAATGATAGAACATGTCAGATCACATAAGAGAAATGAAAAGGGACAAGAGAAACTGAATGAAATAAGCAAAAGCACAATGCTCATAATTTTAGCCCTTTGAGAAAAGACCAGAATGGGTTAAACACTGTAATCTCTGCTGTTACAGTAATTGAAGTTGCAAAGTTTGACTTACAAACTCCTCTGTGAAATAATCTTTGTGTGGAGGAATGCTGGAAAGACATTAATAAAATTATGACTTTAATAGAATGGGTTGAACTAAAGTAGATTTTGCTTATAATGTAATTATTTTATATAACCAGCATTGCCAACAAATATTAATGAGGACCAGAATGTCAATCAGTATAAAAAATATGCTATAATATGTCTAAATTCGGTTAGAACTTGTAGTATAGTTAATATCTTTTAATAGTAGTAAAATACGATAATATAAGCTCCATGAAAACATCCTTACAGCATAACCAAAAACTCTTGATATGTTTTATTATATATATTGTACTTAGACTTACTCAAACTATATAAAAAAATCCTACATAATTTTTCATCAGCAATTTGTAAGTCAAGTGATTGGGACCATCCTGAACAAAAAGAACTAAAAAGATTGTTCCTATCTTTCAGAACAATGTTCAGGTGATTGATTCTGATTCCATCACAATTTCTTAGGGTGCTTATTACATAAGCAGGTTGCTGGAGCTTACCACAGATCTGCTGAATCAGAATTTGGAATTTGAGTGTATGACTCTTCATCTTTTTTTTTTTTAATTAAAAATTTTTTTTCAGTTGTCAATGGACCTTTATTTTATTTATTTCTATGTGGTGCTGAGAATCGAACCCAGTACCTCGTACATGCTAGGCACCCTATCACTGAGCTACAACTCCAGCCCATCTCTCTTCATCTGTAATAAATACTTCAGAAAATTCTTATGCTGTCACTGTCTTATGTTTGAGAACCTTTATTCCAGAAATCCACATGATCTAGCATGAACAACAAATTAGCATACATGAACATGCCATAAAATAATGAATAAAAACATTTTAAATATTGTTAATAATTTTCATTATATTTATAGCTTAGCTCATAGATGAACTTATGATTGATGCTTAATGATTGTAATTAGAGAGCTTGCCAACCCAAGCATTTGGATTTTTTTTTTAATTTTAGAGGAATATTTTAAATTATTTTTAGTTTCAAAGAAAGGAACCACTTTTTTGCAAGGCATGCTGAGCATTGAATCCTCAGTTTCATGCAAGTTAAGCACATATTCTAATATTGAGTGTACCCCTGGCCCCTGGGGCTACTTTTTTACTTCTTATTTTTGAAATGTAGCATAAACCAGTTTGTTTTTCACAATTTTAAAACAAAGAAAAAGAAAACATTGAAAGCCCTTGTGGGAGAAGAAGTACAAATAGATTCTAAAGTAGGTCTAAAATTGACTTGTAAAAAATCAAGGAGAGTCCATAGTCTACCAAAATCACACTTATTGACATATCTTTTCACTCACAAAATGCTTTACCCACTGGAAAAGAGAAGGCAACAAATGTAATAAATAATGTATTAATTATCTAGTTGAAACTCTGCTGATTCTACTCTGACAAAATGAAATAAGAAATGATTCAATTTGTTAAGGCCTCATGCCTGTTAGGAATATGTTTAGCTGAAAACAGAGTCTTAAGCAAATGGGGTTTATTTTTCTCACACAACAATGAAGGCTGGGGTTAAGTCAGCTTTTCTTTGGTGTCGTCTGGAATCTATATCCTCTTAATATTCTGTTCCATTATTCCCAGCATTTTTTTAAAAATTCATTCATCTCATAGGCTCAGGGTGGCTGCTGAAATCCCAGGCTTTATGCTCATGTTCTAGAAGGAAGAACAAGGGAAAGGTGGAATTTTCTATTCTTTTTATTATTATTTTTAAGTCAGTGAATAAAACCTTTGTCAGAGATTTTCTCCTAGAGTTCCCTTTTTGACTCATGGCTCTTTGACAAAATTCTGTCAAGGGGGTATTTGTTAGGGTGTCTAGGAAAATTAAAATCTAGCTTTCTGGATTTTGTAGTGAGCTGCCATTCAAAGGTCAGTTGGGAAATGACTTTTGAGTTGGTCAAAGGACAGTGTCTGGCACAGCTCTGTCTCATTCCTAGCGACACCTGGAGCCTGGAGGAAAAAGAGAGCTGGGGGCTAACTATTGTGAAGGCAGCTTAATTAAGATGTTGGGCTCCTGACCTAGATTCTTTCAGAATCTTGTCCCTATCTCTATTACTTGCTGTTTTATTCTGCCTCTGTGCACAATGTTTGTTTCCTGGGCTGACTACTTCGTACTCCCCTCTTTCTGGGCAGCAGTGATGGGGAGCACAGTACTGTAAACAGCTTGGGTTTAAGTCCTGACTGGCTTATTTCCTATCTATGTGATTCTCAGCCTCTGTGGGGCTTCATAGCATCATTTGCCAAGTGAGAATAACAGTAGAGTTGTTATAAAAATTAAACAACACAGTCCTA
This sequence comes from Callospermophilus lateralis, assembly GCF_048772815.1. Lineage (NCBI taxonomy): Eukaryota > Metazoa > Chordata > Mammalia > Rodentia > Sciuridae > Callospermophilus > Callospermophilus lateralis. The sequence goes on along the minus strand of NC_135312.1, from coordinate 90,175,481 downwards.
TAGAAGCATTTGGTCCACACTAAGCATAAGTGCTCAAAGAATGCTACTTGTTACTATTATTTATTACACATTTGGAGATAAGTCAAAATAATACATTTGTATAATAGTTGGCACATAATACTTGGCATATGATAATATATAGACATGATACTTAGCACATTGAAGGAGCTCAGCCAAGAATTCTTTTCCATTTCCCTTTTTTTTTGCACAAATAATACCTTTTCATGTGATAGTGTGTGTGCATGTGTGATGCTTGTGTGACTTGTGAAGGTGAGTACGGCCAAAATTTTTCAAGAAAATGTCCCAGGTTCAAGATTTCTGTTTTAATATTATTCAAGTGAACTATATTTGAAAAAAAATCCTAATTTTCTAGAAAACCAAATTTGTCTAGACGAATTTCTAAAACCTCTGCTTTTCTTTCACTAAAATTTCATTTTTCAAAAAAATTGTATTTTTCTCTTGACATTTAATATACAGTTGATCCCTGACTTGAAATGGTTTGACTTATGATGTTTTTACTTCTTGAGGGTGCAAAACTGATGCACATTTAGTGGAAACCGTACCTCAAGTATTGAGTTTTGATCTTTACCGTGGCTACTGACATGCAATTAGATATTGTCTTTCATGCTGGCAACTCCCAGTCAGCCATAGGATCAAAGGTGAACACCTGATGCTCTGTAGTGTACTGTGTTGCTAAGCTGTGATTCTTGGTGGGCTAGTGTATGAAATGCATTTTCCACTTATGTTTTCAATTTATGATGGCTTTATCAAGATGTGACCTCATATTAGGTGGAGGAGCACCTGTACCAAGTCTCCATTATTAGAGTTTTTGCAATAGCTTATGTTTGGGGAACAGATATTGGTAAATGATAGAATAGCATACAAAGAAATTTTCTTAAGAACAAAAAACATGGTTTTGGGAGAAGAATAATTTGGCTGAGGACTGATAGGAAGGATGCTTGGAGATAAACATGGGTCAGTGGAAAGGAGGAGGCTGATTAGAAATGAGAAGCAATCTAGAGGCAAACTGTTTCATCCTTCACAGTTTTACTCCTACTCAGGCCTGGGTTTCAACTTCTGATTAAGACACGTTCACTTTAAAATGTCAGGAGTACTCTTTATTGCCTTTAGTACTTAAGTAATCGAAGTTAATCACTTTGAAGGAGATCCTCAGTTGGATTGATGGAAGATTGAAAAAGTCATTAGGAGAAAACCAATAACAGGAAACTCTAGGGTGGGTAATGTGAGTATTATACTCTTAGCTCTTACAATATGACCCAGTAGGCACAGAAGCTCTGACAAAGCAACGTCTACAAGTCAAATGTTCAGTTTCTCACATGCAAAAACAAGGTTATACAACAGTATAGACTTTGCAAGCCTATTGTTTTAAGAAGGAATTAAGCAGAGTTTATTTACCTTGTTATTATGCCAGCAATCCACCCCGGAGGACTTAGCTCATAGATGTCTGCTGCAATGTGAAAGAACTACTTCTGTGAAAGCTCAGCCAGAGACTGAAGTCTGAGAGAGGGAGGGGAAGAAAGAGGTCGAAGAAGAGAAAAGGGAAGCAGCCAGCCTTCTGCATTCTGGTTTTGTTTTCTGGGTCTTTGCTTTCTAAAGTATGGTGCAGGGCACAGGCATCCTAGATAAGTAAGTGGGATGATGACAGCAGGGCTTTTGAACTTTTTCTCCTATTCATAGGCTGACAATCCCATTTATTATCCAGAGTGCAACATTTCTGAGAGTGAAAGAAATCATACATGGCCAACTGGAAGAATCCAGATTTGCTGGACACACTGAGACATATGATTAACCTTCTCCGTCCCAAAAATGTATAAACAAATCACGTTAGAGGACAATGGTGCTGTCTGATGTGGTGAGTGCCTGGCTGGCCCCCCTGTGTGTCATGAGCTCTGAAAAGAGAACCTAATAGCTTGGCATCAGGAAGATGGCAGGGAGGTTAGGTGACCCCGCAGCAGGCAGGTGGAAAATTCCAGGTCAGGAGGCAGGCTGAATGGAGTAAATATTAAGTGCCAGTGGCCTGTGAAGAAATCATAAACCCCAGAGCCAGCCATGAAGTCTTCAGGAGGCTCCTGGCTTACCAGAAGCCATTAGAACAGTAGTGACCAGAAGGCAAAGGGCACTGCTCCCAGCAACACTGACTGCACTGAATAAGGGAGGTCTTGGCTGTTATTCCCTAAGGATGTGTAAGCTGTTCATTCCTCCCCTTTTATTTCTAGGTGTCAAATTCAAAAAGGGAGATTGGGGATGGAGTGACTATATTGGGGACGAGATTTTTTTATTAATAAAAATATTCATAGAAGTTTCATTTCCTTTCAAATTATTGGATTGGACTGACATTGCATAAAAATTCAGTATAGTTTATATTTCATGAACAAATTAATGATGAACAAAAGGTGCCATATTTCTGCAAATACAAGTTGTACTAAAATTTATGTGACTCTCTGTTGAATTTGAAAGACTATATATATTTACTGATAGAGGGCAGAGATCCTTTCCCTCTTAAAGTCATCCTCAAAATTTTAGTAACATCACTATTTTATTGTCATTCCCTGAGATGGATACTTAATATGAACTATCAAATCTGAACAACTCCAAGAAATGTTTAAAATAGGCATTATCATCCTATAATATTGGTAAGTTGCCAAAGCTAGGAGAAATTGGAGGGCTTAAGTTCTTCTAGCTCATAAGTGATAAAACTTGGATCTAGACAAAAGTAAAACATCCACTTGTCTAACATTTTACTTTTCATTCCAAACTGCTTTATTTTATCACCAGTAGATTGAAATGAATGCACCAGACTGTTAATTTTCAGACTTCTAAACTTAATTACTAAACTGTTTACATGCTTATATTTTCTCAGATTGCAGATCCTTTATTGACTTTTTTCTTGATTATACCATGTCTGTGTTTCTTGCATCATTGTCTCTAGACATATCCATTCATTGAATAAGTATTTACTGAGTTCCTGTTCTATGTCAGGAACTGTTTTAAGTGTCTGAGTTGTGTCAATCAACAAAATCAGTAATAGTCCTTACCCTCTTTGGTACTTATCTTCTGTTGGCAGAGACAAAAATAATAATAAAATGAGTATCTGTAAGCTATAGCAAAAGGTATTAAGGGCAATGCACAAAAAAGTAAAACAAGATTAAGTGGAATTGGGAATGGACATGGTTGGCTATTTGAAAGAATGTAAGAATAGGTCTACTGGAAAAATTCCATTCTGAGAAAAATCTGAGGTGAGGACCATGCACATACCTAGAAGAGCAATTCATGCATAGGGAAGTAGGCAGAGCAAGGGCCATAAGGTCCATCTACGTGTGCCCAGGGCAGAATCAGTGAGATAAACTTAGAGAGAACAGGCTCTCTGGGGTCTTGTGTGAATCAATCTTATAGGAACTTGAAAGTCACTGCAAGAAATTTGACAGGATTACAATAAGATTTTTAAATAACTGTATTCCTTCTACACACTCAGTAGGGTTGAAAGCATGTACTTCTTCATAAAAGTTCCTTCCTGGCAGGCACTGACATCTGAATACATTATGTTGACATTTTTATTGATGTATCACAGTCTACTGTAGATTCCCCCATGAGAAAGTTATTGATTTATCTACACACAGAGAGTGATTTTTAGTTACTAAACTACCAGGAGTCATGGTTTATTCCTACCATTTTGTTAATCGGTATGCTTTCTTTTATTTTTTTTTAAGTCACCTCCAGATCTGGTAATGCCATGGGCATACTGAATTCCAAGCCTTGTGTTTTTTTTTCTCTTTCCTACTCTTAAAATTGTATTACATGATTAGAAGTTAAGAAAACTTTAATCTCATCGATTGGATCTCAGGGTAAAAAGACTAGTGATATTTTCTTTTCTTTCCATTTTTTTTTTTTTTTTTTTTTTTTTTTTGTGGTGCTGGGGATTGAGTCCAGGGCCTTAGGCCTGTGAGGCAAGCACTCTACTAACTGAGCTATATCCCCAACCAAAGACTAGTGATATTTGGTAGTAGGAAAAACCTATCTCTAGATTGCCCTTGGTCTCATACCCAGGCCAAGCACTTACTGTAGCAAACAAAGCTGCAATTATGCGCTTGGATCCTTTGAAAATGTCTCCCAAATCATGGACTCTTCAGAGCCTCCCCTGAAGACCTCATACATTCTTGGCCAGAAGGGCATGACTGACCCAGCAAGGAAGGACTTGAGGAGTCACCCTTGATATCCCAGATATTTCTCTGCTTGTCTGATCTTTTTATTTGATATTATGTAGTAGAGTATGATCCTGGCTAAAATCTCTGATTCATGTTAGCCTGATCTGACAATCTAATTCTATGAGCTCAATGACAGGAAGGGGATTTTCAGAAAATATTGTTTCTAAGAAAGAATGAAAAATTTCACAGAATCATAGATTCTTTGTAAATGCAGAGACCTAGACATCTTCTGAATAACATTATTTTGATAAAATTTCACTCTAAATCTTTTAAGCAGAGTCTGAAGATGAATGGCATGTAACTAAGCAGTAAGAAAATTAAATAAAGACTAAATATTAGCCAACGGAAAAAAAGCATATGTGTTATTTTGAGATTCAATGGTCAGGAAAATTAGTTCATCCAACTAATTCTTCTATTGTTGGAAGCTCCGGAAATTCTTTCCTAAGGTTTGTTTTGGAAAATGCATATTTTAAACATATCTTTGAATATGACATATCTTTTTTCTTTGGTGATGCATTTCAATTTTGTAAATACCTAGAAGTTACTCAGAAAGAAAAACGAGGTAGATATCTATGGATTTAAACAAATGTGTGAATATATAGCAATGTGACTTTTTCTTGAACAGTTTATGAACTAATTATTAAGATAATACCCAATGAAATATAAAACTATCTGATCAAAAATAGCTTCTGTAGAATAAAATTACACCTTCTCCAAATGATTGCTTTGAAGAAAAAAATTCATTTGCATGTTTCCTGATTACCTATGTTGATCATCTTATTTGTAATACCTATTTTGATTCACTCCATTTAAAATATGTATTTTTAGTAAAGATCTGTGTTCAATGCATGATTCTCTTATGTCATGTTTAATAATTATTATTTATGGACAACAGAACTTCCTAATGTTTTTTAGTTTTCTCATAACAGTAGAATTCTCAGAGGACAAAGTACAAAGTTCACACCTCGGACCTATGGGGATAAATGTTAGCTTCTTTTATTAGGAGCCTCATGAAAATCTATTGCAATGCATGTGTGTGTGTGTGTGTGTGTGTGTGTGTGTGTGTGTGTACACAAATATCCTTCTACAAATATCTAGTGATTACAAAAAATTACCCTCCAAAGATTTTCTTCTGTGTAAAGAATTTGCTAATTTTGCTTTCTCTATATCTGTGCACTATAATCTAGTTTCTGTTGAAGTGATATAATTCTCTCTTACCAAAAAAGAAAAAGAGTAATAAATTTAGGAGCAACTTACGTAAAGGTTAAGATGAGCTATATAGTTCTGAAAACCAAGAAGTACTAATTCTGCATCATGCTGTACATGAGATAACTAAAATTAAATGTGTATGCTATCTGTGTGTGTTTGTGGACATATATATTCTGCAAATACTATTTTTAACTCAAATATTATAGAGGAAAACATAAAATATTGATGTGTGCATCAGTTGGAAATCCTCTGAAGAGAAGATGCTGAGAGAAAATTACCAGTTCAAGAAGTTAATTACATCAGTTCATGAAGGATAAATGGAGGAGGAAGCATATTTGACACCTAGAAAAGCAAAGTGTGGAGGGTGAGCCAAAGTGGGTAGGAGGAACCTCGGACTGTGGTGAAGATGTGACTGAATGTTGGACAAACCAACAGGGAGCTCTGTATCAAAGACACCTGATAGTGGAGTCTGGAGCTAGGCACAAAGGATTAGTTCTCAGTGTGCACCACTAAGCACAAAGGACTAGTTCTCAGTGTGCACCACTAAGCACAAAGGACTAGTTCTCAGTGTGCACACTCAGTGTGCAGCACACACGTATGAGGCTGAGAGCTACTCAAAAGCTGAGGTGAATGCTGAAGCACTAATAGCTGGGGGCTGCCAGTGGCTGCATTCCTGGAGGCTCAATGATGAATTGAAGATAGATAATGCCTAGCACATCTCCGTGGCTGCCACAGTGTGTGTGTGTGTGTGTGTGTGTGTGTGTGTGTGTGTGTGTGTGTGTGGTGTGTGTACACAACTATGATCAAATTAGAGTTGAAACAAGAAAATGATTTATCATTGAGAGTCTACTGTTTTGTGATATTTGCAACTCATATATACAGATGATATGGCTTTCTCGGAGAAAACTGCATGTAGTTGGCTTGATTTGGACCACTTTGTAGAATTTATGTTATTGAAAATTCCTGTTGTCTTGACCAACGGCAACAATTCTTGCTGTTAGGACTAAGTAGACTTGATGACCAGAAGACTGTGAATGGGTATCCTGGAATCAAGTGACACACCACAGAGCAAGTATAATCATGCCTTCTGCATTCATTTTCCTCTTTATATTTGGAGTAGAAGACATGAAGAAGGTAAAATGAGAGGGAGTTAGCTGAGGATTTGATGGGCAGGCCCCAATGGCTATAGTTAGGCTCCCTCATAAAGGCATCTTGGTGAGCTATATTTTCAGTGTGTAGTCAAGGTCATAAACACTCTGATTCAGCATTTGTTCTCAAGGTCATAAACGCTTGCTTGTGAGCATGTGCCACTGATGTAACCTGTTGGCAGCATGCCTTCTTTTTCTGGCCTGCATATAAAAAAGGCCCATGGAAAGGACTTGGGGCAAAATGGTACTTTCTGGGGACTTAAATGGAACTGATTGGGGCAAAATAAAGCTGGAACTGGAGGCTGGAGACTGTTACCACACCTGAATAAAGCATGTCTACTGTCCCAACTGCATCTTGCATCTTCTTTCATCTGGAATCAAATGACACAGATACCAAATCTATTTCCCAGGGTCTGAGCTGCCGTACAACAAGGATACTCTGTAACTGACTGTCTATCTTTGTCCAGAAGTAGGAAAGTAAAAAGGCTCTGTCTGAAACAAGAACTGGATTGTGATGTTCTTTGTTTCCCTTTTTATTAATGTACCTATACCAACTGTGTCTAACAAATGGAATCAACCTAGAAGAAAGCCTATATTAATTATTAAGCTCTCTCCTGTTAATATTTGTTATTTTAATTTTATTAGAAGTTTATAAAAAATTTTAGCATGTTGTAGACTTTATGGTACCAAGAATAGTAAAAAGACTGGGTTGGCATATCAAGTAGGTGGGTGTACTGGCAGAGAGCTTTGTAAGTCAGAAAATATTTTTAGCTGATTTTCATATTCTAGTATTGGATTTGTTTGTGCCCATGAAAAGAAAAAAAACATAGAAATATATTGAATTCACAGATTATTTTTCTTTTAGAAAATTAGCCTGCTTATTATCATTAAAAGTATGTTGGTATAATCTTATGTATAAAATTTTGAAATGAACTGCAAGTATATAGATAAACAGATATTTCATGTTATGGTTTATGAAGCTACAATGTTCAAAACATTCTCTCAGTTAATTAGCAGATAGACATTTATTTGGTGCCCAATATATGATACAGACCTTAGAATCTCTAAGTTGATTGTGTGGCACAATTAAAACAAATAATACATAGTCTCTAATGAACATCTAAGTTTTCCTTTCTGATTCTCAAGATTCTTTTTATCCCTCTATAATCTTGGTTCCTGCAATTAAAAAACAAATAAGCTTTCTGTTTTTGAGTGTATGAGCCCATTTTAAGTCAGCATCAACAAGAACAAAAATTAAACACTGAGAGTTTCTTGTGATTCTTATTCCTGCTTTACAGTCTAATCTCAGGCAAGGTAGATTGGAGTATTACATATAGAAAATAATATAAAAAGAGTACTATTTCAACCTATTATCTTACTATGTACTACTAATAGTCAGCTTTATGGACACTTAGTGTTATGCCAGAACATGGGACAAAACTTACAAATTAGCTCATTTAACCCATTTCCCCCACATCATCCCAGGTATGGGACACTTAAAAAAAACTTAAATTGAGTAACTTATGGTAACTTTGAAATAGCAAATATTTATGATGTTTAAAGATTAAAAACTTGGAACATAACAAGGTAAGCATCTGTACCGTTTTAAGGTGGGGTGTGTCCATTTTTGGCAGGTGGAGATAGCTGAACTCTGAGAGGTTAACATCTTGCCAAGTTCACAGAGGTAGTAAGTCAATGAAGAAGCTCAGACTCAGACACAGGAAGCCACCCCACAGCCTGTGCTCTTGCTGGCTGTGCTCTCCAATATTTTCTTTATCAAGGGATTAACATAATTATAGAAGTGTTTTTGGAAGATTGGTCTGACTTCTGCATGAGAGCCTAGAGAGAGGATTGTTAATGTGGAGGTTATTTTAGTCTTTCAAAATGTCAAGTGCTGCGGGCCTAAGCTAACGTGGAGATCTAGGTGTTCAGTCTAGTGGACCAGGGTAGGTAGTGTGAGCAACGTGAAGAGGCAAAGAAATAGAAAATAGCAATTTAAGACATTAATAGGAAAACATGCAGTCTACTCTAGAAGTATTTTCCAAACTTCCTTGACCATGAAATCACCTGGAATACTTGTTAAAAGTAGAGAATCCTGAGTCTGACCTAACTAGTCTATTCGGAAATAGGTTTCCTTTTATCTTTTTAAAATAAGCAACATGTCCTTTATTAGGTGTATAAACTGTGGCTTATGTCATTGATAACACTTCATCATTAGTATTAATATGTAACAACACTTAGCAATAAGAAGAAATGAATGTGTCATACTTACAACAACTTGTATGTATTTTTAGGTATCATTGAGTTTAAAAAAAGAATTTAAGTTGGTCATATACTGTTTGATTCTATTTACATGGCAATCTGAAAATGAGAAAATTATATATATATAAAAACAGAGTGGTTTTCTAAAGTCCTCTCCATTTTTAATGAAGGTCCCAGATGATTCTTGTCAGGTGAATTGCAGAGTGTATATATATAATTGGAGGATATTTTAGAATATATCTCTTAATTTTCCTCTGTAGAAGCTATACCTTGCTTTATTACAGTGTTTTTTATTTTAACTCACTGACACAACTTACTTTTTTAAAATTAATGCCTGATGTGCAGATTGAGGAATATATCAGACCAAGACTATTTAAGGGTTTCAGTCTGACTAGTAAACTGAGTAGTTTGAAATTTTATTGTCATTGCATTGTTTTCCAGAGTAGCAACTATATTGATTTTGTGTTATGAGGAACATGGTGCCAAGTCACATGCTATCATTAATACTTTATATCGATAAACAGAAAAATGACATGGGTCTCCTGACTCAGACATTTAATCAGCCAAGTCATCCAATTTTAAATTAGAGCAGGTAATTACTGAGATAGTTTCTGTTGTTGATCAATGGAGTTAAGATTTATAAGTTCAGTTTTAGAATTTAAATTGTTAAGCTGTGCTCAGGTTTTAAGCAATAAATATTTTGGGCTGAAAAGACTTTTTTAGTGTTTTGTATGTCCTGGGGAAATAAATATAATAAGCCAGTTTGATAGTAAATAATAGCAGAATACACTTTTTGCATACTAATTCTTTCACTAAGTTTACAGATAATAGATACTAAGCTCTTGGGAATATAGACTTCAGGTTCAGAATTTGGCAAATGAATTATTTGGTGTAGTCAAGGTAGCCCATTAAAAGTGAAGAGTCTTGTTTTCACATACACTTATGAGCCCAGAGTTAGTGTTTTCTGTTTATTTCTCAGATCTTTTCAGTAATCTTCAATTTCTTAGAGAGGTCTGCAGGGAGGTAACAAGAACTTTTATCCTTTCTATAAAGAACAAAGTTCTTTCCCCAAAACAGCACATGTTGCTCCTCAAGAAGCTAATACTACATCTAATGCAGGTCTATTTTGAACCACAAATGTCCAATTTCACAAGCTCTTGGTTGAGATGTTCTCTAACCTTAGTGCCCTGGTCTAAATTGTCTGCTATTCTCACTACCGGACCTTGTGGAATTCACCTTATTTTCAAGTTTCTCCTTGTGTTAGTGTTTTAGTTTTTTCATTGTTATGACTAAAATGCAAGAACAACACAGAGGAGGAGAAGTTTATTTTGGCTTACAGTTTCAGACGTGCTAGCCAACTCCATGTTTCTGAGCCCAAGGTGAGGCAGAACATCATGGTGTAAGGGAATAAAAGCAGAGGAAAGCAGCTCCAGACATAACAACAAAGAAGGAGACAGAGATAGAGATAGAGACAGAGATAGAGATAGAGACAGAGACAGAGATAGAGATAGACATAGAGATAGAGATAGAGACAGAGATAGAGATAGCTAGATAGGGAGAGAATGAGAGAGAGAGAGAGAGAGCGCTGCTCATCAGGGACAAAATATATACCCCAAATGCACACCCTTAGTGGCCTATCTCCTCAAACCTACAGTTACACCCAGTTAAGCCGTATTAGTGGATTAATCCATTGATTTGGTTACAACTTTCATACTCCAATCATTTCACCTCTGAAATTTCTTTCATTGTCTCACACATGAACTTTTGAGCAGTATCTGATATCTAAAGCATTAAGAGTCAGCTTTTTGTCATGGTGACCAAAATATCCAACAAGGACAATTTAGGGGATGAAACATTTATTTTGGTCTCAGTTTCAGAAGTTCAGTTCATGGTCAGCTGACTCCATTGCTCTGGGTCTGAGGTGAGGAAGGGAATCATGGCAGAAGGTGTAGCAGAGGAAAGCAGCTCAGCTCGTGGCATCTGGTGGTGGGGGGGCGGTGGGAGGGAGTGGAGAGAGAAAGAGAAGAAGGGGCCATGGACTGATATAGACAGGCCATGTTCCCAGTATCCTAATGATCTACTTCCTCTAAGCAAACCTTACCTGCCTACAGTTACCACCCAGTAGGACATTGAAATTAATAATCTATCAAGTGGATTAATCCACTGATAAGTTTATAGCTCATAATCTAATCATTTCACCTCTGAACTTTACTATGTTTTCTAATACATGAACTCTTTGAGGGGAATTTTTAGATTCAAACCATAATATTCATTATTGAACATAGTGGATCTCTTTTTTCCTAGAGGACAAATAGGCCAAAATGGACACTGGGAGTTTTAGTTAGCCTTTTGCCACTGTAACCAAAAGACCTGGCAATAACAATTTTAGAGGAGAAAAAGTTTATTTGGTGCTCAGGGTTTCAGAATTCTTAAACCAAAGAAGGCCAACTCCATTCCTCAGGCCCAAGGTGAAGCAGGACATCATGGTGGAAGGGTGTGGTGGAAGAAAGAAGCTCAGGACATGGAACCAAGAAGCAGAGAGAAACTCCACTCAACAAGGAGGAAATATATGCCCCAAAGACATGACCCCAATGACCTACCTCCTCTATCCACATATCCTCTGCCTACAGTCACCACCTAGTTAATCCATTCAAGTGGATCAATCCACTGATTAGGTGAAGACTTTCAAAACTCAACTATTTTACCTCTTCCTGCATTGTTTACACATGAGCTTTTGGGGGACACCTCATATCTTAACTATAACACTGAGTGATGTCAAAGACAATACTAAAAGTGGGCTTTATTTGCCAAAGGTAACTAGCTCCTTTTCAGTCTGTGGGTAATAATTAGTAGACTTTTTGTACCACAGATACTGTACCAATCATTGGAGGGCAAACTGGGATCTGTTTTTGGCCCAAATACCCACCCAATGAAATCATCTCTTCTTTGTTTATTTATTCATTTATTTATTTAATTCAGCATAGAACTCATGGGTAAAACATAGTTTGGGTTATAATCCAGTGTTACATTGTTTATTCCTAAAGTTGTTCCAACTTTAGTAATTGGAAGTTCTTTCAGAGTAGCTCCTGTGTTTTTTTGATACGTCTTATCCTTTTGGTTTTTGAAAATTGCTTTTTTTCCTGGTGCTACAAGATGCTATAGTTTCATTTTGTATATTCATTGCCCTAACTAACTTTAGATCAGCCATTATGCTTAGAGCCCTAGCTCCTTTTATTAGAGAATTGCCCTTAGAAACCAAGAACTGGGCACCAGATACTTTTTAGATTTTGAAATACTAGTAATACAGCAATGAGAAGCTATATTTTTTGTGGATAATATTTGTATTTGTGCTGATAACATTTATTAGTTAATGTTTGTGATGATAAGAGATATAGTAACATGGAAAAATACAAATGATAGTCAAAAGAAAAATCATACAAACATTATTTGATGTAAAAAAATTTACTGATAGGTGTTCCTTGGACTATTGAAACATTTACTGTTTAACAAAAGGAAACTGTAAATTTAAGAGCTGGCTTTGGCTATGAGAAGATATAATCCAGTGGGGGTGCATTCTCTTAAAATTAGAAGTCATCAGCAAGTAGGTGTTAATTGAAGCTATGGGAATGTGGGCAGGTGTGAATTACAAAAAGTAGTTTTGAGGATGGAGTCTTGGCTATGTCACAATTTAAAGAATTGTTCCAATAGTGAAACTCAGTGGAGAAATCATGGAAATAACCAAATAAGATGGTGTGATAGAAACAAACATAGATGATGATTTCAAGAAATAAGTGAGAAAATTAATATAAATTAAATGGTCTTTAGTGATTACTTCAGGGAAGCTTTATGAAATTCTAGGAAATACTTTAGTCCGTGATACATAAGTAATTTCATTGTAGTGTAAGGGAATTTTGGTGTCTCACAATATTGTGATTTCATCAGAGGACTCTAAGAAAGAAATTTGGCTGGTTTGATGTTAAAGGAGAAATATTAAAGAGTTAACTACTTAAAAGTCAGGCTGTGAAACAGAAAACAATGATTTCTGCAAGATGCACAATGGTATACACAACAATTCTTTTTATGATCAAGGAAATGGACTGGGAAGAAGAATGTTTCCAAAAGGTGATAGAAGGGTGGGCTGCTGTAAGATGAACAATGCCCCTTGGACTCTGAGTCCATAACTTGTCTTGGGATTTCTCATGATTACCCACAAATTCTGCCGCTTTGCTAGGAGGTACATTTCCACTTTAAAATATGCCCAGGGCTGGGGTTGTAGCTCAGTGGTAGAGCATTTGCCTAGCACAGGTGAGGCAGGTTCAAACCTCAGCACCACATAAAACTAAATAAATAATAAAAAAATATGCCTAAGTGTAGGAAAATGTTACTTGTTTTAATACATTGGAACACAGAAGTACTTAAGTGGAGGAATACAGAAAGTTCTAGGGATCTCAGTAATTTGATCATGAAGATTCTGCTCTTGGATCTTTAGATTCTACTTGACAAGTTCATGAATTATCAGCCTCTCACCACAGGACTGATGCCACTTTGGATACTTCCCCAATGTTTATAGCTCTGTGTTTAAAATATGGTCTGGAGCACAGTAAATATTCAAAATCTATTTGGAAAATAATAGATATTAAAAAACTATTTGTTGAATGATTGAGTGAACACATGCATTCATGGATTGTTTCTAATCTTTTGATACTTTGGAAAGATGACATCTAATATGGTTTGCACATGGTTTGCATGTCACCCAAGGGTCCATGTATTAAAGATTTGATCCCAGGGGTTGGTGTTGGGAAGCAGTGAAACCTTCAAGAGGTGGAGCCTAGTGGGAAGGCCTTAAGTCATTAGGATCATGCCCTTGAAAGGGATTAAGATAATTCTATGTAATCCATTTGTAGTTCTCATGAGAAGGTGATTATTAAAGGAATAAGACTGGCCTCTCCTTCTCTCTGTTGCCTGGTTTGAGATATAATGCTTCTTCCTACATGTGGTCTGCAATCTGACATCAGGAACTCACTAGAACCTTCACTGTGCTGTTTGAACTTTCCACATCCAGAGCTGTGAGCTGAGTAAACCTCTTCACTTATGAAGTTAGTCTGTGTTAGATATTTCATTACAGTGGTGAAAGTCTGACTGATACAACATTCAATATTATTAGCATCCTTGACTTTGTTTACCACATTATATATAGTTCTTGGGGTTTTAGAGTTTTTGGTTTTTTATTTTCCTAGCACTTTCTTTTTTTGGTTGGGGGGTACTGGGGGTTGAACTCAGGGGCACTTGACCACTGAGCCACATCTCCAACCCCATTTTGTATTTTATTTAGAGACAGGGTCTCACTGAGTTGCTTAGTACCTTGCATTTGCTGAGGCTGGCTTTGAACTTGCGATCTTCCTGCCTCAGCCACCTGGGCTGCTGGGATTACAAGTGTGTGCCACCATGCCTGGCTTCCTAGCAGTCTTTCTTTTCCCTTTTGTGCTCCCCTCCCCCATTTTGTATGCCTCTGTTGCTTTTCATGTTGCTCTTCATGTCCTACATTTCTTTTCCTTGTTTTTTATTACAGCATAAGAGTTGTACACAGTAGTTGGGTTCTGTCCTATATTTCTTTGTAAAATATTTCGCAAAAATATTCATGCTTTCTATATATCTCTAACTTTAAAAATTCCCCTTAACTCTTTTTATTTTCTTGCCAGCCTCTTTTTTAACTGGTATTTGTGTGATAAAATTTTAAGTTTTGGGGGAAGCAATTCCTTTCCACTACAACAAGGAATATGAAAAGTTAAATCTGTTGCAATTTTTTATCATCATGAATTGTGTTTTGTTTGTTAAATTTAATTTAAAAAACCAAGCCATTGTTCTATTAACTTGAAGTGAGTTGTTAATTCAAATGAGGAAATTGACTCTGAGTATTGGGAAAATCTATAGTGAATCTTCAATAATTGTTTCTTGTGCTTTGTCTGAGGTTTTCTAGCAATCATTTGTGACTGACTTGGCTTCACAGGACTTTCCTTGAGTCTCATAAGCATCTTCCTTCCTCTTGAATAGACTTAGATTCCCTAAACACATGGTGAATGTCTACTATAAGCCAAATATATATTATATGTTAAGATATTTATTTAATCAGTAAAAAGTAATCCAGTGGCAATGACCTCTGAACTTCTTGGTAATTATATTTCATAGTCAGTGACGGAGGCAAGGTTAGAATTCATCTCTTTGGACTCCAAGACCAGAGCTTTTCTCATCATATAAACAGTGTGCTTTATGAATTAGATAGTTTTCACTGTCCTTGGAAATCCTCCTGGCTTCATGGTTCTTTCCGGCTTTTCTTGTCTCTCAGCTTGAAATCACTAATAGATCCCAAAAGATACATTTTGATAATTATGAATTCCAAACCTGAAATTGTGGTTTTCTGAGAGCAGAGTTTTCAGGTAATCATATCTCTATATGTCTAGGGTAAGTTATTTAAAATCCTAATATTTTGAATAAAAATTAAAGGTAAGGAAATTAAGGTCCAATAGCATTTTAAATAAGCTTTAATTTGGATTTCATTATTTAGAAATATTTTAATCATAACCTCCATGGATAAAATGTACATACTGAGCGTATTATTAAACCATCAAAAATCAGGGAGCAGCCAGGCACAGTGGCCCGTACCTGTAATCCCAGTGGCTCAAGAGGCTGAGATAGGAGGATCACAACTTCATAGCCAGTTTCAGCAACTTAGCGAGGCCTTAAGCAGCTTAGCAAGACCCTGTCTCAAAATAAAAAATAAAAAGGGCTGGGGATGTGTAGGAATGTGACTTAGTGGTTGGGCACTGCTGGGTTTAATTACTGGTACCTGCCCCACTCCTGCCATGCCACCATCCCCTCCCCTCCAAAAAAGCAGAGAACATTGCTTTTATGACAAACTTAGGAGAAACATGAAAAGTTTTATTGAAGTTAAAGATTTCAAATTAAAAAGTGACCAAAATACTTGACAAGAACAACCTAGAGGAGGAAAAGTTTATCTTGGGCTCATGTTTTCAGAGTTTCAGTCCAGAGTCAGCTGGTTCCAGGTAAGAGACAACATCATGGTGGAAGGCTATGATGGAAGGCTATGGCAAAGGCAGAGGAAAGCTGCTCAGTTTGAGGGAGCCAGAAGAGAGAGAGGTAGAGACAGATCTCTCTCTCTCTCTCTCTCTCTCTCTCTCTTTCACCCACTATATATATATATATATATATATATATATATATATATATATATATATATATATTCTGATTATTGGGAAAATATATATGGGAGGGTAAGGGGAGAGGGAAGGGTGGGGGGGGAGAGAGAGAGAGAGAGAGAGAGAGAGAGAGAGAGAGAGAGAGAGCTTTCTCTTTTAGT
Organism: Callospermophilus lateralis; assembly: GCF_048772815.1. NCBI lineage: Eukaryota > Metazoa > Chordata > Mammalia > Rodentia > Sciuridae > Callospermophilus > Callospermophilus lateralis. The sequence goes on along the minus strand of NC_135312.1, from coordinate 90,159,264 downwards.
ATGTACTCTTTTAGTAGGATGTATTATCCTTTTATATGCTAACACAATAATAGTCATTGCTCTTTCAGTTTGGGCATAAGATCTTATTCATTTTTGTGAAGCTGGTCTGATGATCATAACATCCCTTAGGGTTTGTTTATTAGAAGGTCTTTATTTCTTCTTTGATATGAAGGATAGCCTTGCTGGGTATATTAATCTTGGTTTGCTGTCATTTTCTTTCAGGACTTAAAATCTATCATTCCATGCCCTTCTGACCTATAGTACTTCTTCAGAGAAATCTTCTGGTAGTATAATGTGGTTGCTCTTAAATGCTATTTGTGACTTATTTTGCAGATTTTAAAATTTTTTCTTTGTCTTGTAACTTTGACAGTTTGACTATAATAATGTTGTGGTAAGGATCTTTCTGGCATCTTAATTTGTCATTCCTGTACCTGGATGTCCATGTCTTTCCCAATATTAGGGAAGTTTTTTGATATGATTTCATTAAATAGGTATTATATGGTCTTAAATTTTATTTCTTTTTCTTCATATATGCCAGTGATGTGGATATTTCATCTTTTAATGGTGTTCCAAAGATCTTGTATGCTTTCTTTATTCTTTCTTACTTTATTTCTGTCTGAATGTGATATGTTCAAACACTTGTTGTCAAGATCTGATATTATTTCTTTTGTTTAGTCTATTATTGAAACTTTAAATTGAATTTTGCATCTGATGTATAGAGCTCTTCATTTCAAATATTTCCTATTGGTTCCTTTTTAAAGTCTTTCTCTGCTAAATTTTTCCATTAACATTTTGCATTGTCTTTCTAATTTTATTTAACTATCGATCTGTACTCTCTTGGATGTTATTGACTTTAATATATATATATATATATATATATATATATATATATATATATATATATATATATATATTGTAGATGGACACAATATCTTTATTTAGTTGTTTTTTAAGTGATGTTGAGACTTGAACCCAGCACACATGTGTGAGGCAGGTACTCTACCACTGAGCTCTAGCCCCAGCCTGGATGTCACTGACTTTTTTTAAAAAATCATTCTTTTTAATTTTTTTTTAAATCAGGGATTTCATCTACTTTTAGTATCTTTAGAATTTGTTATAGAGAGTGATGGACTTTAAGAAATGTAATATTATCTTATTTTTACACATTTCTTTTGTCCATTTAGTGAAATGGATTTTGCAACTACTTTTATATGATGGCTTTCTTAGTAAGTGGCTTTCTTCTAAAAATGTGTCTTTGTGTATTGTTTGTTATGCAGTGTTGAGTTTATTTTCAGCTTTGTGCCATCGTGCAATTTCCCTGTAGCTTTTTTGACAGTGGAGAGTTAGTTTGGATTGAGTAGAAGTGGATCATGGCTGGAGGTAGATAAAATTCATCTCAGCTGAAGTGCTCTTAGGAGTGAAGGAGAGTGGAATGCAGCAACTCTATGCAGAGCTTCTCTCCAGACCTTTTCTGGCTGGGTACCAAAGTGTTATAGCACCATTATTGGAACTGCCCTGGTAGACCTCATGTGGGGAAATTCAGAGTTCTTTCTCTGCCTTGTTAGTAACAGGTGCCTGTGCATCGTGCATTCTGGGAGACAGGTGGCATGAACCACTTGGGCCACCATCCTCATTCCTGGTTCCCATATGAAACCACATATTACAGGCCATACCCCCAATCTCAATTCCCTAGTTCTATGGATCCATTTTCCCTGTATTGCAATACCTGTTCCTCACTATATAGCACTTTCAGCAGGCTGAGTCACTCCACTGAGCCAAGTGTGGTTAATGGGGTAGCCACTCACATGGCAGAACAGTGGCATGTCTGTGGGGCTACAGAGATAGAAATATGCAGAGGAATCAAAGTATAAAGTAGTCCAAATTCAGATAATAGTTCCCCTGTCAAGATGGCTCCTGGTTATAGCACCCTGGGGGATTTCTGGGAGAAGAAGTGAAATCTTTTTCTAAGGCAGAGTTATGTGAAGATTTCAAGCCACTTCTCTGTTTAGGCTGTAAGCAAGTTCCATGAAACTTTCCAGTAGCTAGGACTGTCAGAATCTGTGCTGATAGAGTTTGTTGAGAGTCTCACTTTCACCTTTACTCCATGCAAAGGGGAGACTCCCTGAGCTGTGGGGCCAGGGCAGCAGATGAGGGATATTTTGTTTCTCTTGCTATCCTGCTATCCCAGTTCTCTGGGTTTTGTAGGGTTTCCATTTCTTTACTGTTGAATTCTGGTGTTCCCTTGTGGTCATTCATCTCAATATGCAGTTGTCTACCTTTTTTTTTTTTTTAATTTATTTTTATTTTTTTGTGGAAGACCAGGTGGTTTCTGGGTGCCTCCATTTAACTGTCTGACCTTTTCCTAAGTGAAAAACCTTTCTAAATAATTTTAATATAATTATTAAGTGAACGATGAATTTTCTTTTTACAAAAATTTGCATAATTCCAGAACAAAACAAAACAAACAACAAAAAACAATACACATTCAGTCTTTCTGTCAAATTATGAAGGGGATGAGGCTTGAGGCCCTTGTTTCCTGCCTCAATGCAAGGATAGGAGAGAGAAAACCACTAGACTACCTATCAGCAGAGGAAGCCAGGTGGGACAGGGTCCTTCAAGGCTACTGTGAGAGCCATGGAGATGCTATACAGAGGGCACATTTTTCTCAGTGGAAACTCCTGATCTACTTCCATGCAAGATGCATCCTCATAACACTCAAGAGGGGGTCATCTCATCAGGAACAGTAGTGCTGGCTTCTTCTCCTGTCGCTTCATCTTCGTCAGTGCTTAGGCCTGACTTTATCATGCAGTAGATGCAATTGGAGCAAGTCTGGCGATATTCAAGGGAGAAGCAAGAAGAGAACAAGGGTGGTCTCAAGTAGGAGCACCATGGGGTCCTTGACAGTCTTGTCATTTTTGCCTGCCTCAGCCTTCTGCCACAGTGTCTCCAAGACGGGGTGGTCAGGGTTGCTCTCCAGGTGCTTTTTGGCCATCATGTAGCCCATTTTACAGTTATCTCACAGTACTTGGGCCTTCATGATCTGCTTCATATTGACTGTTTAATCATAGGTGCTGATAACAATGCAGCATCGTGAAGACATAAGCATATTGAAGATTGTCACTTTCTCAACCCTCCTTTTTTTATTTAGAGATGGGGTCTCACTGAGCTGCCTGGAGTTTCATTAAGTTGCTGAGGCTGGCTTTGAACTCATGATCCTCCTGCCTCAGCCTTGAGAACCTCTGGCATTACAGACATGCACCATCACGCCCTGCTTTCTCGACCTTCTTATCCAAAGGATGCATAGGTTCTTGAACTTTGCCATACTCTCCTCTATTTTCTTTTGCTCCTCCTCATCCTCTGGTATCTCTGATCTTTCCTTGGTTATAAAGAACAGACTCTTCTCATCAAACTCCTTGAACTGCTGCATGTAGTACTTGTCAATAGGCTCAGTCATATATACTATCTCAAAACACGGCTTCTCTACATGCTCCACAAAAGGAGAGTTGGCCACTTGCTCATTTCTATCAATATAATAGATGGACTTCTGTGTCTCCTTTATGCAAAAGACATATTTGGACATAGGAGTCATCACATCTCCAGATTGAGAGGTGTGATACCACAGAAGCTCAGAAAGGCATTGGTGGTCAATGGAATTCTCATGAAATCAAAGCTTAAGATATTTAGAGAATGCCTCATGGAATTTTTTTTTTTTTTTTTTTTTGGAATTCTCCTTATCTCTACCAACTCAGAGAGAAGTGCAGGGAACTTCTTCACAATATTTTTTTTTCAGATGAATTTCAAGATTTTACTCTGTTGGAGGATTTCTTGGGAGATGTTCAGGGGCAGTCCCTCAGAGTCAACCACACCACAGTTGAGATTCTGTGGTATCAACTCATCCTGGCTGTTCATAATGAACACATGACAGACATGTGTTCTTGTTCTCAAAGAGGTCAAAGGGAGCCCACTGAGGGATGAACAGCAGTGCCCTGAATTCCAAGTTACCTTCCACAGAGATGTGATTGACTGCCAAGTTGTCCTACCAGTAATTGGTGAGGTGTTTGTAGAACTATCCATATTCCTCCTGAGTTATATCATTGAGGTTTCAGGGCCAAATGGATTTGGTCTTGTTCACTTCTTCAAAATCAGTATATTTCTCCTTAATCTTGTTTGTTTTATTTTTATTACCTTAATCAGTGTCATTCTCCTCATCCAAGTCCATATCTTTAATCATGGAATTTTTCCCATATCACCCATATCTTTTTCTTTGCTCTTATCTTTCTCTTCCTCTGCTTCATCATCTCTAATTTCCTTCTCTTTTTCCTTCTCCAAATAGAGGGTAATAGGATCCCCTATGAACTGCAAGTGCTTCTTCACCACTTCTTTGATCAATCTCTGCTCTAAGTACTCTGTTCTTATTTGAGGTAGAGGATCACTTTTGTACCCCAGCCAATTGGTTCACTATGATCAGCTTGTACAGTGAGGGATCCCTCAGCAGAAGACACCTGGGTGTACTGTTCATTGTTATCATGCTTTGTGATTACAAACACTTTCTCTGCCACCAAATAGGAGAATAAAATATAACACCAAATTTCCCAGTCACAGATATGTCTAAACCATCCTGAATGGCTTCCATAAATGCTTTAGCACAAGACTTGACAATGGTTCCCAAATTATTTATGAGGTTAGTCTTGGTCTTGCCAATGCCTCTGTCCTCCAAAGTCATGTGCATTCCTGAGGTTTGGAGATGATGTCAATTTTCACCTCTTCACCACTGTCCAACTTGGAAGGGTCTTTCAGGCTCTCATAGTGAATCTTGTCAAGGCATCAGAAGCATTTGAGATCAATTCCCAGAGGAAAATATCCTTGTTGGAATAGAAGGTATTGATAATGAGAGACATGAGTTGGTCAATTTCTGCCTGAAAGGCAAAGGTCTTTATCTCCTCTTCTCTGTGGTGCATTTCCTTGGGCATTTTGAAGAGAAAGGGCTGTGAAAATTACAGAGCAGGGTGGGCCCAGGTAGAGTTCAACTCACTCACAGCACCAAGGCTGTGAGGTAGGGGAGACCGGGGGGACTCAAGAGCATGCTGACTTTTCTAATTCCGTTTGAGTATTGTCCCCACAATACTAATACATTAAGGGACATCAGTAGTATGTTTCAGAATTTTAGCTATCTCTATCACATTTCAAATACTTTTCAAACGCAGAAGTTTAATGAAGTAATTTGTTTTTTGTTTACCAAATTAGTGAATTAAAAAGATATAAAATTCTCTCACATGTGTTTGATGTTTTAAAAGTGATAAATATTTAACATATAGCTTAAACTCTATCCTCTATCCCTTTCCTCTTGTTCTGTCTTCACTGATGACCATAATTCAGAATGTTTTTTAAGGTATTTTCCTTAACAGGAAGGTCACCCCATCATGTTTTCTTTTCATCATATTAATAAGAAGCAAATGCAAACAATTCTCCTTCTGTTCCATCCGACTAAATGAGTTTAAAGTACCAGTTTCAGAACTGTTCTGTGTAATGTCCAAGGCTAATCTAATTGATTCTAAACATAGGTTACAAACTCAAACGCCCTCAAGTGCCATGCAGAGAATTTTAGAGAGCTATCTTGTCAGAGTGGAAACACTGTCTAGATTGAATTCATGTGCCATTTATAAAAGGCAGCTGCTTGCTGTCTTCTTAAATGGCAGTAAGTCAATGTTCAGTATTATCAAGTGATCTGATTTTTTTAGGAAAAAAAAGAGCATCTTTTGTTCTAATTTCTAAATTTTGGAAACTAAATTAAAAAGAAATACCTCCTGAGTTAAATTTTACATGTCAGACATATAGACTCAGTTAATGAAATTCCACTTTACAAACATGGTAAAATGGAGCAGCTACAATTATATTTCTGTTCCGTGCATTGTCTTTTACCCCCTTTGGATTCACTTGTATATTCAGTCACATTTGTTGCTCAGGTCTGGGTTTCCTGTGTAGAAGAAGCCTTCTATGAACTAGCCAGCTTCAACCCTGCTGCTTCCAATGCAGTGGCTTCTTTATGATCCACTGAAGAACTTCAGCACCATTTTGCCTCCACTGTTGGTCTCATAAAGTTGCCTCATATGATGCAAAGAGACTGGTTTGGATTTGCACAAGTCTGTGTCCTGATCCTAGCTCAGTTACATACTAAGTACATTTCTGTAATATGTACTTTACACCCCTGTATCTCAGAGTCCTGATTATCATTTTGAGTCTCAAAAAATGCTATAACGAAATACCTACCATAGTGCTTGCCATATAATAGTGCATGTGATAAAATATGCTGCCTCCATTCATAAATTCAAGTGCTCACTTTATGCATCTTGCTCAAATCCTACCATCATCTCAAAGTCAAGATACTTCCTCCTCTCTTCGCTGAACTGGCATAGAATTAATTTTTTAATTAGTTTTTTCCCCCATGGTAAAATTGTCATTATCTCGAACAATTTTGTTATAATCTATACCAACTTTTCACTACTGTAATCATAATATAAATTTCTGATAGGCAATAAGTAATTTTGAATTTCTTGGATTGTCTCATAGTCATATATTTTCATCTTCCAAGAAGGTGACAACTAGTTTCTTTGGGCCTGTGAACTTTAGGATGGAAAGAAATCTTAGAGATTATTACTATAATTGATCATTTTCTTGATAAAATTAAATTCTTATTCAAGTGCCTTGTTAAAGTCCCATGGATGGCTTGGGACATAATTGGGGTCAAACACTAAAATATTTAATTTTTTGAATCTTACAGTAATCTTTATGTGATGGTTTATATCATTTGCTTTGGGGTTAAGTATTTCATTCTGGCTCCACCCCTTACCAACTGTGTGCCCTGGGGCATGTTAGTAATGTCTATGAGACTCAGTTTTTTAATACCTCAAACAGGGTTTAAAATGTGGGGTTGTTTTTGCATAAATGAAGTAAGATATGTAAAGCATTTTCCCCAGTGATAGCATGTGCCTGGAACTCAGTATATTCTATGATGATGATAAAAAAAAGAGAATGGAGCCCATGCCCTCAATCTGCTAACTCTTGTCATTTAGATAATGGTTGCTATTATCCTTTGCTTTAAAGACTTTGCATACTTTCAAAATTAATAAATTATTTTTTATCCTTTAGTTCTTCAGAAGGAAAAATTTCCATATATATATATGTGTGTGTGCGTGTGTGTATGTGTGTATCTCCCAAGAGATAAGATTTCTAACCCTATAGTTATTTATATGACTTTCCTACAAATTTTCTTTACATTTTTGAGTCTTTTAGCTTCACAACTATAGCTATTTCCATTCTTTAATATAAAGCTGATTCTATTTTAATGTAGAGAAAGAATATTACACTCTGTTACAATTCATTGTTTATAACAATTGTTTTAACTATCCCTTGAATGTGAGTTTTTGATTTGTAATTATTTTGCATATTATGAGCTTTTGGGAGTTGTACTACACCACCTTGCTGAAGAGGTATAAAATAACTATTGGTCTGTATTCCTGTTTTAAAATGTTGAAATAGTATGAAGCTTTCTTAATACCCCAAAAGACTGAGAGTGCCTTCAACCAAACATGTAAGAATTTTTAGAATGTGGATTCTGAACTGAGCAATATAACACAGGAGGTCATTCAGAATAGAGATCCACTTAGTTCAGAAGCAGCTTTTATCGCCACATAAATATTATGAAGCAACTAAAAACTCAGTAGCCTTGAGCATGTGCTTCCTATTAAAAACACTGGGAGTCCTAGGAGTTGTGGAGAATAGGTTAGGTTTCTCAACCTCTTTCTTTCTGCTCTTGTTTCCTAACATTTTTTCCCTACTCTTATTAATAATCCATGGCATATAGCACAAGTGATCAGAGACTAAATAACTGTTGAATAAACAAATGAATGAATAAATGATATCTTTTTAACATGTTTTACTGCTCCATTCTTTTTTTCCATTTTAATTTTTTATTTCTTTTAATTAGTTATTCATGACAGTGGAATGCACTTATGCAGTTTGATATATCATACATAGATGGGATATAATTTCTCATTTTTCTGAGTGCACATGTTGTAGAATCATATAGGTCATGCAGCCACGTATGTACATAAAGTAATAATGCCTTTTTCATTCTACTATCTTTCCTATCCCCACATCCCCTTCTTTCCCCTCCCTTCACTTCCCTCTTCCTAATATAAGGTTAACACTATTCTTCTCTGGAGCCCCCTGGGTTTTATTGTGAATTATCATTGGCATATTAGAGAAAACATTCAGCCTTTGGTTTGGGGGGATTGGCTTATTTCACTTGACATGATATTTTCCACCTCCATTCATTTATTGTGAGAAATGCTTATTAGCTGGATATAGAAAACCTAGAATATTTTGAATAGAAGCATGTGGCTTAAGTGAAGAAGTGCTTCAAATATTCCAAACACAATTTGAAGTAGTGTTGTTAATTTATGAATGCAGAAGAAGGAAAAGGAAGTAAAAGTCTGGCATACAGAAAATAGAGAGTGGACCATTTTCAGCAGTGAAGTTTAGAGAAGACTGGAAACAAAGTGATCAAGTAGGTGAACATAAGTTATGAGCATAAGCTTTGGGATCAGAATGACTGAGTTTCTACTGTCTTTATCACTTGCCAGCAATGCACTAGCTGTGTGCAAACTTCTTTTTAAACTTCTTAGTCAGTGTGGAAGGACTAACATTATATACCTTATATACTTATGAGGATTAAAGGGGCATTTTATAAAATACATACTATAGTATCTGGTACATACTAAGGATAATATTGTTTTTATTGTTACTGAATAAAGCCAGAAGATAATCAGGTTTTATCAGTTTTTTTTTCTTTTCTGGTGAGCTCACATATATCAGGCAAGATCATTGAAAGCATTTTTGCACATAATACTGTCAAGTGAATTCGGTTTTTTATTATGGTTTCTGGGATCATAAAGCTGTCAAGCCTTAATTAAAATACTTCCTCCCCTTTTACTTCCCATTCTTACTCCACCCTTCTCTCCTTCCCTCCTTTTATACTACCAACATTTACAACTTGACAGTGTTCCAGACTATTCCAAGCACTGAGAATACTGACTGCATTTATGTATCTGTCCATCATCTGCTTATCTATCTTAGTTCAGGTTGCTAGATAATAAAATACCATAGCCAGAGCGGTTTAAACTACAGAAACTTATTTCTGCAATTCTGGAGGCCGAAGGTCCCATGTCAGCATCAGGTTCTTGGTGAGGACTTTCTTCCTTGCTTTCATGCTGCTGCCTTCTTGTGCTGTATCCTCACATGGCAGAGAGAGGAAGCCAGGAAGCGCTGGTCTCTTTTCCTCCCATAAGAGTACTAATCCCATTATGGCTGCTCCACCCTCATGACCTTACGTAAACCTAAGCACCTCTCAAAGTTCTCACTCTTCTAATACATTTGGGATTAGGAATTCAGTATATGAATTTTGTGAAGACATATTCAGTCCAAAATATTCTCTGTCTAAATGCATTTATGAAGATAGACTGTCTATTTCTAATGATGTCATCAAAAAACCCCATGAAAGGAAAGTATTTTTGTTTTTAGTTGTAGGTGGACACAATATCTTTATTTATTCATCATTTTGTGGTGCTTAGGATCAAACCCATTGCCTCATATGTGTGAGGCAAGCCCTCTACTACTGAGCCACAACCCCAGCCCCCAAAGGGAACTATTTTAAAGCAAGTCTTGATAGTGTTCTCCAAGTGGTTTAGCAGAGTGGGGAGCTGAGTGAGAGAGAAAAAGGGTGGAAGTGAAGAATTACAGAGGGACGGGCCTGAAACAACCATGGCATTTAATGGCATTGTTAAAAATAACGAAAAATTTGGATATTACCATGACAACCAGAGTGTTTTCAGTGGGGGAGTGAAATGATCCAGTCTACCCTCTAGAAGCAGGATATGGTATGGACTAGAGTTCCTAGGAAACATATTCTGGGCAGTCAGGTTGAAGAGTAGACAGGAAGAACTGACACAGCTCCATCACAGATAAGCCTTCAGTAGTTATTGCAGGGTGTTTTAGGCTATGTTGGCCTGGGGAAAGCCAGGAGATGATTTCCTGGAGCGCATGCTTGCCTCTGCTTGGCCTGGGTGTGATTCATAAACTCTGCCCTGCCTCCACAGGGTACTAAGCATCCCCTTCTCACACTGTAGTTCCAATCAGCACCACCAGTGCTGCAGGGGTCTCATCTCTGGCTCTAGCTGTCCTTGCCTCCCCTTGGTCTTCCTTTTGTAGCTATTTCTGATGGTTGTGGTCCAAATCCACTGCTACAGTCACAGCTTTTGCTAGCTTCAACCCACCATGGCCCTGGGTGGTGCAAGGCCTTCCAAGACTGCTGCCTCTATGATGTTGGAAGGCTCCCAAGACTGCTGCCTCTATGATGTTGGAAGGCTCCTACTCCTCTGCACTTGCCTGCCCTGGTCTTGTTTTATTATGAGCATGGAGTATAAGAAAAGTCATAAACTCTTAACCAATAAAATCAAGATTTCATTCTTAACTCTGACACTAATTCTGTGACACCTTTGACAGTCTTAGTTTCTTTATTCTTAAAATTAAGAGAAGGCCACCTGCCATAAATGGTTATTCTGAAGATTCAATGATTTCACGTAATTAGAATACCTAATATACAGTGTGGCATGTGGTAACTTCTTGTTATCACCACTTAATCCCCTTGATGGGCCAACTTGAGTCCCATTTCCACTTTTATCCTCTTCTACCTTTTAAAGCTGACTGTAGTCTTGTTTCCCCAAAACTCTTGACTTTCGAAAGTTTTTCTTGTGGGTAACAGGTTACAGAGATCATTTGTACAATTTCAACTGGAACAATGAGTAGAACATTACTGTTGCTCAATACCTGTTAACTTCTCTCCTGTCCTTGTAACTGTAAACTCCCTTTGCGTGGCTGTTTCCTTTGGGCCATTTGCCACAGTTTCCTTCCATTGGTGAAGTATTTGCATTCTTTTGTGGAAGTCTGCATCCTAATGTACAAATACAATGCATGGAACTCAAATCACCGAACAGGACAAAGAGAGAAAGGAATGGATGCCAACAGGGTAGAACTGTGGTTGCAGAAATTAGTGAGATATAACAACTCAGCCTCAGAACAGCTGAAAGGTTATTGTAGATGTTACTTAGAGGTTGCAAGTTCAGCTGTTCTAACCAGGGGTGTTAATATGCTGATTCATGGCTGATGCCCCAAATCAAATGGGACATACCATTAAAGTTTTGTGTCAACATGTACTTAGAGCAGAACCCTAGCCTGTGGCCAGTGTAGAACCTGCATATAGTGCTTCTGTCCCCATCCTAGGCGAATGACAGCTGTCAATGGAGATGTAGCTTCAAATACCCCAAAAACAAGGGTTTAGGAAATGCTCCATACCCAATGAGGCATACTCTCTTAGTTAGAAATATAGTCCCTGCAGCCAAATTGTCTGGGTTCAAATCTCAGCTATTCCACTTACTAAATGTGACTTTGTTCAACTTATTGAAGCTCTCTGACCTCTGCATCCTTTTCTTTAAAGTCTCATGACAATACCTACTTTATAGGGTTGTTAGGAGAATTTCATAGGCTAATAAATGTTACATGCTACAAAAAAATGCTGGGTATATTGTTGATACTCAACAAATATTAGCTATATTTTTATTACCTCCAATAGGTAGGGAAACCAGGATGAAGCATTGTCCCAAAGATGGAGTTCATAGATCGTTAGAGAGGAGGAAGAAGAAAATTCTAGGGAACTTTTCAACATAAGACTCCTGCTTGGTACAGCGACAATCACATTAGGTTGATGGGGATGAGGTCATTCTTGTCCTTCTATTCCTGAATCAATACTGGCTGAGGAGCAGGGCAGATCTGATACAGCAAATGGATACTCATTGATGCCTGCTGGAAAGGCTGGAGAGAGCAGGAGTTCACCTTTCAAACTTCTTCTTGTCATCCTGCAGGTTGACCTCATGTCACATAACAAATATCATGCAATCTTCTTTAGCTATACTTGAAGCTGATTTGGATGATTGATTTACTGCTTTGGATTAATTTCAGCCTAAATTTACATGAAGAACAAACATTTCATGTTGATGGAATCACAGTGCTTTGTTCCTTAGGAGTACACTTAAACTAGGCAACAAGTACACTTTATGCTCTACATAAAAATGGTGATGGTAAATAGTCTAAATTAGATAATGTTAGGTAAACACTCTCAGTTCAGTCTTCAGCCCAGAAATAACATGTAAATTCCATTTTTTTTATATTGCTGCGAATGCATTTGAGACTTTGATGTTTCTAAACTACCAGTGATATCATTAAGGTACAGAATTGCTTTCTTAGCAGTTCTGGTGATTTGACTATTAAAGTGCTTAAGTTAGATTATAAGCTAGCAAATATTATCATATACCTTATTAAAATGTTTTAATTTCAATTGTAATAGGGAAACATGTTTGTGATTTCAAGCATCGCACATTTTGGATTTAATTTTGTAGTTTGCTACATTTGCCTAGCTAATCTTGGTATTAATCTCCTTTTTAAAAACCCTGTTTTGCTCTTGGTAAAAACTTGTAAATTATTTTATTTTTGTATAAAAATCTATGTTTATCTTTGACACACAGAAATTCTACTTTGGTTTTCCTATTGAGTATGTATATTAGATCCATGAGCTTTTCAAGCCTGAATTGCAGAAAAAAAATCTGAAATAAATACATTGGAATAGGTCAGCTGATATGATCCAATAGTGTGGTTTATATTTCAATACATGTGTTATTGTATTTTTAATGGTAACATATTCCCATAATTTTATCTTCTGTATGTTTAATAAAGATGCTTTAGTAGGATATAGGAAATTTCAGTGTGTGTTTGTGTTTTAAACTAATGTTATATTTTTGCACTGTGTGTTAACTTTTCAACAAAAGTTGTGCATATTTTTCAGGTAAGTTAAAATAAACAAACTTGAATATTTTATTTTTTAATTGATTTTATTTTTTTAAATGCATTACAGCAGAATGCATTACAATTCTTATTACACATATAGAGCACAATTTTTCATATCTTTGTATATAAAGTATGTTCATGCCAATTCATATCTTTATATATGTACTTCGTTTTTTTGCATTACAATTCTTATTACACATATATACCATAATTTTTCATATCTCTGTTTTTATATAAAGTATGTTGACACCCAATTTGTGTCTTCATACATATACTTAGGATAATGATGTCCAACACATTCCACCATCCTTGCTAATCCCTGCCCCATTCCTTTCCCTCCCATTCCTCTTCCCTATCTAGAATTCATCCATTCCTCCCATGCTTCCCCTCCATATCCCACTATGAGTCAGCCTCCTTATATCAGAGAAAACATTCAGCATTTGTTTTTCGGGTATTGGCTAACTTCACTTAGCATTATCTTCTCCAATGCCATCCATTTACCTGCAAATGCCATGATTTTATTCTCTTTTATTGCTGAGTAAAATTCTATTGTATATATATGCAACATTTTTAAAATCCATTCATCCACTTAAAATTCCATTGTGTATATATGCAACATTTTAAAAATCCATTCATCCACTAGGTTCACTCCACAGTTTAGCCATTATGAATTGTACTGCTATAAACATTGATGAGGCTGGGTCCCTGTAGCATGTTGTTTTTAAGTCATTTGGTATAGTCCAAAGAGAGGGACTATACCCTCTGGGTATAGCTGGGTCAAATGGTGATTTAATTTGGAGATTTCCAAGGAATCTACATACTGCTTTCCATATTGACTGCCCAATTTGTAGTCCCACCAACAATATATGAGTGTACCTTTTTCCCCACGTCCTCTCCAACACTTATTGTTGTTTGTCTTCATAGTAACTGCCATTCTGACTGGAGTGAGATGATATCTTAGAGTAGTTTTGATTTTCATTTCTCTAATTGCTAGAGGTGATGAGTATTTTTTCATATATTTGTTGATTGATTGTATATCCTCTACTGAGAAGTGTCTGTTCAGGTCCTTGGTCCATTTGTTGATTGGGTTATTTGTTTTTTTGATGTTTAGCTTTTTGAGTTTTTTATATACCCTAGAGATTAGTGCTATATCTGATGTGTGAGGGGTAAAAATTTACTTCTAGGATGTAGGCTCTCTGTTCACCTCACAGATTGTTTCTTTTGTTGAGAATAAACTTTTTAGTTTGAATCCATGTAGGCTCTCTGTTCACCTCACAGATTGTTTCTTTTGTTGAGAATAAACTTTTTAGTTTGAATCCATCCCATTTATTGATTCTTGGTTTTAATTCTTGTGCTATAGGAGTCTTATTAAGGAAGTTGAGGCCTAATCCTACATGATGAAGCTTAGGGCCTACTTTTTCTTCTATTAGACAGAGAGTCTCTGATTTAATTCCTAGATCCTTGGTCCATTTTAAGTTAAGTTTTGTGTATGGTGAGAGATAGGGGTTTAATTTCAGTTTGTTGCATAGGATTTCCAGTTTTCCCATCACCATTTGTTGAAGATGCTATCTTTTATCCACTGCATGTTTTTGGCAACTTTGTCTAATGTAAGATAACTGGAATTAAACAAACTTGAATATTTTGGATTACAAATTTGATCAGTCCTAGGGAATGCTATCATTAAGACCATCTCTAATAATTTCAAGTTATGACTAGATGTTAATGTATAAATTTAAACTATGATATATTTTCATATGTGTATATTGACCATTCTTTGATACCTATGCAGAAATTTTTCTTAGGAAACATTTTATTAAAAACTTTATCACTTATAAAATATATATTATCTTATATTTGCATATTACTACATTTGGAGCCACAGTGCCTATCTTAGAATTTAAGTTCGTGATCACTCTTGGGAACATTAGTTAACCTCTCCTGAGCCTTAGTTTTACTTTATGACGTGAGAATAAGAATACTACCTACCTTACAATTAAACTATATACGGTGATTAGGAGAGTGCCTCAAACAGGGCCATTGAATTGTTTTGTTGTTTCCTTTATAATTTGGGGAATATTAGAAAAATATATAAACGTGTGGAGGAGATTTTTATATAGAGCAATTTTGATAATATTCCTTTGCAAAAATTACTAAGAGTCTCCCTGTGATTAGATTTTACACTGATTTCCAATGATTAAAAGAAAACCTTGTATTGATCAGCACAAGATCATTCAAAGAATGGTTTAATATCTAAGTAAAAATTGCTATTTTGAACTATGCTCCTTAAATAAGTAGTTAGTGTAGTTGTAATTCTCTGCTACTCTCATTGCTATGTCTTAGATGAAAGACACCAGTGGAAACTAAGCTCCCAGTTCTAAGGCAGCAAATGAAGACTATGGATTGGTCAGTAAGGGGGCTGTTCCTGATGGCCATGGGTCAGGGCTGTAGAAGAGCAATGTGAGAAGCTGGTTAGGGGTGGGGATGCTGCAGGTCACAACACGGTTGTTCCTAGAGACCTAACTTGCCCCTTTGCATTTCTGTGAAAAGCAAATGTGGGTGCAGCAAGAGTCCATCATGGTCCAAAAGCAGCATTAACATTATGAATATATCTCATTATTTCTATCACAGGGAAGACTGCTCAGATTAAGAATTGTGATCATCTCTTATCTTGGGGTCCAAACTGTAAAAAAAATGGTTGTGGGTTTGCCCCATTTTTCTTTTTAAAATACACTGTATCCAATGTGCCTGGTTCAAAAAATAGTAACCATACTGATGGGCTGGGTAAAGTCAGACAGCCTACTTTACAATTCATTTCTACATATACTTTTAATTTTCATTTTAACACTCTTTAGCTGCAGGTGTGGCTTGTGTGACACGTGTTTATGTAAAAAATGCATCATTTGGTTTACTCATTATTTTGTCCTGCAAACTATCTTTTATTCTTAGTTAATATTATCACTGTTCATCCACTTTTTAAGGTTATAAATCTCTGTTCTATTCAACTTCCCACTTTTTTTCCATAGTAAATCCATTAAATTAACCTACTGTGTGTCAGATGTTGTTCTTAGAAGTTGGGATACATCAGTGAAAAGAAATCAACAAAGAGAGAGTATCTGTCTTTAAGGTATTGGTGGAAGTAATAATCACATGCGTGCACACACACAAACACACATACACTTCCTAACTGTTTGACTTCCTAGCTCTCTCAATTTGATTTTCCTTACCCCTTTAATAAGATTTCTGTGAGTGCACTATTGTGGACTATTTTCAACCATGAATTGCTATATCTTAGCTGGTCTCCACTCTGTCATTTCATTTGCTTCTTTAGTTAACTTCTAAAACACAGGGTTAATCATGGCATTTCTCGATTATAAGAGCCATGGCCCTTATAATTTGTCTCCTGATTTCAGTCAGGCTTTAGCGCCTTCTCTTATCCAACTCTACTTCCTTCCTGACAACCTTGGTTATATCTTCTCTGAGCTGCTATGCCAGTGTTAGGCAGAACTGCTCATATCATACTGAGAAAATAGAAGCAACAACACCGGAGTGTTTTCCTTTTCTTATCCCTAAAGCTATTGCCTTCTATAAAAGAATATTGTATTCATTGTCTTCCTTTAAAGCCAACTAATGGCCAGGACTTCCAATTATGCTTCAGAGCCCAACTTCTCTCAATCTTTTCCAACCTTTGTTTTTGAAATAATTATATGATGTTTCTTTTTTTTCTAGTGGATCCTTGTTACCTGTATTTGACATACTTTTTTGTCAGGGACTAGAAGGAAATTCTCCTTTGAAGAATAGCCTGACAGCCCCCTGGGAGACATCCTGCCTGGGAGACATCCTGCAGCTACCTATCTCCCTGGAACATCCTGCGGTTATCAGGATCATCAGACACCCTGCAGCTGGCAGTTTTACCACCCACATCCAGCAACTGCTGATTAGAGAGTTTCCTCATCCCCAGCATATAATTACCCCTGTGTGAACAATAAAAGTTTGCAGCTTGATCAGAATTCCTGTTTGCTGCCCACATTGATGTATCCTGCCGGTTGGGACATTTGGCGCCCAACGTGGGGCTCGAGCCTTTGACTGAGAAGGAACGCCGTCCTCCGGGAAGACTTGGCCAAGCGGGAGCTCGCAATGGCCTCGGCAGACATGACCGAGAGACGGATCCAGGAGGAGAGTGGGGACGACGCATGGTGAGTGACCCACCATGGGACAAGCAGTTTCGTCAAATGATTTGTTTTTGTCAGGCCTCAAGGAGGCCCTCAAGACACGGGGGGGGGGGGCGCGTGTTAAGAAAAAGGACCTAAAATTATTCTTTTCATACATAGGAGAATTGTGTCCATGGTTTCCCCTTGAAGGGACCATTGATGGTAAAAGATGGCTTAGAGTAGGAGACTGTTTAAAAGATTATTATGAATCCTTTGGCCCAGAAAAGGTGCCTGTTCCCACCTTTTCTTACTGGAACTTAATTAATGAAATTCTTAAATGTTCACCCTTTGACAATGGTACCTTAAAACTTGTCAGGATTGGGGAAGAGGCTATGCAAAAGACCTTTTGTCCCTCTTGTCCCCCCTCAGCATGCCCTTTAGTTAGTATAGACATAGACCCTTCTCAGTCTCCCCAGGACCCTGGGAAACTTCTTGGTCCCCCTCAAAATCCCACCCTAATGAATAAGGCTCCAACAGTTACCAACTGCCTTTATCCAGTTTTAAATCCCGGAGACACAATGACCCCTGGGGAGGAGGCTACCTTGGAGAAGGAAGCCACTCGCTACCATTCAGAAGACCCACCACCCCTCGGGACCCTGCCACAGCCTATAGGACTTACACATCCACCTCCCTCCTATATCCCTCCTGCCTTTTGTGCTCCAGCCCTTCAGGGGCCAACTGCCCCCTCAGATATTTTTTCCCCACTTCCCCTGCCTAACCTGGCTCCCTTGCGAGAGTCTCTCCAACATAGATGGGAACAGATCCAACTCTTTTTTTTTATTGGTTGTTCAAAACATTACAGATCCAACTCTTAAAAGAATTAAGATCCCTTGACTCTGAGCTTCACTCATTAGCCTTAGGCATGGAGTCAACCCAAGCTGGCCCAAGGTGGTCTAATACAAAGGCTAAGCCGCGCCTTCGGCCTGTTCTCACCTTCCCAGTCACTCGCAGTCAGACAGATAAGCCCGCCCAGGCTGAGGACAAAGACTCAGAGGAGGATCAAGAGGAGGAAGCGGGGGAAAACAGATCAAGGGGACGAAGCGGGGGAATGGCAAGAGGAAGATCAGGACTCAGAAGATGAGGAGTTCACCCCTAGGCAGGAAGGAACCTAGAGTGTCTACCAAAAATTAAGCCTACATTTTCTTGAAAAACTTAAAAAGGCTTGTGCTCACTATGGCCCCACTGCGCCCTACATGTTGGCTTTATTAGAAAGCCACAGCGCACAATGGCTTACTCCCAATGATTGGAAATTTTTAGCCTGAGCCGGAGACTTCCTGTTATGGAATGCATATTTCAAAGAGCACTGTCGGGAAACTGCTCAAAAAAATTTAACTAAGGCCTCCTCTAAATCCTGGACTTATGTTAAGCTAGTGGGCAATGTGCCTTTTGACACTAACCCTAAACAGGCGCGTTTCCCTGCTGGACTTTTGGCGCAGATTCAGACGGCTGGCTTACATGCTTGGAGACGCCTCCCTCAAAAGGGCTCGGCTACCACTTCCCCACCAAAAATTTGACAAGGGCCTGACGAGACTTATAGCGACTTTGTTGCCTGGCTTAACCTAGCCGTGGAACGCCTACTTGGACCAAGCGAAAGCGAAAGCACCTTTGTAAAACATCTTGCCTTTGAAAACGCCAACCCAGCATGTCAGGATGTTCTTCGACCACATAAGGATAAAGGGGAACTTTCTGACTTTATTAGACTCTGTGCTGGGGTGGGTGCAGACCATGCCATGGGTCTAGCCATAGGTGCTGCCTTTACCAAGGCCTTTCGCAAATCCTCACGTACTTGCTTTACTTGTAAACAACTTGGCTATTTTGCACGCGAGTGTCCGACAGGCAAACAAAGCCTAGGGATAGCGTCTCCTCAAACCGGGGCTAAACCGCCCCCAACCATCCTTTGCCCTAGATGTGGTAAAGGTCGTCACTGGGCCAATGAGTGTAGATCTAAGACAAATGCCCTTGGACACCCTATTTCTTCCCGCTTCTCGGGAAACTCCCTGCGGGGCCAGCCCCTGGCCCCGACCTCCCCCAGGACAAACCCAGGGGCAATAAGGTTTGTTCCCTCCCAAATTCCCAACCTACCTCAAAATCCTTCTCCACAATTGCCTCCCTCCAATGAGCCACCCCAGGTAGCACAGGATTGGACCTCTGTGCCGCCATCGATATAATATTAGACTCCATGAAAGGGCCCCAGATAATACCCACTGGAATTATGGGTCCCCCTCCATCTCATACGTGTGCCCTTATTCTTGGAAGAGCCTCTACTACCTTACAAGGTGTTCAGGTCTTCCTGGCATTATTGATAATTATTTCACTGGAGAAATAAAAATACTGGCCACAGCTATTAATGGAGTTGTGGCCATCCCACCAGGAACAAGACTTGCACAATTAATACTCCTTCCCTTAGATTTAGGAGGCACTTCCACTGCCCAAACCCTACCGTGGGGGCCTGCCTCCTTGGGCTCCTCTGTGTATTGGGTTCAGCCCATTTCTCACAATAGACCCACCCTTACCTTACTTATTGAAGGAAAGGAATTCCAAGGAATTCTATATACCGGAGCTGATACCACAATTATCTCTCAAAAATACTGACCATCAGGTTGGCCCCTCATCCCATCCTTGACTGACCTTAAAGGGATAGGACAGTCAAAAAATCCTCTGGCCAGCTCTAGGGCTCTTAGCTGGACTGATAAAGAGGGTAATAAGGGAACTGTCACTCCTTTCATTGTTCCTGACCTCCCTGTTAACCTATGGGGCCGAGATATTTTGAGTCAAATGGAAGTTATTCTTGCCAGTCCCAATTCCATGGTGACTCATCAAATGCTTCCTATGAATTTTGTCCCTGGCACAGGCCTTGGGAGACTGAGACAAGGACTGGTTGAGCCCATACAACCCATACAAAAAACAAATACATATGGACTTGGGTATTCAGATTTTTAGTGTCGGTCCCTGACCCTCCTGTACCCCATGCAGATAAGATTATTTGGGAGACTCAGACTCCTGTGTGGGTGGATCAGTGGCCCCTTACCCAAAAAAATTGGAGGCTGTCTCCATGTTGGCAGCCAGCCATGTAGAGCCCTCAACCTCACCATGGAATACTCCTATTTTTGTTATCAAGAAAAAATCAGGCAAGTGGCACCTTTTACAAGATTTGCGCGCCATTAATAAAGTTATGCGCCCGATGGGAGCACTGCAGCCAGGCATTCCCACACCAGTGGCTATTCCCAAAAACTATTGTAAAATGGTTATTGACTTTTTTTTTTATTGCTTTTTTACCATTCCTTTACATCCTGAGGATAGACCCTATTTTGCCTTTAGTCTCCCTTGCATTAATTTTCAGGGCCCTATGCAGAGATTTCAATGGAAGGTTCTTCCCCAAGGTATGGCCAACAGCCCTAGTCTTTGCCAAAAATATGTGGCTCAAGCAGTAGACCCTGTGAGAGAGCGATGGCCACAAATTTATATTTTACATTATATGGATGATTTGTTAATTGCTGCACCTAATACCCATGACCTTAATAATTGTTACTTGGACCTTTACAAAGCCCTCACTACCTTGGGACTACAGATAGCTCCTGATAAGGTTCAAACACAGGACCCTTATACCTATTTGGGCCTTAAACTTCAAGATAATCAGATCCAAATTCCTAAAATACAACTACGTGTGGACCATCTTCACACCCTTAATGATTTTCAAAAATTACTGGGGGATATTCAATGGCTAAGACCATATTTAAAATTACCCACTTGTGTACTTTTGCCCCTTAATGATATTTTGAGAGGTGATTCCCACCCCTCCTCCCCTCAAAAGCTTACTCCCAAGGCACGACAGGCATTAAACCAAGTCACAGAAGCCATTGCCCAACAGTTTGTTACACAAATTTCTTATAACCTTCCTCTGGTTCTGGTTATTTTACACACTCCTCATACACCCACAGGAATATTTTGGCAGCGGGATCCACATTTTAAAAATAAAGGCTGCCCCTTTATTATATAACCCACCACATCCTCCAAGGTTATTACTGTTTATCCTGCTCAGGTAGCTTCTATTATTATTAAAGGTCACTTGCTTTCTTGACAACATTTTGGCAAAGACCCTGATAATATTTTAATTCCATATACTAAGGACCAAACCCAATTTTTACTATAGACAGGGGATGAAGGGGGTATTGCCCTATCAGGTTTTTTGGGAACAATTGATAACCACCTCCCCAATGACCGCCTTTTACATTTTGCCCAATTACATTCATTTATTTTTCCCAAAATTACTCAAAAGGCTCCCATTCCTCAAGCCCTTACTGTCTTTACAGACAGTTCCAGTAATGGCCGTGCGGTCTTTGTTGTCAATAACCAGCCTACCACCTTTGATACTGTCTATCAGTCAGCACAGCTTGTGGAATTGTTTGCCATAACACAAGTTTTTATAACATTTTTTGATAAGCCTGTTAATATTTATACAGACAGTGCCTACATTGCTCATTCTGTGCCCCTGCTGGAGATTTCACCCGCCATTAAGGCTTCTTCCAATGCGGCCTTTCTGTTTCACCAGCTTCAGCAGCTAATTCAGGCCAGACAACACCCATTTTTCTTAGGACACATCAGGGCACACTCTGATCTTCCTGGCCCTCTAACACAAGGTAATGCCCAAGCTGATGCAGCAACTCATTCCATCTTTCCAATTTTTGTTGGCTCCATTCAAAAGGCCACGGAGTACACAATCTTCACCATCTAAATTCCCAGAGCCTTCGATTACTTTGTAAAATTACCAGGCAACAGGCACGAGAAATAGTAAAAGCATGTCCTGGTTGCGCTGTCTCCCTCCCCATTCAACACTTGGGAGTTAACCCCCGAGGATTACTGCCCAATCAGGTTTGGCAAATGGATGTTACTCATTTTCCTGAATTTGGAAAAACCAAATATATACACGTTTCTATAGATACCTTCAGTGGCTTTATTTTTGCATCACTACATTCCAGAGAGGCTACCAAAGATGTCCTTTCTCATCTTGTTTAATCCTTTTCCGTAATGGGTAAACCAATACATATTAAAACAGATAATGGTCCTGCATATACCAGTGCCAAGTTTAAACAGTTTTGTGGTACCTTACAAATTTGTCATACTACTGGAATTCCATACAACCCTCAGGGCCAAGGCATTGTGGAACGTGCCCACCTTACCTTAAAGACTTGGCTAACCCGCCTTAAGGCTTCTGCCCTTGTATTTACCACTCCCAGGGATCGCCTTAACCATGCATTATTTGCCCTTAATTTTCTTACCCTAGACAGTGAAGGCCATTCGACCGCAGACAGACACTGGCATCCCTCGTCCAATTCTGTTCGCCCACCTGTTATGTGGCGTGATCCCCTTACAAATAAATGGAAAGGCCCAGATCCTGTCCTCATCTGGGGATGAGGCTCAGCTTGTGTTTTGGACCAAGAGCAAGCAGCCCCAAGATGGTTACCAGAACGCCTGGTTAAACAGGTTAATGACTTACCTTAACCCAGGGACAGAGGCCCTCCCCCTGAGGACAAATTTTCCTCTTTTTCAGATGCAGCCAACAATCTGTGTGAGGATCCTGCTTAAGGCACTTCTGCTGAACAGGTTTGTATACGGAGGCCTTAGCCCTCCCTTCCAACACCAGGGAGTACCTTTTTGGCCCCCCCTGCGAATGCAAGGGAGGATCTTGGACTCAGGCTCCCACTAGTTGGACCCAGACTGCTGACTGCTTGACTAAGGTGGCTTACCTCCGTGCTGAGGTTGACCATAAACTGGGAGGAGTTCATCAGCCTGAATGGGTATGTGTTAACAAGCCAAAGATTATTCCCCCCAGTACAAGTAAAGCTCTCCAAAATTGTTCTGCAACTTGTACGCATACCCAGATGATGCATGTCTCTTGTTATGCGTCAGCCTCAATTTGTGTTAACAAGCAGGGAGAACAATTTTTTGAAGCCACCCTAACTAAAACTCATGCAGCAGGAGAGACCACTATTCATTATACCCCCGTTCTCTTTGACCGGGGAGGAGAAGGCATATATACCAAGTTACAGTCAGCTGGATGCCAAGGCACTGTCGACAGGTAAACCCTCCTGCTGGCCCATTAAGGCCCCTACAGGGGTCTCTGATGGTGGAGGACCCACTGATGCTGTCAAGCATTTTCAGATAATCAAACTTTTGAAACCCCAAATCCCTGAGCTCACATATCATCCCTTAATGCTGCCTAAATCCCAGCTCCCAGATTTAGATACCAATACATTAGATATTCTGGAAACTACCTTCTCCTTGCTTAATAATTCCAACCCCACCCTTGCTAGTGATTGCTGGCTCTGCATGACAACAGGGGCAATCATGCCTATGGCAGTTCCTATTAATTCTATCTTAGACAATGATAATATATGCCAACCCGGATTTCCTTTTAAAGTACAGCCTATAGGCACTTTTACATCATATCTTTTAGGTGCAATGCAGAATAATACCTATAATATTGATGTTGGAGTTACTTCCTTTGGAAATTGCTCAACAGTACAAAATTATTCCTCACCCACCCCATCTCTTTGTCCCCCCAATGGTACAGTTTTTATGTGTGGAGGAAACTCAGCCTTCCCCAGGCTTCCAGCGAATTGGACCGGTGGCTGTGTTCTTGCCTTATTACTCCCTGATATAACTATTGTCCCAGGAGATGAACCTCTACCTATTCCTAGCCTAGACACCTTAGTCAAAAGACACAGGCGGGCAATACAGGCCTTACCACTCCTTGCCAGCCTTGAAATAACAGCTGCTGTGGGCACAGGTACAGCTGGCTTAGGCACGGCTATATACTCTTACCGTCGCCTATCTCAACAACTTATAGATGATGTACAAACTCTATCAGGAACCATTAAAGATTTACAGGACCAAATAGACTCCCTGGCAGAAGTGGTCCCTCAAAACAGACGAGGCTTAGATTTGCTGATAGCTAACCAGGGAGGTATTTGCTTGGCCCTAGGGGACAGATGCTGCTTTTATGCCAATAAATCAGGCATAGTACACACTAAAATTAAGCAGCTTCAAGAAGATTTAGAAAAGAGATGAAGGGAACTATTTGAAAATCCCCTCTGGACTGGGCTTAATGGATTTCTACCCTACCTTCTTCCCCTATTAGGCCCTTTGTTGGATTTACTTTTAATGGTGTCCATAGGACCCTGCATTATAAACAGGCTGGTACAATTTATTAAAGAACAGATTAATATTTTGGCCTCTAAGCCCATACAGGTCCACTATCATCGTCTGGAGATGGAAGACCGTGCTGCCAACATTTAAAAGGTTGTTCTACCCTTCTCATAGGCTTATTTCTTAAGTTTACATCCCCACAGATCTCTCTTTCTTATATAAAAGTATAAGTAACAGCTCTGACCAACCATCTTCTGCCCTTGCCATAAGGGTTCGCTCCTCCATGGGCCCCTCTGCTTGGGGGAGGACGCACCCATGGAGTGAGGACATTAGTCCATAATAACGGAGGGTGCAGGAAGGACTGCAGGAGGATGGATCCACGAATCCCAAAACCCAAGACCTCTGAGTGACACGCTCTGGTGCATGGTGGTTGGCATGCTTCCCCCTCAAAGCGGTCTCCTCCAAAACCTTGCCAAGGCCACCATGAAATCTCCTAGTGAAGACGCTTGCTCAGATCAGGAGATATCCTAAGGCCTCCTAGAGGAACAGAGCCTCTATCACCCCCTAAAAATATGGCCGGTAAGATATGGTCAAATATTTTATATAAGAAAGGGGGAGATGTCAGGGACTAGAAGGAAATTCTCCTTCAAAGAATAGCCTGACAGCCCCCTGGGAGACATCCTGCCTGGGAGACATCCTGCAGCTACCTATCTCCCTGGAACATCCTGCGGTTATCAGGATCATCAGACACCCTGCAGCTGGCAGTTTTACCACCCACATCCAGCAATTGCTGATTAGAGAGTTTCCTCATCCCCAGCAGATAAATACCCCTGTGTGAACAATAAAAGTTTGCAGCTTGATCAGAACTCCTGTCTTGCTGTCATCCTTCCTGTCTCTTGTCCCTTCATTCCTCCCCATCTAGGTTCGCTGCCCACGTTGATGTGTCCTGCCGGTCGGGACACTTTTTCTTCCATTCTCGTAGAGTATTCTCACATATATTTGATATGCTTTCTGTCATTAATTAAAAAGAAACTCTATCCCTCGTACATTTTCCTAAAGATGTTACTTCCTGTTACATAAAATTGTTATTTTAACTGGCTCTCTCCATTCTTCTCCCACCAATCACTCATCAATAAACCCCAGTCTAGCTTCTCCCCACCTTCAATCCCTTCTTTTTCTCCTCTATTCCTTTATCATTATTGTGATGTCAATAATAACCTCATTGTGAAGTTGAATGAACCCTTTCTGCCCTCATCTTAATGTAGCACTCTGGAACATCCAGTATGATTTACCATGCCTCCCTTGAAAATCGACTTTCTAGGCTAGTTGTCTTTATCAATTTCTTTGTTGCTGATTGATCCTTCTCCTCTACTTAAAATCATTAGTGTTCATATCTTTTCCCTAGGTGATTTCATCTAGTCACAGTGATTTAAATACTAATAATTAAAAAATTAAACATCTTCATCCCTACCCAAACACTGAGAACCAGAGTTATACATCCGGCTGTTTCTTGGCTATATCTATTTGAATGCTAATAGGTGTCTCAAGTTCAGATCCTACAAGCCAGAACTCTTTACTGTTCCCCATTCCTCGGGCCTCTTCCTCCAGCACTATTCCTCATCCCAGTAAGTGGTACCATCATCTACCTACTTATGCAAGCCCCAAGCCTAGAAGTAATTTATGATTTCTTTTTGTTTCCCTCTCATTTCCTTTCACAGAATCCATCATCATGATCAACATGTATTTTTATTTTTATTTTTTGCTTTGGCACATACTCCCACTTTTTTCTTTATTAAATTATTTATTTGTTATACATGATAATTGGAAGTCCTGGCCATTAATTGGCTTATACATGGTGGCAGGATGCAATTAATTTCATATTGCACATAAAAAGCACATTTTTTTCTAGTCACTGGTTGTACACAAAGTATTTTTACACCATTAGTGTCTTCATACATGTACTTAGGGTAGTGATGTCTAACTCATTCCACCATCATTCCTATGCCCTTGCCCCCTCCCTTCCCCTGCCTCCATTTGCCCTATTTAAAGTCCCCCCCCCCCCCCCCCCGCCGTCACCATTATGAGTCAGCATCTTCATATCAAAGAAAACATTTGGCCTTTGATTTTTTGGGATTGGCTTAATTCACTTAGAAATAGAAAAAGCAACTATGAAATTTCATTTGGAAAAATTATAGACCCAGGATAGCCAAAGCAATCCTTAGCAAGAAGAGTGAAGCAGGTGGCATTACTATTCCAGACCTTAAATTATACTACAGAGCAATAATAACAAAAACAGCATGGTATTGGCACTAAAATAGATCTGTAGACCAATGTTACAGAATAGAGGACACAGAAACGAACACACATAACTACAGAAATCTTATATTAGACAAAGGTGCCAAAAACGCACATTGAAGAAAAGGTTGCCTCTTCACAAATGATGCTGGGAAAACTGAAAATCCACATGTAACAAAATGAAGTTAAACCCCTATCTCTCATTATGCACAAAACTCAACTCAAAGTGGATCAAGGATCTAGGAATTAAATCAGAGACCTTTCACCTAATGGAAGAAAAAGTAGACCCAAACCTCCATCATGTCGGATTAAGCCCCAACTTCCTTAATAAGACAACTAAAGTGCAAGAATTAAAACCAAGAATCAATATATGGGATTTATTCAAACTAAAAAGTTTCTTCTCAGCAAAAGAAACAATCAGTGAGGTGAAGAGAGAGCCTACAACTTGGGAGCAAATTTTTACCACTTGAACATCAGATAGAGCACTAATCTCTAGGGTATATAAAGAACTCAAAAAGCTAAACATCAAAACAAACAAACAAACAAACAAACAAAAAACCCAAATAACCCAATCAATAAATGGGCCAAGTATCTGAACAGACACTTCTCAGAAGAGGATACACAATCAACTAATATATAAAAACATGTTCATCGTTGCTAGCAATTAGAGAAATGCAAATCAAAACTACTCTAAGATTTCATTTCACTCCAGTCAGAATGGCAGTTATTAAAAATACATCCAACCATAAGTGTTGGCCAGGATGTGGGGAAAAAGTCACACTCATACATTGCTGGTCGGACTGCAAATTGGTGCAGCCAATCTGAAAAGCAGTATGGAGATTCTTTGGAAAGTGGAACCACCATTTGACCTAGCTATCCCACTCGATTTATACCCAAAAGACTTAAAAACAGCATACTACAGGGACACAGCCATATCAATGTTTATAGCAGTACAGTTCACAATAGCTAAATTGTGGAACCAACCCAAAGTATATTTTATTAAAAATATTAATATATATTAATTGTATAACTTAGTGAATTGAATTGTGACATTTTTATACATATATATATATATCATGCTTGATTATGTCAATCCTCCCTTCTCGTCTCTCTCAGAGTGCATTTTTAATTTATATGTTTTCCATCTACATTGCCATTACTTGCTCTAAACCATGATCATATTCTACCAGGACAATTGGGTAGTTTTGAACTATTATATTTGCTTCCTCTGTTATTCATATCCACATAGTAACCAGTGTGATCATCAGTAAAATATACATCTGATCATGTTGCCCCTTAAATAAAACACTTAGATGGTTTCTGACTCCATTTAGAATAAAGTCCAGGACATTTTCTGCCAAGGCTCTGTATGATTTAGCCCCTTAATATCCTTTGAGATCATCTCCCATTATTCACCCATCCCAGCCTACTCCTTTCTAGCCATTCTGTCTCCCTTTCTGATCCCTGAATTTACCAAACTCTTTTCCAACACGATCACCTGCTATATTCCAGGGATTTTCTGAGTGCTTGAGATACATCAAAAAGTAAAACAGATACAATTCTCTAACTTCAAAGGCATACTTGGTGAATGAGACAAACAATAAGTGAAAACCGCAAAGGAAAATAAATTCTATATATCAGGAAAGACACAAGTGTGTGTGTGTGTGTGTGTGTGTGTGTGTGTGTGTGTGTGTGTGAGAGAGAGAGAGAGAGAGAGAGAGAGAGAGGGAGAGAGAATATGAAAGAACAGGGTAAGAAGAATTTAGAGTGGTAAGGAATACTCTGAAAATCATTCTGTAAGGAAATGAGCATCTCCCAAATGTATTTGACTATAGAATGCTTATTATGATCTTATGGAACTAACCTGCCAAGGAAGGCAATTGAGGACATTATGGTTGACTGACCTTCCATTCTCCCACCACAAGGCACGTGCATCATTTTACAGGGTAGAAACCCGAGTTCCACAGAAGTGATTAAGTCACAAATCCTTCCTAGAATTTTCAGATATACCTTACAAAGTTGACTATGAGTATTTTGATGATAGAGGTAATCAGTTGAATACCTGGTATATTTGACAGTTGAAGCAGCTTCTCTACATGACAATATTACTTCCCATAAGAGTCACAAAATAAAACAAATAAAAATAATGTTAGAATAATCAGCAGATAGTAAAAAATTTCTTATATTGAGTTTTGCATGCATAATCACGTCAATGAAAAAGTAAATATATATATATATACATATATATGTATATATATATATATATGATATTACAAATGGAGAAAAGTAATGGTTTAATGCTTTTAAAATTACATTAATGTTTTCTTTTTAAACAAAATTATGTGGTCTGTTACATATCCTAATTCTTATGGGCTGAATGTTTGTTTCCCTACAAAATTCATATGTTGAAGCCCTAACTCCCATGTGGCTATATTTAGAATAAGGAAGTAATAAGGGTTAAATGAGGTTATACAACAGAGGCTTGATCTGATTAAATTAATGTCCTTCTAAGACACCTCTGTCTCTCTATGTCTGTCTTTCTGCCGCGGAGCACACACATACAGTAAAAAGGCCACGTGAGGATATAACTTAATGGTGGCCATCTGCAATCCAGGAACACAGGTCTCATCAGAAACCAAATTGATTGGAACCTTTATCATAGAATTCTAGCCTTTAGGAACCATACAAAAATAAATTTCTGTAGTTTAGCCACACAGCATATTGCATTCTGTTATGACAACCCTGAGAGGACTAGCACATTGATATGTCATCTGTTATAGTACATATATAAACTGCATCTCCTGTTATTTAGCCTTAACTTTTGCAAGTTTGTCAACAGCTTTAGCAGTTGATTATTTATATAGTATTATCTAATAGACTATATAACCAGATTTGTCAGTTTATCTTTCTAATAATGACTTAAGAACATTTTTAAAATTTTAATTTCAAAAGTTTTTGTCACACAGAACCACAAAGAGTAGAAACATCATAAATATATATATATATATATTTGGGCTAAATTAATTTTAAAAGCCCTGTTGTATTATATAGTCCAGAAATTTCAAACACAAATGAAAATTTCAAGTGGTCTTATAGAATGTCAGAATTGAAGTAACTCAAGTGCCATATGTCATCCTTTTCATTACCAGGATCATGATTTTTTCAAACCTACTGTTTAAGGAATATGTGGTTACATAGGGGCTGGAAACAGCACTCAAAGAGAGCTTGAATGATTCAAAACTATTATGAAGTTACTCTCATAATAAAAACATGTAGCTGTGTCTACATGTATTGGAGACAGATTGGATGACTGAGGATTCTTTGAATTAATGTTAATGCAAACAACATTTATTAAAGATAAGTAACAACAAATAATATGTTTTTAAAACTCTACAGTAATCTATGCAATCATTTAGAATCTAGAGTAACAAAAGTTTTTTCAAGGAGTGGAGTATGTATTACTGACATTCTTTAGATTTACTGGCAAACTTTGATTATAAAAAGAATGTTAATTTAAAATCAGTTTTATCATTGCTTATAAATTCTCCACAGGCAAAGCACTTTTTTTTTTTTTTTGTACCAGGGATTGAACCCCAGGGCGCTTAACCACTGAGCCACATCCCCAGCCCATTTTAGATCTTGTTATATTTTATTTAGAGACAGGCTTTCACTAAGTTGCTGAGGCTGGCTTTGAACTCAGAAACTCCTGCCTCAGCCACCAGAGCTGCTGGGATTACAGGCATGAGTCACTATGCCTGACAGCACTTCTTCAGTATACTTCGCTGACCTCAGTTAATCCCTGGTAACAAGGATATTGGTCAACATTTACTGAAAACCAGTGGGTTAGGGCACACTTAATTATTGTAATGAATACATCAGCTCATAGAGTGTGATTATCCTAAACAACTTTTCCAGCATGTTTTATGGTGGTTTTCTGACTAGAAGACTTGGAGCCGATTGTTCAATTCCATTAACAAGTTGAGCAAATGGTATTGTATGTGATGAAAGAGAACAATCCCTGGAGGTAAAGCTCAGTCTTTCTGGTTTCTTTCTACTTATTGATCACAAGGACTTGCAGCTCTATTTTACTTTCTTCATGATGTTTCCCTTTGTTGATTGGTAAAGTCAAAATATGTAACACTGGTAAAAGCAATCATATTGTTTTCCTAAATTTATGTTATTATTACAGAAGGTACACTTGTAGTCTACTTTTTTTTTTTTTTTTACATTTATTGTTTGGCCGATTTTGCTGTGAAATAGAATAATAAAAATTATTTTACCTTTAATATAGATGCTAGAGGGACATTATTTTTATGTTTTCTTTTCCAGCCTTATTTTTATCATGAAAAGAGAGGCTATTTAATCTCTTTTTCTAATTTTCTGTTATTGTTGGATACATAACCTTGGAAAAGATTAGGTAGTTTAATTGTTCCCTAAGTTGTATTACTTGAAGAAACCCTGCCTGAGAAACCCTTCTTCTTACTTAAAGAAACACCAATATCAGCCCATATTTTTCAACTTATTAACTTGTCTGCTCCACTCAGCTTTCTCTCTCCGACAGGGCCCCATCTGCAGTTTTAACAATATTGATGGTTAATTCTACGAAGAGTAGTTTAAACTGCAAAACAGAACCCAGAACTGAGCTGCAGAGTGGCCATATGCTCAGAGACATCCCTACAGCATAGAAAGAAATGTTTTCTTGAGATTTTCTATTATCTTGTTGAAAGATAGTCTGGAAGCTCCTGCCCTAAGTGGTTCTGGAGGGCCATAGTAATAAGTTAGATGGTTGTAAACGTGTAATAAAAATGACCCAGTTTAGGCCCTCAGAGTGACTGTATGTTAGGCAGCTGGACAGCGGGGTAGTTCTCAAACTCAAAAGGGAGATTGTGCCGTCTTCCGTATAATTTGTTGCTTTTTCATTTGAAACTATTTTTATTTTTGGTCCTGAAGTTTTGCTCCTTTATTACTGTGCCTTGCAATGTGAATATTTGCCATATCTTTGCAATATAGAAAAGCACTGGGTTTGGAATTATTTCCATCACTTATGAGTCATGTGATCTGAAAAGTGGCTTATTTTTAATTATTTATAAAATGCTGCTCAAGATGGTTGTAAAAATCAAAGAGGAAAAAGTATATGAAAATTATCTGGTACAAGGCATCAAATCAGTATGGAATTTAAAAGACAATGTTAGGTTTTAAGAACTTCCTATGTCAGTGGAATATCTGTATTCAAAGTTGTCTGATTTTTTATTGAATTATTTGGTATTTTAAGGTCAAAAAGTGACACTCACCTATGTTTAATAAAACAGGTATCCCAAGTATGGATGAGTATGTATAGTTTAATTTTTAAAATGATTTTTCCTAAATTAGCTAAAATGAGGTAATTATATTTTAGTGTCTTTGGAACTAATATGGAAAGTTAGTCATTTAGTGCTGTATTTATTGAAGACATTTTGAAAGAATTTATTTCAATGTGTGTTTTATTGCTAACAAACTATTTTAAAAATAAAAGAAAAAGCAAGATTACTGGATTAGATAGAATAATTCAAAATAGGATACAATATCAATATTAGAGATTGTTTTCTTAATTTTCCCCAAATAGAAAGTACTTTTATCCCACTAATGATTGGGACAGTAATTAGAAATTAATAATAGCAAAAAAACAGTGAATCCTTTGGTCTGATTTTCCTGCTGTTGTAGTTTAAAATGTTATAGAACTATTTTATGACCATATTCACAGTTATTAGTATATGGTTTGCAAAATGTTTATTAAAATATTTTTTAATTCCATGGAATTAAAAAGTCATTTTATTAGTGTTATGTTGGGAATACTGGGAATTAAGAAAAAATTACCAATATTCTTACCCCCCTATCATTTAATCACACGGTTTTGTTTTCTGCTCCTTCTATACATTTTATAATTCTGATCCCAGTACTATCATCATCATTTGGTATTTTTATTGACCTCTTACCTTGACCATTTCAATGATAACTTTGCTATTTTCTCTTTCTGCAGTCTGTTCTTCTCCAGTCAGTCTTTCTCAATGTAATCATCCATTTAAAAAAAGAGATTATCTAATATATCTTATCTAGTTAGGATCCCATTCTTTTTTTTAAAAGAGAGAGAGAAGAGAGAGAGAAGAGAGAGAGAGAGAGAGAGAGAGAGAGAGAGAGAGAGAATTTTATTTATTTATTTATTTTTTAGTTTTCGGCGGACACAACATCTTTGTTTGTATGTGGTGCTGAGGATCGAACCTGGGCTGCACACATGCCAGGTGAGCGTGCTACCGCTTGAGCCACATCCCCAGACCCATGGTCCCATTCTTATAGATGTACATGATGGTGGGATTCACTGTGGTGTTTTCATATATGCACATGGGAAAATTATGCCAGATTCATTCCACTGTCTTTCCTTTTCCTGTCCCTCTTCCCTTCCCTCCATGGATTCTGCTGTCATATATAACTAAAAAAAAACCAAAAAAACCAACAAATAAATAAATAAGTAAGTAAATAAATAAGAAGCTAGAAAAAAAGAACAAATCCAATTCTAAATTAGTAGAAGAAAAGAAATAATAGAGATCAGAGTGGAAGTAGATGAAATAGTAACTAGTAAAAAAGAGAAAATATCAACAAACCTGAATGCTAGTGCTTTGGAAAGAAAGAAAATTGAAAAAACTAGCTAGACTAAGAAGAAGAGGGAAAATGATCAAATGAATAAAATCAGAAACAAAAGAGTAGATATTAAAAAAAAAATTAGATTGTCAGTTTGTCATTGAATATCATTATGTGTTTTTCTAGCACCTAGAAGAAAAAGACTAAACTTATTAGTAATATATATATAAATAAGTTATAATGGTCCCGGCTTCTTTTCACGAGTGATGTGTTCCAAGCACTGAGTGGCTAATGGATGTAAGGCATTCAAAGCATTTTTTAAAATTTATTTCTTACATACATGAAAATAGTGGAATTCAAAGCATTTTTGATGAATGAATGAATGAGCCTCCTCTTTCAGACTCCTTGTCTTGCCTTCCTACCCTCTTCCCCATTTCCACACTCCAATCTTTCTTTGCTTTAAAACTGACATTATTTTTTTCTTTCAAAGTGCCAAGTGTTTTTATATTTAAACCTGCATAGAGGGCTTAAATAAAATGGATTAAGGGATTTTGGCTGTGAGACTCAGCAAGGATGAGTTCGGGCCGTAATCAAGCGTGGGAGATGATTGGCATAGTTACGAATTACAAAACACGAGACTCATAAAGGCATGATAAAAGTACATTGATGTTTATCACTGGAGTTTTATTTTAATCCTGACCTTGTTGTTGATTAATGTTATGATTCTAGAAGAGCATATTCTAGTAAATGAAATAATAGTGCTTGATAATGATGAATTGGAATTATTTCTCTCTCAGGAGAAACCCCACAACATTTTGGAAGAAATTATTTTAGAATAGGAATGTGATGAGCACAGAGCAGTTTTGAGAGAGAAGTGAGTTTTGGAGAGGGTGCTATAAGAACAGAGTG
Source organism: Callospermophilus lateralis (assembly GCF_048772815.1). NCBI lineage: Eukaryota > Metazoa > Chordata > Mammalia > Rodentia > Sciuridae > Callospermophilus > Callospermophilus lateralis. Next base: position 90,125,140 of record NC_135312.1, on the reverse strand, counting down.
ATGTCCTTTTACTTTTTGGGGATGAGTTACTCATAAATGCAGACCTAGGGATTTCAGAATAACAGGGGAAGGCATGCTGGACCTTACATAGAAAGGAAACTTCGATAGTATAAACAGAAGGGTATATAAACTAAGAGTAGAAGAAAGACTAATAACAGGAATATCAACTCAGTGCAGCCAACTGTGTGTATGGCATTTTCTTACACAGCATATAGTTATAGGGTCAAAGTAATTCAATGAAAAAAAGTAAAGAAAAGATGAGACTAATGAACCCTCAAAGTATTTTCTTTTCTATTTCTCCTCTAAGAAGGAGCTAGATTGGTTTGATTTTCTGAATAATTGTCCAATAGTTTTCCCCTGATTACTAACCTACTAAAGATTAATATATTATTTTCTTCTTTAATATCTGTTTTATTCTACAAAAAAACCTTAACAAAAGAATTTTTACCTATTTTAAGTACTAAATTAAGAAATACTTATTAGATAAATATTTCTATATTATGAAGTGTATAGTAAGCAATAGGTACAATGTGGTAAGCATATCATTAGAACTTATTTATCTTTTAATAGTAATTGATATTTTATATCTGTGTAATAGAAACTTTTCATTTCCTTTTCCCCTCAGCTCAAAGCAACCACTGTATCAGTTTGACTAGTTAGATATTCTCATCTGTATCATTTTGACTATTTAGGTGTTCACATAAATGGAATCGTGAATATGTGTCTAACTGTGACTGACTAATTTAACTTAGCATAAAGTTCTCAAGTTTCATCAATGTTTTATATGTCAGGATTCCTTTCTTTTTTTAAAGGCTTGATCTGTCAATTGACATTTAGGTTTTTTTCGCATCTTGGGTACTTACCATGATTAATGCTGCAATGAACACAACAGTACATATAAATTGTTGAGAATCTTATTTCAGTTCTATTTGTATAAATTACTGAGAAATATATATTGCTAGATCATATGGTAGTTTTAGTTTTAATTTTTTTGAGAACATTCCATACTATTGTCTGTAGTGGCTGCACCATTTAACATTTGTACTTGGATTTAATTTACTTTGAGTTGATTTTTTTTTAGTCTGGTGCAAAATAAAGGTTTAATTTTATTTTATTTGTTTTTATGTGAAGATCCAAATGCTGTTGAGAGACTATCCTTCCCCTATTGTGTATTCTTGGCATGCTTTCCAAGATCAGTCAGTTGACCGTGCATGCATGGGTTTATTTCTATGCTCTCTCTTCTCTTTCATTAGTCTAGATGTCTATCTTTATGCTAGTATCATATTTTAATCACAGTAGCTTTTTAATATCTGGAAGTTTGATCCCTCTAGCTTTGCTCTTCTTTCTTGTTTTGTCTATTTGGGATTCATTGTAGTCCTTTTTAAAAATTAAAGAATTAAAAAATATATTTCTGTAAATATGCTACTGGGATTTTGATATAGATTACAATGATTCTGTATATTGTTTAGGGTGGTATGGACATTTAAAAAATATTTAGTCTTCCAATTCATGAACACAGGGTGTCTTAATTTATTTGCCTTTACTTTCTTTCCTTCATTAATGATTTTCAGTTTTCAATGTACAGATCTTTCATCTCTTTGGTTGAATATTGTTATGGTTTAGATATAAGGTGGTCCTCAAACTGTGAACCTCCAAATAAACTTTTCCTCCTCTAATTATTCTTGTCAGATCTTTTAGTCACAGAAGAAAAAAAAGCTGACTAAAATATATTCTTAGGTATTTAAAGACAGAGAAGAATTTACTATTGCCATTTTTTCAATTGCTTTCTGTTGGGTAGTTTTTTCTGTCCCTCTTTCAATTTTCTTTTGTGGCTATTTAATTTTATTTATTTATTTATCTTTGTATTTAAATGCTTTGAGTTATTTTCTCGTTTGTGTATTTTACAGACTGGGGGAACACCCTCACCAGTCAGCTGAGGCAGAGATCTGGGGTCCTCTCAAACCTCTGGTTCTAGCGCACTGTCTTTGTTCTCAGTAGCTGTCTCATACACAGGCCAGGTCTCACCAGTGCTCTGAGTCAGGTAAAATAGAAATTAGTGCTTCCTACAGCCCCCTAAAATGTTGTAATGTTAGGCAGGTGGTCTGACTCTACACTTTCACAAGAGAAGTTGGGATCTGTTTTTCATTTTTGTTTTTTGCCCCCTGGCTCTGCTTGTAGCTAGGGTGAAGGACCAGTGTGAGTGTGATCACACTACTTCTTAATCTTTGTTCTTAGTGTCCCCAGGTATCTAGACTATGCCGTCTCCTATTTGTATTTTGAGACCCATGAGACCAAAACCAGTCCCTTGGTCAGCCCTTAGAAGTTGGGGAAGGTATGGTTTAATTCTTTTCCTCCCCAGGGAGAAAGTTGCCCCTGGAGGTTTCTTCCTGATCCAATGGCCCTGGGTCAACTGTAGGAATTATGATGAGAGTGCATCTCAAATATTTGGCTGGCCTTGATATGACTGGTTTTATACCCAATCAGGAGGCAGTAATATCTGGATTCCTCACAAATGGAATTTGTCCTTGTGTTGTTGACTCAATGAGGCTGTGGGAGGAAGAAGGGCCCAGAGTTTCCTGTTCTTCTATTTTGCTGATGGTACTCCTTCCATTCACCTATTTCAGTCTTCATGAGACATTCTACTTGTTAAAAAAGCATTTAGTGACCTGCATAGAATTTACTGAGGTTATAAATTATCTTCCAACTCTCCATTGTTACTCAGTAATGAAGCCTGGGTGTCTCACTAACCCAATCCAAATGATGTATTCATACTTCTAGCCAGAAATATATCCTTCCTGAGAATTCTGAAGAATATGGTTTTTTTTCCTATTTTATTTCAAAACGATTAAATCTGAAAACCTTATTTTAGTACTTATGTAATAATAGTAAGCAATATATTAGAAGGCAACTTTTTGGTTTTTCGCCAAAGATTCATTTTAGTGTTAATAACTGCCTGATTTACAGAAGAATCAAAGCAAAACTGTGTGGGCTCTCTCTCGTCCAGTGAGGGGGCCCACGAAACAGGGTAGAGGAGACTGTGGCTGCGGAGTTGCCAATCAAGACCTCCAGAGACCAAGCAAGAAGCAGGTCTGATTTTATTGTGCAGTTACTATATATATATAATCAGGTAGTAACTAAGCAGCTTACAGGCAGCCACCAATGCAATGTCTGCTAACTGTCCTTGCAGCAACCAATCGAGGAGTGGGCCATGGAGCAAGCGCAGGAACTGCAACACATGGCCTCACGCCCAGGGCTGTGCCTACGGGGTAAATGGAGTGCTACTCACACGCCTAGCAAGAAGGGAGTGGCCTGCCACTCAGATGCCCTTAACGTGTGCCATGTATGCAGTACTCCATGCACTTGTCCCCACACAAAACAATGTGTACGAGAGCTGATGTGAGCTGCAAAGCTCCACCCAAATGTAAGACAGTGGTAGGATGATTTAGGCATACATCTGGATATGTTTTGTTTACTTTTAGATATTCATTTATCCAGCCACCATACTGAGGTATGCAACATTTTCTTTTCCTTTCAATTATGTTTATTTAAAGAACACATGAAAAATGATTATTTTGTCTCTTTCTTTTGGTTAGCCTTTCCTTTGCCCTCTTCCTTCCCTTCATGCCACTGATCTTTCTTCTTTCCATTTACAATCTACTTTTTTTTTTTTTATTACAATCCTGTGGCTGCCAGGACCTCTGTGCCACCCCCACACAAGCACATATGAAAGTTCTGTCAGATTCATCCTACTCTTCTTCCCCTTTCCCACCCCTTCTTCCCCCTCCTCAGTCCTCTTTGTCTACTGATTTTTTCCCTCTATTTTGGTGAAATTTCCTTTCCCCTTTCCCTCCTTCTGTCTCTCTCTCTCTCTCTCTCTCTCTCTTTTTCTTTTTTAAAAAAATTATTCCCCTAACTCCTTATTTTGGATTAGCTTCCAGATATCAGAGGAAACGCTTGACCTTTGACTTTTGGGGACTGGCTTATTTCACTTAGCATGATGTTCTCCAGTTCCATCCATTTACTGGCCAATGCCATGATTTCATTTGAAGAATGATTTTTAGGATTCTCTTAAAACTCAAAACTGAGGAAACTTAATTTCTAATTAAATTTCAACTAGCAATATTTGTGTAATGAAGGATATAGAAACCATCAATTTTTAACTTTTAAAATTTGTCTTAATTAGTTATACATGACAGTAGAATGCATTTATGTAGTTTAATATATCATACATAGAAGGGATATAATTTGTCATTTTTCTGAGTGTACATGTTGCAGAGTCATACTGGTCACATAGTCACATATATACATAAAGTAATAATATCTGTTGCATTCTATCATTCCTATCCATATCCCCTCCACTCCCCTCCCATCTCTTCCCTCTACCTAATCTCAGGTAACACTATTTTTCCCTAGTGCCCCTGCCTTATTGTGAATTAGCTTCTGCATATTGGAGAAAACATTTGGCCTTTAGTTTTATGGGATTGGGCCTTATTTCACTTAGCATGATATTCTCCAACTCCAACCATTTACCGGCAAATGCCATAATTTCACTCTTCTTTAAAGCTGAGTAATATTCCATTAAGTATATATACCACATTTTCTTTATCCATTCATCTCTTGAGGGATACTTAGGTTGGTTCTAGTGTCTAACTATTGTGAATTGAACTGCTATAAACATATCCTCTCTGATAGTGACTACAGAAAAATCAAAAGTAGATGGCAAAATGTAAATATTTTACTTTTATTTTATTTTGCTTACTGGGCATTGAACCCAGAGGTGCTTTACCACTGAGCTACATCCCTACCCCCTTTTCTTTTTTATTTTAAGACAAGGTCTCATTAAGTTGCTTAGGGCCTCTCTAAGTTGCTGAGTCAGGTCTGGAATTTAGGATCCTTCTGCCTCAGCCTGCCTAGCCTCTGGGATTACAGGTGTATGTCACCTCAACTGGCAAAAACATAAATATATTTAGAAATTTGCGTTACTAACAAAACAGGAAAGTAAAATAATTAAAAACTTTTAAAGACATCTTTGCTGTGTGAAGTAGAAAGATGGCCCTTTAAAGATATTCATATGCTAATCCTTAGAATCTGTGACTATGGCAATGAAGAATTAAGGTTACAGGTAGGATTATAGTTGCCCATCAACCCACCTTCAAGTAAGGAGTTTATTCCCAGGCAGATCCACTGTATTCATGATAATCCTTTAAGTATAAAAGAGAGAAGCAGAAGAATCAGTGCAGGAACGACGTGATGTGAAAGACTCAGCCAGCCTCTCTGGGGTTGAAGAAGGAAGGGAATGGTAAGCCCGGAAGAGAGGAGACACAGGCAACCTTACAAGCTCAGAAAGGTCCCGAAACAGGTTCTCCCTCAGAGCTGCAGAGGAACGCATCTCTGCCAACACCTGAGTTCAGCTCATGGAGTCCCATTTCTGACTTGTAAAACTTTAAGATGCTAAATTCTTGTTGTTATAAGCCACTAAGTTTGTGGTAATTTGTTATAACAGCAATAGGAGACAAAGGCCTTTACCTAAAAGATCGTTTAATTGGCCGAACAACATAAATTATTCATACCTTCTGCCCTGTTATTTATTTATTTGAGAAGAGCGCTTTACTTTCTTCCCAATTCCTTTGAAATTTAGTAGCTGATTCTCTGGAGTTCTTACATTTTTCCTTCAGTTTGAAGCATACAGTCTTGCTGTGGGATCGCTCTGTTTTCATCTACCTCTGTCCTCTTATTTCCCCTCAGTAAAGCTCTGCCACGTTAGCAAAGTCTAATGAAAATGGGCTACCTCTCTTAAAAAATATTTTAAAAATTGTGGCAAAACATACATACCATAAAATTTACCCTGTTGATTATTTTAAGTGCACAGTTCACAGTATTAAATACATTCACATTCTCATGCAGCCTATTTCAGAATTCTCTTCGTCTTGCAAAATTGAAACTATACCTTTTAAATAACAACCCCCTTTCCCTCTCCTCCTAGTCCTTGGCACCATTCTATTTTGTGTCCCTATAATCCTACCTTCGTTTGACATGTTACTTAATCTGCCCAATCAGAAGAGATTTATTCCCCTGTGTGCAACTCCAGCAGTGTGCTTAACTGCACTGTACCCTTATATGCTGCCACATACACTGGGGTTATTTTAATACGCCCTGTGTGGGTTTCCTTCTGTTCTGTTCTCCAGATTTGTTCTTCTTCCTTCTTCATCCATCCTCCTTCATGCCCCAGACAGCTGACTTGCATGGATGGTTTCTATGGGCTTCCTTGTTCTCTGCTCTCTAATGGAGGCTGCGCATACTAGATTAGAGGTGAAAAAGGAGAAGAAGTGAAGCATTGGCTTGGCACGCTTCTAGTTACAGGTGGACAAAATATCTTTATTTTATTTTTATGGGGTGCTGGGGATCGAACCTAGTGCCTCACGCATGGTAGGTGAGTGCTGTACCTCTGAACCACAACGCCAGCCCCCCGCTCTGCTCTCTTGCCCTTTAGGGCTAATGGTGTAGTGACTATCAGCCTTTACCACACCTGGAGGTACTGTGCCATCTCTCCTGATTTCTCTATGTTCTGTACACTCCTTTGTAAATAGCTCTCTCCAATTGCTATAGCTGTTTTATGCTGCGCTGATGACAGATTAAGGCTTCAGATAATGTCTTTATTATATTTGTTTTGCTCTAGCTCTTCTCCTTAGTTCACTCCTTCTGTTTTGAGTCAGAAAGACTTACCAATAAAGAAAACAAAGAGTATTCAAAAAGGCAATAAGTAAATAAGTAAGCAAACAAACTCACTCTTTCCACAGGCAAACAACCAAATTAGAGATTAAACAACAATAGATTAAGTCTTAGGAATGGTATTATATTTCACCTCTCAAGATCTTTAGATTAAGTGAATTATTTCTGTTAGAAGACATATAACTTCCTCTTTCACTTCTAAAAAATTATTTTCAGTTGTAGATGAACACAATACATTTATTTTGTTTATTTAGTTTTTTTATTTGTTTTAATTAGTTACACAAGACAGTAGAATGACCTTGACATATCATACATTTGAATCAGATGGGATATAATATCTCATTTTTCTGAGTATACAGGTTGCAGAATCACATTGGTCATGCAAACACATATATACACACAGTAATAATAATGTCTGTTTCATTCTACTGTCCTTCCTATCTCCCCATTCCCTCCCCTCCCCTCCCATCACTTCTCTCTCCCTAATGTAAGGTAACACTATTCTTTTTTTCCCCTCACATCTTCATACATGTATTTTGTATAATGATGAGGGTTTTTTCTTTCTTTCTTTTTCTTTTTTTTAAATGTGGTGCTGGGGATTGAACCCAAAGCCTCATGGTGAGGACTGAGGCCTCTGGAACAATGCGTCCCCAAAAGCGTTTCTTCCTCTTTTGTCAGAGTGATAAAAAGTTGACAAAAACAAGCTATTTTGCACTATACACTCTTGTTAACTGTAGTACCCTGCAGTAGACTTTAAAACCAATTTATTCTGTCTGAATCTTTGAATTCTTTAATTAATGATTCCATGTTCTTTCCTACCTCTCTGCCTCAGTCTACTTTCTACTCTCTACTTGTGTGAATTCCATTTTGGTAGATACCATATGTGGAATTGTACTTTTTTTTTCCTTTTTTACATGTTTTATTTCAATTAGTTTAATGTTTTCTATATTCATCCATGCTGTCACAAATGACTGGATTTCCCTGTTTTTAAGGCTGAATAGTATTCTACTGTGAACTTATACCACATTTTCTTTATTCATTTATCTACTGATGAACACTTACATTGATTTTATATCTTGCATATTATAAATATTGCTAAAATGATTTTAATTCCTTTGGATATATGCCCAGAAGTGGGATTACTGGATCATATAGTAGTTATATTTTTCTCTTTTTGAGGAAACTCCATATCATTTTCCATAATTGCTGCAGTGATTTAAATTCCCCACCAAAAATGTATAAAAGCTCATTTTTTCTACACATCCTCCTGAGCTATCATTCTCTTTCATTGTTCTGACAATACCTATTCTAACTTGTATGAGATGACATCTCCTTGTTGATTTCCCTAATGATTTGTGTATTACCCTAATGATTTATAAGGCTGATAAATGTTTTCATGTACCTCCTGGCAGTTTGCCTGTCTTCTTTTGAAAGATATCTGTCTGTTCAGGTCTTTTTCCCATTTTTAGTCATGTTGTTTGTTTTCTTGATGTTGAGGTGTGTGAACTGAATCTATTCCCATTAATATGGTTGTTGTCCTAATAATCTTCTATTATGTTCTTTCTATTGTGTTTTTGTTTCTTATTAATCTTATTCATAATACTTCTTTATATATTTGAGAAACTATTTTTTTTATTCTGTATAATCTTACATTTTTGGGTTTCTTTTTTTCAATTTTCAACTTTCAGGTATCTTTTGGAAGTACAGACGTTTTAAAGTTCAGTGACCTTGAATAAATGTACCATTTTCTATATTTTATATAAGAATTTTTCTTGACCTTTAACTGTGAAGTAATAGCCCTGCACTTTATTCTAAACTTTTAAAAGTTTAGTTTTATGTTATGTTCTTGATTCTCATGGAATTTATTTCTATAAGTTTCTTGAGTTAGAGACTAGATACACATGAATTTGGCCTTTAGAATACCAGTTGTTCTTGTGTTATGTATATAATGGATTATCCCTTACCTCAGATTTGCAATGCCAAGTCTGCCAAATATCAGTTTTCTGGAAAGGTTTGAGCATGTCTCCATGTTTTATGTTGTCTGTTCCTGCACAAATACAGGGCTAAAAATTACTATAGTTTTATTATAAGCTCTTATATCTAGGGAGAAAATCCTTGCTATTTTTGGTATATGTTCTTCCATATAGATTTTAGAACCCATTTTTCAGGACCATCAAATAATAAACATTTTGATTGAAATTATATTGATTCTACTCATTAGTTCAAGGAAAATTGATATTTCTCATTTTCCCCCCAAAATGTATTTATCTCTTTATTTATTTAAGACTTCAAAAATATCTTAAAGTTTTATAATTCCTCCACTGTTATTGCATATATTGTATTAAATTTAATTTCATGTTTTCTTGTTGCTTTTGTTAATAGGAGCCATTTTAATAATAAGGTAAAATTTTAATATAACTTTTGTGTTTTAGAGAATGTCCAGTAAGAAACTTTACTGCCAAATCTACTAGAAATGAATATGTTAATCTAGGTTAAAATACAGTTTGCTGAAACTTCTGAAATATTGTATTAAACTAAAACATTATTAAGATACATATTTTAATAATATTTGAAATTTATTATACAAGGAGTTTCATGACTCCAGTGAAAGTCATAAAACTAATTTGGGAATTAACCTAAGCTAAAGTTTGGCAAAATTTTTTTCTTTAGTACATAAGGCGTCAGAGGAAGTTCAAGGTTTCAGAATTATTTCAAAGCAATATTTTCTTCATTTATATTCCTTCTATTCCTTTTCATTTTCTTTTTTTGGAAATCCACATTTATTAGAACATTCCCAGAGATGTTCAAATTGGCTCTTTAATACTTGTGCTAAGTTTTGGTTTCATTGTTGGTTTATATTTATTTGCAATCAATTTTAATAATGCACTTGAGAAATAGGTATTTTTTTAAAGAATTTGAAATTCAACCTATTATTAAAGTTCCAGCTTTATTTGTTTCCACCTGACAGTAATAAAAGATCTTGCCAGCAAGATAACTTTATATCATTATTTTTGATTCCTAGTCTTCCCTATATTAAAATTTATTAATTTTTTATTATTAATGAAGTATTTTCACTGAAGAAACTGAACATTTTATTTTTGGCATAATTCAGTGTGATATCAACATTCTAAATATTAAGAAATATTTTAGTGGAATAATAGTTTAGTTAGGAAAGAGTTATATTAGTCAATCATAAAAAAAAAGTTGTAATAATGCTTTAGAGTCTGAACTGTTTTCTGTTTATAATACCTTACTTGGCAATTCAAAAATAAAATGAATATGAGTTAAAATTATGATTTCTTATTTTATTTGTACCAAGGACACTTTATTAGGTCATATTTGGAATTTTCAAAAAATACCTAAAACCTCTGGATATACTAATAAGTTAACTAAATTAATTTATGGTTAATATAGATTACAAGAACTCTCCAGAATGAGTGCTCAATGGTTTACTAGAAAATGGTGATAGTATGTCCTGGAACAGAGATCCATTTATCATTTTTAATCAGTTTTGAATTAGAATTCACACAACGGTATGGTTTTAGTCATGAAATATTTGGTTCAGTTATAAGAATTTTATTTATTGACTGGATCTATAATGCCAAAGAGTAAATAGCCTGTAGGCATTTGACTATTGCTTACCCATCCAATGGTGTGTTGGGATGCATTTGTAATGATAGCTGATGTGACCATGTCTCCTTGCATCTCTGTGCTCAGTGAATTTGAGATCAACCTTGGTGGGAATATTTATACCATAGAAATTGGAAATGCTACAAATCATGTTTTTTAATTCTAGAAAGCTGTTTTCTAAACATTTAGTAGCAAATCACTTGTATTATTTTGTGTTTCATTTCAGTTGATCCTAATAATAAGCTAACAGTGGAGGCTATATTATCATAGTATAAAAGAGGAAATTGGGATTCAGAGAGAATAGATAACTTTATTTACATTTTAATTAGTGCTTTATAGATATAGGTAAAGGTGGAATTCCCTGTGGTATATTTACATATGTACATAAAGTAGTTTGATCAGTTTCATTCCACCATTTTCCCCTGTGCTATCCTGTCTCCCTACTCCTTAATCCCTTTCCTCTGCTCCATTAATCTCTCTTCTATTTTCATTAGATCCTCCTTTGTTCCCTTTATTTTAGTCTAACTTCTGCATATGACTTCTGCAAACTTAACTTTCTAAGTTTGGTTTATTCCACTTAGTGTGATGTTCTCCACATTCTCTAGTTCCATCCATTTACCAGAAAATGCCGTAACTTCAATCTTTATGGTTGAGTCAAACTCCATTGTTTGTATATGCCACATTGTGTAAGAAATCAACCCGGATAACAGGCATCTGGGTTGGTTCCATAATGTGGCTATTGTGAATTGTGCTGCTATAAATATTCATGTGTCTATATCACTATAGTATGCTGGTTTTAGTTCTTTAGGATGAATACCAGGGAATGGAACAGCTGGATTAATCTGTAGTCCCACCAATAATTATGAGCATACCTTTCTTTTCACATCCTCACCAGCATTTATTATTTTTATTCTTGATAATTGCCATTCTGACAAGGGTAAAATGAAATCTCAGTTTAGTTTTGACTTGCATTTCCCTGATTGCTAGGATGTTGAACATTTTTCATATATTTGTTGACCATTTTAATTCCTTCTTTTGAGAAAAATCTGTTTAGTTCTTTTATTCACTTATTAGTTGGGTTATTTGTTTTCCTGTTGTTAAGTTTTTTGAGTTCTTTATATATTCTGGATTTTCATCTCCTGTCTGAGGAGTAGGTGGCAAATATCTTCTCCCATTTTGTAGGCTTTCTCTTCATGTTCTTAGTTGTTTTCTCTGCTGTGCAGAAGCTTTTCAATTGATGCCATCCACTTGTCAATTCTTGGATTTATCTCTTGTGTTTTAGGGGTCTTGTTAAGGAAGTCTGTGCCTGTGGCAGTATGTTGGAGTGTTGAGCTTATATTTACAACGAAACCTATAAGTAAATAGAAGGAAGACTAGTAGAGCAGAGGAACAGGAACAGAGGAGGAAGGAGGGGAGGGAAGAGGAAGTACTGGGGACTGAACTGGGATAAGTTATAATCCATGCTTGTATTATTATGTCAAAATGAACCCCAACATTATATAACTAGAATGCAGTAATAAAAAATAATAAATTTCTGAGATTTCCATGTACAGCAGAGTCAGGGTTCAAATCCAAGTCTATCTGACACCATGGCTACTTAATTTTTAAATTCTATGGTGTTTCCGTGTTGAGATAGGCATTTAGGGCATATAGACTTTTTTACATTCCTCAAGTGTCTCCTTGAAGTTGTGACCTACTACATAACACCATAGAGCTGACTCTGTACAAGACATCAGGATGTTTAGGGTAGAAACATCTCTCCAACATTTCTCTTGGAGGGGAGAACTTAGTGCCTTACACTATAATGTTTGCATTGTAAATCTACATACAGAAAAAGACAAAGGAAAGGGAAGTCATAGAGCACATCCACAGTGTACAAACCTGAGTGGATTATCATTATTGTTATTCTCAGTACTTGTAAGAATGAATAGCAACCCAATATGAAATAAATCAATATTAATATTACAGTATAACCATCTTTAAGTATTAGGATCACTGTCGTTGCCATTATTATGTCTACCACATTTTGAGCACTCACTATGGCCCTGGGGTTTGTGCAAAATATTTTAAATAATATTATCTTATGTAAATCAGTTATTCAACATGTACCTTACACTTGTCCTGAATAAGGCATAGTTAAAAAAAATCTCAAAAATTTATAAAGCAGGTATTACTGTACTATTATAGAATGGGAATCCATTTTATGCATGAGAAAAACTAGCTTTAGAAAAGCTTCCAAATTTGTCTAATGTTGAACTGTCCTGATATTCTTTAAATCTTACTTGTTAATATGTGATTTCCCAGAATTCTCAAAAATTGAGGAAGTTTTCTGTAAGCTACAATAACTGTGCATGACTAATATGAAGTATTAATTGATAGTGCTGGAGTGATACTGGGCAGTGCCATCATACCTACACTTTTGAGGGAGGAATTTGAGGATTTATATATAGCTGAACAAAGGATGACACATGATAACACAAAACCTACTTTCTTGGCATATGAAGTGAAGAGGTCATTAAAATTTCATACTGTTGAAACCCAAAGGTTTAAATCATTGTATTTCTCTAGAGAATGAAAGAGATTAGCACCCCTTGCAGAACGTGATCAAGGATTAACATGGGGAAACAAGTATTAGTATGGAAAAGTTCTAATTATTTTCACAAGTTGTAATAAAAATCAATAGCAAATGTTTTGAGAAGACCCATAGGTTTTTCATTTCTAATTGTGATGGGTTTTCAACTGGGGCTCTGTCTCTACTCCTTAAAGTGCCTTTGTCTAACATTATGGAAAGTATATTTTATTCCACGAAATTACTCCAAATACTAGATTTTGTTGTTTTTCACTGATATTTCATAACAAAAATCTCTATATATTTTAGAATAATATGCTGCAGTCTCAGCCAGGACACATTAAATTTGAAATTTTTAAGTAACACAGGGATAGCAAACCAGGCAGTTTAATGGTCTCATGATTCAGACTGGAAATCATTTAAAATGAATATTATATAATACAACATCCTTAATCTAAAGATTGAAATTAAGTTTTCAATTGTAGAAATATTTTCTTTCTCTAGGTAAATCACTCAGAAAATTTGCAATTTTGATTTTAATAGAAATTTGGATTGCTTCGTGTCTATCTGAAAGCATATAATTCAATAGCATTTCACAGCTCCATTAAAGATAAGGAAGAGAATGGAAGGCAATGATTTGAGAACAATATACAAAACCTGATGGGTTTGGTGGCATGCTGTATTTTTATTTTGGAGCATTATAGAAATCATTTAGTCTAACTCCTTCTTTTTAAAGCTTTTAAAAATATTTCTAACAGAACTTCAGAAACAAACTGGAATGATCAAAAAAGAAAAAAAGAAAAAAAATTATAATTTAAACTTTTTTCTTTGTAATTAGCCAAAATACTAGAGCATAAAGAAACAAAAGTACACCTTGGGAACTTCCTAGTTTTCTAATATTATTTCTGTTAATATATTTTTAAATATATTGAATAATTATAATTTTCCTGACACTGTTTTAAGTACTCCATGTGGATTTTTTATTTGAAATTTCTGTTGTTATTAGCAGAAACTGTCATAGGTATTTCTATAAGAGTATTCATGCTATGATTACATGTATAACATCTGAGCTGCCCCCATGGAATATATATTTTGAGTAATCATTTACTTATTCAACAAATATTCAGTTCCAGTTCTATAGCATACACTGTCTAAATTTTATATAGAGAAAATCTTTTTCTTTATGTCCTTATATTCTAGGTGAGACAGGAAATATGTCTATAATTTGATAGATGCAGTAAATGCCATAACAGAAAATAAAATAGAGGGTATATTCAGTGACGAGGATGCTATTTCATGTAAGTTAACAAGGGACGTTTTTCTGTGATATGCATTTTAAGTAGATATGTAGATGAAGTAAAAGAGGAAGACATGAAAATTTGAGTTGTGTTTTCAGGAAAAAACTCTCAGCAATTCCAAAGACTCAGACACAGAAATGCAAGAGGGGTCCAGAGTCACAGGAGAGGAATGGCAGGTAGAAAGTTGTAGAGAACAAGGTCAGAGAGGCTGTCAGGTTTCCATGAGGGCCAATGAGCATTGTAATGCTCAATGTAAACTCCAACTAAGTCCGGCATGTTCCCTGCTATAGTTTGGTACCTACCTCCCATAATATTTGGCTGATAGGAATCACTATTATTGGATGAATTAATGCATCAAGTTTATATTCTCATTATTTAATGGTCTTTTCTAATGAGCTATTAAGTACCTCAAGGGGAAACGTATATTTATTATATATACATATTTATGTAAAATACATTTTATATATTTTAAATATATTTTAGTAGATGATGTGTTTAAATAAAATATACTTAGTAGACGTGTTTAAATAAACAATGAATTATAGCATTGCTTTCCTTGTCAACTAATGAAATAATATAAAACAGAAATACTAAGAATATTTTATTATCTTTGTGTTCTTATCCCCATTTTGCCCTTACTATTCCTTCTTTCCTCTTAGAAATGATGTATCTGTCAGTGTTATGTTTTAAAAGTATAGATCTGCCCCTTTCTTAAGTCATTACTCTTTTTATTGATAATCTACTTGAAAGAACAAACTGCATGCGTAGTTCTATTTTCTCTATTAATCCTTAATGCCTAATAGTTTACATCAATCCTTAACTATTTACATTGTACTTGTCGAAATTGATAATATTTTCATATAGGAACAAATGCAAATCTAAATTGTATTCTCTGCTTTTTTATGTTGATTTCTTTTTCCTCCTCCTCCTCCTTTTTCTCTCCTCCTTCTCCTCCTCTTCCCTCTTTCCTTCTCCTCCTCCTCCATTTCCTTTTCCTTCTTTCTCCTGTTCTTCCTCCTTCTAGGAATTGAACCCAGGGGTGCTTAACCACTGAGCAACATCCCCAGCTCTTTTCAAAAACATTTTTTATTTTGAGACAGGGTCTGGCTAAATTGTTTGGGGCCTCACTAAGTTGTTGAGACTCTTTGAACTTTCCATCCTCTTGCCTCAGCCTCCTGAGCTTCTGGATTACCACCTCCTCACTAATTTATTGTTGCGAGAATGTTAACAATCTATTTTATCAATTGTGGTATATACATTATTATTATTAACTGTGTTCACCATGCAGTATAATAGATCACTCCGACTTGTTCTTCCGGGCTAGCTGAAACATTGTACACTTTGACTAACATATTCCCTTATTCCCTTTCCCTATTCTTTGTCCTCCCTAGCCTCTGGTAACCACCTTTCTACTCTCTTTCTATGAAATCAACTTTTTTGAGGTTCTGCATGTAAATGAGTTTGTATAGTATTTGTCTCTCTGTGCTTGTCTTATTTCATTCAGCAAAATATCCTGAGTTTCACTCATGCTTTTGCAAATGACAGAATTTCCTTCGTTAAGGGTATATAATATTCTGTTGGGTCTGTACTACATTTTCTTTATCCATTTTTCCTTTGATAGCTGAATTCTATACCTTGCCTATTATGAATAATGCTGAATTAAACCCAAGAGTGCAGTTATCTCTTCAACACACTAATTTCAATTCCTTTGGATATATACCCAGAAGTGGGAATGCTGGTAAGTATAGTAGTTCTGATTTTAGTTTCTTGAGACACTTCCATATTATTTTTCCAAAATGATATGTTAATTTAAATTCCCTTCAAGACTGCAATGCTTTTATTTTCTTTATATTCTTTCCAACACTTGTTATCATTCTAACAGGCATGAGGTGATAGCTCATGGTTTTTAATTTTCATTTCCTTAATGATTACAGACTGAGCATTTTTCATATATATGTTGGCCCTTTGTATGTCTTTTATTAAGAAACATCTATTTTTTAATTAGGTTATTTGTTTCCTTTCTCTGGAGATACTGAGTTTCTTACATATCTAGGATGTAAGGCCCTTGTCAGATGTATGGTTTGCAAATATTTTTCCTCAGTTGATGGGTTGTTGCTCTACGCTGTTGTTTCACTTTTATGTTTTTCAATTGCTCCCTTACATTCTGATTCACAAATAGCATCTCCACCTCCATATTGAAATGGGAAGTTACTGCCATCCCACATATATTGACTCTTACTTCAGGGTCTACCTTGGCTTCTGGAGATGCCATCCATCCATCCTTCCTATATGGAGACCTTTCTTCTTTCACACTCAACAATTAATGTGCTGTTAGTTATGGTATGTTTGCTAATCTTTTCTTAGAGGTATCCCTTTCTCTAAGTGTTGCTTCCATTTTGTTGTCCAGGGTAACACCTTTTCCTGCAATACCTTATAAATAATCTCTACTGTAATTTCTGCCCATGCCAATGTGCTTCACCCAGTCACCATAATTATCATGTCAAAAAGCAAAACACTTAGTTGCTTCCCTGATTAAATCCTCTGTTTATCTCTATTGTGTATAAAATTTGAGCAAAATCTATTCTGGAACATGAAATCTTTTAAGAGTATGTTTTCAAGCTATTCTTTCATTCCTATGTTCTATGTGTCCTGAGTGACTTGCCACTAGAAGCCTATGTTCCCTGTATATTGAATGTCTACTTTCTCCAGGCTTACTAGACTTTTCTCTTTTTGTATTATTTTATTAATGCACAATAGTTAAACATAATACTTGGGTTCATTTTGAGATAATTATACTAGCATTGAATTTAATTTGCTCCATTTCAATCCTTGGTAACTCTCATTTCCCTCTCCTCCTACCTCCCCCATTACGCTTCCTCTCCTCTAGTGGTTATTTATTTATTTATTTATTGCTGCTTTATAGATATACATAAAGGTGAAATTCACTGTGGTATATTTATATAGGCATATATCACAATTATGTCAAATTGTTTCCACATTTTCTCCTCATTCCTTTCCTCTTCCTTCCCCACTTAATCTCCTACTCCACTAATCTTCCATTTATGTTTATGATTTATTACACCCACCCTCACCCACTTAATTGGCTCTAGCTTCTGTATATGAGATAAAACATTCAGTTCTTCACTTTTTAAGTCTGACTTATTTCACTTAGCCTGATGTTCTCATGTTCCATACATTTACAAGCACATGCCACAACTTCATTCTTCTTATGGCCAAGTAATAATCCATTGTGTATATATGCCACATTTTCTTAATTCATTCCTCTATTGACAGACATTTAGACTGGCTCCATAACTTGGCTATTGTGAATTGCACTGGTATAAATATTGATGTGCCTGTATCACTGTTAGTATTGCTGATTTTAGTTCTTTTGGACAAATACCAAGGAGTGGGACAGTTGGGTCATATGGTTGTTCCATTCCTAGTTTTTAGAGGAATCTCCATAAAGTTTTCCAGATGGTTGTATTAATTTGTAGTTCCACCAAAAATGTATGAGTGTACCTTTTCTCCCATCTCCTTGCCAGTATTTGTTATTATTTATATTCTTGATGGTTACCATCTAGCTGGAGTGAGAAGAAATCTCAGTGTAATTTTGATTTGCATTTCTCTGATTGCTGGAGGTGTCAAACATTTTTTCATGTATTTGTTGGTTACTTGTGTTTCTTCTTTTGAGAAATGTCTGGTTAGTTCTTTTGCCTATTTATTTATTTATTTTTTTTGATTAAGCTTTTTGAGTTCTTTTTGTATTTGTATTCTGGATATTGATCCCCTGTCAGATGAGTAGTTATTAAACATTTTCTTCCATTTTGTAGGCTCTCTCTTTATGCTCTTAATAATTTCTTTTGCTGTGCAGACAGTTTTTAATTTGATGGCTGTCCTTACTGATTCTTGGTTTTTATTTCTTATACTTTAGAAGTCTTGCTGAAGCAATTGTTCTTGCACCAATATGTTGAAAGTGTTCACTTTGTCTTTTCTTCTAGCAATTGCAAAGTTTCTAGTCTAATTTTTAAGTCTTTCCAGGCTTGGTGGTGCATTACTGTAATCCCAGTGGCTGGGGAGGCTGAAGCAGCAGGATCACAAGTTTAAAACCAGCCTCAGCAACTTAGTGAGGCCCTAAATAACTTAGCAAGACCTTGTCTCAAATAAAAAACAAAAAGGGCTGGGGATGTGCCTTAGTGATTAAGTGCTCTTACTTTCAATTCCTGGTACCAAAAAGCAAAGCAAAACAACAAACAATTCCTAAGTCATTAATCTGCTTTGATTTGACTTTTGTGCAAGGTGACATATAGAGATATAGTTTCATTCTTGTGCAAATGAATATCCAGTTACCCCTAACACCATTTCTTTAAAAAGCTATCTTTTCTCCGGTGTTTATTTTTGGCACTTTATCAAGTATCAGAGGACTCCAATTATGTGGGTTTGCCTTTTTGTCTTCTATACCACTCCATTGGTCTTCTATTTTGATGCCAACACCATGCTGTTTTTGTGACTATAGTGCTGTAGTATAATTTTGGATAGGGTATTGTAATGCCTCCAGCATTGCTTTTCTTTGGTCTTTGGGGTCAAATTTTAAGACACAAATTTAAGACTTTTTTCTAGTTCTGTGATGAATGTCATTGGCATTTTGATAGACTATACATTGAATCTGTATATTGCTTTTGGTAATATGGCCATTTTGACAATATTAATTCAGCCTAAGGAACTAAGAACTTGGGAGATCTTTCTATTTTCTAAGGTCTTCTTCAATTTCTTTTTTCAGGGTTCTATGATTTTCATTATAGAGATCTTTCTCCTCCTTGATTAGATTCATTCCCAAGTATTTTATTTTATTTTTGAGTTCTTTTGTGTGTGAATGGAATAGTTTTCCTATTTCTTTCTCAGTAGAATCACTATTGGAGTAAAGGAAAGCTATTGATTTATGAATGTTGATCTCATATTGTGCTGTGCTGATTTCACTTATCAGTTCTAGAAGTCTTCTGGTGAATTTTTTTGGGTCTTAGAGATATAGAGTCATGTCATCATCAAACAGAGATAATTCAACTTTTTTCTATTTGTATCCTTTAATTTCCTTCTCTTGCCTGATTGCACTGGCCAGAGTTTGAAGGGCTATATTGAATAGGAGTAGTAAGAGTGGACATCCTTGTCTTTTAAATGGACAGTGTCCTTCCTGAAAATAGTGGCTATGTTTCAATCTTTTTTAAAATTTTGCATTCAAACTTTTGAAATCACAATTGTCATATAATTGATGTTCAACTGAGTTGTTTATTGCCTGACTGATAAAGTACATTAAAATTTCCTTGTCTTGTTCCTGATTTTAGAGGAAATGCTTTCAATTTTACTTCATTCAGTATACTGTTGGCTTTCGGTTTGTCATTTTTGCCTTTACAAAGTTGAGGTAATTCCTTCTATCCCTAGTTTCTCAATTGAGATGGCTGTGTCACTAAGTGATGTTATCTTATGAGTACATGTAGTCTCTCATTGACTGATATGTCATAATGCAGCACATGAGTGTACTTAGCAATGCAAGAGAAATTTAACAACTACAACAAATATATATATTTTTTCATAGACATATCTGTAGACAGGTTTGCTCCACTTAATCAGAAGATTATTAAATTTGAGCTCTTAGAAACAATATTTTAGCACTGTATGTATTTTTGATAGTTTTGGAAGCCAGTAAATTCTAAAGTTCATTTGACTTATTTATTGAAGTTGTCAGAGGGAATGATTAAAAATTGCATGTTTTTACAGTTCTCTTCAAAGTGCTTTTTTGTTAACAGCACAAGCAACGTATTTGCAAGTATTCTAAAACAGAATATTTTTATTTGTTAGTATTCATTGCACTGGAAAAGAATGTATTTAAAAGTATTAGAAAACTGTATTTGAAGATGCTTTTTTGAACGATTATTATAATTGTAAAAATGATACCTGCAGAGGATTGCAAATTCAAAGTCAGACTTGGCAACTTAGTGAGCAATTTAGCTCAGTGGTAGAGTATCCCTGGGTTAAATCCCAATACTGCAAAAAAAGAAAAAGATACCAGCATGCCAATGTTTATTACAGCACTATTTATAATAGATAAAATGTGGAATCCATTTGGTGACCATCAACAGAAGCATGCACAAAGAAAATATGAAATATATTTACAATGGAATATCATTTAGGCACAAAGAAGAATGAAACCCTATTATTTGCAGCAAAATGAATGGAACCGGAGGATATTATCTTAAGTAAAAGAAACCAGACACAAAAAAGATGAGCACTTCTTGTTCTTTCTTGTATGTAGAAACTAAAGAAGTTGACTTCAGTGTAGGCTAAGGGTTGCTAAAGATTGGAAAAGAGGGATAGTGGATAAAGAGAGGCTGGATTTGATTAGCGCATGTTTGTATGCATGTGTTGAAATGTCATACTGAACTCCATTAATATGCACAATTGATATATGTTAATCAAAACTAAACTAAAATATGAAAAATACATAAAACTAAGATAAATAGATATATTTTAAGATGCTTAATTTTTCAATATCCATATTCTGTCTCATTGAGTTTTCAAGATAAATGAATTATTTTTCTCTTATGTACTAATTTTTTCATAGTTAGCTTTTTTTGTGATGAAATTGCATAATTTTATCTATGTTTCCATTTTCTGAAAAAGATGTTATTGAATATATCATGTTAATTCCATTATTGATTATTTCATATTTAAAATTATGAATTTTATTCAATAAGATCAATTGAGTGCCTATTGGATGCAAGATCCTGTTTTGGTGCTTGGGATTCAAATGCTTGGAATCCATAGGAGTAGCAAAGAGAGGCTTCCTTTTGAGTTAGTTATTAGAGAAAAAGCATTAAAAAAAATGCATGGGAATGTAGAGGAGGGCCAGCTGGCCAACTCTTTCCAGGGGAAATCAGAGAAGAGGTGCCTCACAAAGAGGTAACTCTTGAAATGTCCTGAAGGAGCAGCATGGTTGGGTGCCTGGATCATGAGCTAGTGAGCCCACCTCAGATAATTAGAAAATGTTGTGCATAACAAGAGGACTACGTTCACATGGCCTACATTAGAACATAAGGCAGAATATTCTTTGCTTTCCCAATAAAAGGGAAAAAAATCATTATTTAATGATACAGTAATACTCCTATTATTCAAAGAATTTACAATAATAACAACAAAGATAGTCTCAATTCCAAACTATTGACCATTAGTCAAATACTCTAACTATAATAAACATATTGGTAAATGTGCATTGGTATTTTTAGAACTATAGATCTAAATGAGAGAGGAAACTAAGAGATGATTCATACCTTCTTAGAACTTAGGTATGGTGAGGTACCTCATTGTACCCCACAGAAACCACTGCACAGCTGGAGAGGTGAAGGGTAGGGACCCTGGCACCCACATTCCACTGCAGTCATCTAATGCAACACACTAAAGAAGACCATGAGGTAGGAGTGCTGGTCAAGGAGGAAATACAAGCAGCATCATGAATTAAGTCCAACATGAAAGGCTGCCAGTTAAGGAGATTCTCTGAGTTTGAGTGCTGAATACTGAATAGTAAGGTGAGCCATGCCCCCAGGCAGAGAACATTCCTGGTTACTAAACTGGCCTGTAGTTGTGAACTTTTCCAGGCAGCACTTTGCCTGTGCCAAGCTTGCATGTGCAGAAATAGCCAAACAGATGTCCAGATGGAACAGGCCCTATTTTATTAAAAAATAAAAAATAAGAAAAATAAACAGAAAAGAGCTCACACGGGAGCTATAAATACAAAGGGGAGAGTAAAAACAAAACAAAAAAAAAAAAAGGAAGGGAACAGAAGTAGAAAGCATATAGAAATCAAAGGTTGTGATTTTACTGTAGGGTTTTAAAAATGTACTGTTAGTATCGTAGGTCTGTAACACTGCGCTGGGTGTGTATGTTGAAATTACACCATAGAGTCAGACAGACTGTGTAGTTGCTCTTCAGATATTAGTCAATAGAGCTTTCTCTTAAGGCTCTGTCTCTAAATGTTCTCACATGAACATATGAATTTTGCAGAAAGACATACTTCAGTCTGTAAAATACAGTAACATTGCTTTCACAGATTTTGGGGAGCACACTGTGGCTATCTTTGGGGTGCCATTATTCCACCTACCACATAGGAAATTCTAGATTATGAAAATTCTGTTGCAAAGATTGCCAATATATAGTCCAGTAAGCATCATTCTGGGATGTGTTAATTTCATTATCTCTGAATTTCTAATTTCATTTTTTCCATTTATGTAAATGAATACTTATTGGAGAAGTCATTATTAGGCCCGTGACCTTGAAAATTGCAATATATTAAAATTATTATACATACTTAATGGTTGTACCGTTTTATGATTCTAGGAACATTTTCCTTCAGCATATAAAATGTACAAGTCTGCTCCAAGTATCCATTAAAAAAAACTCAACAAATAACTTCACATGAACATTATTCTTCTCTCTCTTTTTTTCTCTCTCTCTGTTGCTCTCTCTCTCTCTCTCTCTCTCTCTCTCTCACACACACACACACACACACACACACACACACAGGAGAGAATGTAATTTAGCAATAGATATGAAAGTTTGCAATTCTTATTAAAACTAAGTTTCAATATGTACTAACCTGCAGAAGAGAGGATATGGAAAGCAGAGTAGGAAAACATTTTCTGCCAATGTACTTAGTAACATTTAAGGAGAAAGATAGTCTGAATCTGGTGAATAAGCTTGAGTTTTAATTCACTATATAATTCACAGCTTCCTTGAGATTTGTATTTGGGGTGTAGTGAACAGATGGGGGTAAATAAGAAATTATGATTCTATTTTAGAAAAAAAAACATTTTGTTTCTCAAAGGGTTCCAACTTTGGATCATAATGCTTCATCACTTAGCCAGCATCAGGTGGGGGGGCCAGGAAGGCAGGGGGCTTGGGTAAGAGTACATTCAAATGGGTTCCAAGCTTTCACTGGTAAGAGCTCAGAGGAGGTATTGCAAATCCAAGATCCTTGTCTCTGTCATTGCGTATAACTACAAATCACATGAGGGTGTAAGCATCCCTTTAACTCTCCTTCGGGAGAACTACTTACATAAATTTTCTTCATCTCTGTTACCTAACATTGTCAAAGTGAAAATTGGTATTGAAAATCAGGATTGGGTCCTGTTCCCCTGGTGTTGAAAATTAAAACCTGAGAAACGCCTAGGCAAGAGCAAAACGTTTTATTTAAAGGATAGAAAAGAGAGAGAGAGAGAGAGAGAGAGAGAGAGAGAGAGAGAGAGAGAGAGAAGACTTCTCCAGAGAGCAGGGGTCCAAAGGTGGTGCCCGAAGGAGTGGGGGTGTCTTGCTCCTTTATAGATTTCAGGTTTCCTTTCTTCTCATGTGCCCTTCCTTCCATTCTGCCTGTGACAAAAATTGACCAAAAGGGGCTGGAAGAGAGCTGCAGGGGGTGATTGCTTGTTTTGGAAAATGGGATCCTTTTTCTCCCCTGGAATCTGTTAGCAACCAGGTGATGGATTTTCCTTTTCTTTGATAATCAGCTACCTGTCCTTTCCAAAAGGACCAGCCTGATAACTTATTAAGTCCAATATGTTTGTTGTAATGTATTCCCGCATTTTGTCCAGTTTTGAGGCATTATCTGAGATTCTGAAATGGCAAGAAAAGTTGTATTCCACATACTATTTCACTTAGATTATAAAATATTTCCCTCCTTATCCTCTAAGTGGTCAAACATGCTCAATTCCAAATAAGTGTAAATAAGCCACAAAAAGAAAAACTGTCAAAGAAAAGATACTAGAGATTAGAAGACAAACTAACATTAAAGCAAAACGATCCAATGTTGTAAGCAAGCTTGTCACTCTACATGAATAAATTGTCACATAACTGGATGAAAGCCTAAGAATCAAGGATTATGTTATATAATTGCTAACAGGCACTCATATATTATTTTAGTTATCTTCAAATTCTTTATGTCTTTATTCTACAGGTTGACATTCACCAAGTTCTCCTACAAACCAGTGAGATTAATGATCCTCAGATGGCTCAAAAATCACACACTGAATGTGATGTCCCTAGGAAACTGTTCTGGGCAAGTTAATGATCTGTTCGTATTAATAGAGAATTTGTTTTGCAAGGGAATGCTTCAGGAGTGTTCATTTCTAAGGCAACTATGACTTAAAACTTTTTTGAGAATATAAAACTTGAAATTAACTATAAAAGCCATATCTATTTTCTCTTTTCTGATAAGCTTACAGTTTTTCATTCTGGCTTTCCAGTGTTTTATGAGCATGACATCACTGGACCATGGAATCCAACTAGGACTTCAGAGAACTGATATCTATATCCAGCTAGGATGAGATGTTGACTAATTTGTGTGTGTGTGTGTGTGTGTGTGTGTGTGCGTGTGTGAACTCATGTGTGTGTGTGGTGAACATCTGTTTATTTCTCCTGTGCAAATAGCTGGGAGGGGAATTTTTAAAGGCATACTGTGTGTTTTAACTATAAAAACTCACCGAATCTTTTCAAAGTGAATGCCTCATGTGTATTTCTTTATTTGGATATTTTTTCTATACCAATCATTTGCTGATAGGAGGACCACAAACAAATAAGAAAATTGTATAAACAGAAACTATAATGAGAATAGCCTGGGGTTAGAAGGAAATAGCTCTTCCAAATGGGTTGCTAGAGCTGCGTTACACAAGAGCAAACTTCATAGTTATGGAAAGTATATACCTCTGATTACCATGGTAGTCCTGACTTTAGGTATGAGTATAATTAGGAATGTGTCACGACATATGACTAATTCAGTCAGGGTCATTCCAGGAGAACGGGGCTGGCATGAATTAATGACATACAGACAGAAAAATACCTTTTTCTTTGGATTCTGTGATGGCCCCTCTGACCCAGCTCCCACAAAGGAGGCAAGGCAGGCAAGAAAGAGAGAGAGCATGCTTAAGCCTGGGTTTTATTAATGGAAGGAGCTAATTCATGGAATGCTCTATCCAAAAAAGGGCAAAGGGGTAGGATTATAACAAACAGGGGGGTGTAATTCAACCTCATTGGGTGACGCCCTCTCCCAGAGCTGCATTTCTTATTCGAGAAGAGGTAAAGTCCACTTGCATTGCAACGAGTGCAATACCACTCCAGTATCTCTTTTTTTAAAAAAATTTTAAAATTTAAATATAACAATTTAAATATATATAACAATATGACATATATATATATATATATATATATATATATATATATATATAAACAATATGACAGTGGAATGCATTACAACTCATAGTACACATATAGAGGCACAATTTTTCACATCTCTGGTTGTATTCAAAGTATATTCACACCATTTGTGTCTTCATACCTGTACTTTGGATAATGATGTCCATCTTATTCCACCATCATTTTTAACCTCATGCCCCCTCCCTTCCCTTCCCATCCCTTTTCCCTATCTAGAGTTCATCTATTCCTCCCATGCTCCCCCTTCCTACCCCACTATGAATGAGCCTCTTTATATCAGAGAAAACATTCGGCATTTGGTTTTTTCTGGGGATTGGCTAACTTCACTTAGCATTATCTTCTCTAACTCCATTCATTTACCTTCAAATGTCATGATTATATTCTCTTTTATTGCTGAGTAATTTTCCATTGTGTATATATGCCACATTTTTTTAATCCATTCCTCTTTACTCAGGACTCAAAAGTATGTGCATAGCTCCTGTTCAGGGTGGCCCCCGACAGGAATGTCTCTGGCTTTGACATCATAAGAAAGCTTTCAAATTTCCTTTTATAAGAAATAACACAGAATTTATTACGGCATATGTATCGATTTTTGTTTTGTGGAAGACTATATATATATTTTTAACTGAATGCCTCAAGGCCTAGTTCAAGACCATTCAATACAGATTTAGCCAAAATGAGGGTACAGGGCTTCTTAACTCAAAGTTCTCAAAATTTTCAACTATGTAGGTTTGTTTCTTCTATGTTAGAGTACCATGGCACAGAACTCATAGTTCTTAAGTTAATGAACATTTCAGCAGTAGTTCCCAACAATTTTGCCCTCAAAAACAGCTATTTTTGTTATTATGTCCTTTCCCACAAGAAGTAAAATTTTGTCTCAGGGTAACTTCTGTTTAGCAAGCCTCTAGCTCTAGAGGTCTCAGGAGGGCCAAGATGGATTTTAGAGAATTGAGAACTAAAGTCTCAATGGTTCAAGTTATGCTTTCATCTGATCTTTAAAGGAGGAAGAACGATAATGACCGGCTGGTTCTAATCAAGTTCACCCACAAGAGAGCAGACCATGCTTTAAGGCACAATTTAAGTCTATTCCTTCCCATGCTTAAACCCCTTTCTCAAGGGAAGCAAGTTTTTACTACAGTTTCCTCCA
Source organism: Callospermophilus lateralis (assembly GCF_048772815.1). Classification (NCBI taxonomy): domain Eukaryota; kingdom Metazoa; phylum Chordata; class Mammalia; order Rodentia; family Sciuridae; genus Callospermophilus; species Callospermophilus lateralis. The sequence goes on along the minus strand of NC_135312.1, from coordinate 90,098,517 downwards.
AATTCTCCATGTCCTTTAAATATATATATATATATATACATATATGTATATATATGTATATATATATATATTTACTCCAGTGTCTTTACACTTAAACTGGTAAAGTGGACTAAAAACTATTTTTCCCAAGCAGTCTTGTCTTAAAATCATATATTTTGTGGAATAAATTTATCTAGGAAAGCACAAGTTAATGTCTATCAGCTTAGATCAATTTGTATGCTGATAAGTAACTTTCCTAAAACATTGAATTTCCTATATTTATATAGCAACAAAATTTTCTGTGAAGATCATTATTGCATTAGTCTAGGTACAAAGAATTGTTTTGTATTTCTTTTATTTTTTTATTTTTTATTTATATATGTCAGAGGAATGCATTACAATTCTTATTAGACATATGGAGCACAATTTTTCTGTTTTGTATTTCTTAAAATTTTAGCTGATAATTTCCATATAGTTATACTATGATTGCTTAGATATGCTTAAGGATTTTTCTTATGATGTTTTTCTAGAAGTTGCTTCACTATAAATTAGTATGATACAGATTATATTGAAATGACATAGATCAATCTTTAAAGATCGTAAGATCTTTATTCAGTCTTATGGCATCATCAGCAAGATGATTTTGATTTATCAATATTAATTCCTTGGAATCAGGAGTTCTGGCATTTTGTGCTCGGAATTTTACATGCCTATCTTTTTGTGATTTTTGAAACATACAATTTACCACAAAAACACCTGTTCTTATTTTTATTTCATATAATTTTCTGGAAGATAAATTATCTGGTATGTTGGTAATATTTGAATATTCTTTCATTTAAAAAATAGACCTACATTCTACTTACTTGAAAAGTGAGATTGATATGATCAATTTCTCATTTCGGATTTGATTTCCATTAGGAAGTTCTAAGTTTAATGCCTAAATCTCTCAAAAAGGAAAAATATAAATGGTTTTGAATCAGTTATCATGCATGTAAGTTCAAGTAACAAAGAACCTAATTGATAGTGTCTTATCATAAAGACCAATTGAGTCTTTAGTCAGAAGCTCCTTTGTGGGTGGTCCTGAGGTTGGTTCAGAGCAGCAACAATGTCATCAGGATCTAGTATTTTTCTTTTTAATTAATTAAAAGACCTTTATCAATTTGTTTTGTTTTTAAACTGATAGATAAAAATTGTACTTATTAATGAGGTACCATGGGATGGTTCAACAGCTGTAAACATGTGTGATGTTTACATTAAGTTAAGCACATCTATCCCACATCTATCATTTCTTTTAAAATGTTTCTGTCCCCAGATGTTGGTTTTAATCTGCAGGCTTGTCAGCTTTGCATGCTAAGTGGTGAATTTAGCAAAAGGAATTAAGAGAGAACCTGGTTTCTGTTTCAATTCTTTTATCATAAAGGAAAAACAACTTGACCAGATGCTGGTAGCTGACTTTTGTTTATGTCTCTTGGGCCAAAATGGTTGTATAACCACTTGTAACTGCAAAAGAAGTGGCAAAAGAAAGAATATGGAGTTTTCAATTTTTTGATTTATGAAGTCAGAATGGGACTGGGAATGGCTGCTGGGTAGTCAGTCAAGGTAGAGGCCATACTTGTAAGAATACAGATATTACAATGTTGAGGAATATCATCAGTCAAGGTGACATTAGCCTGGTGGAAGACTGAGTAGTTTAATAAATAAAAGTAAAAAAAGTACTTATTTTTAGATTAAAGTATCTCAATATTTGTTTTCCATATTGCATTATACATTATAGACGTGGCTTCTAAACTCATTTCACTTTCTCATGATAACTTTTAAATATATTTTTTTCTTTCTGCGCATGTTTCTACAATGACAAATTACCTTTGCAAAACTGGTTGTTTAAGCCAGCTTCTTCCTTAAGTTAAGCAAAGCAATAAAGTAGTATATGGCTAATAAAATAAACAAATAATCATTTCAATTTTGTACCTGCGATATGTATTAGTCTGTATTCTCTAAGTAGAACCAATAAGATATTTATTATAAGGGATTATGAAGGCTGAGAAAAACTAGGATCTACAGCTCATAAGCTCATGATTCAGGAGAGTTGCAGTCTGAGTCTGCAGGCCTGAAAACCAGGAGAACAAATTGTAGCAATTCCTTGAGTTCAAGTCCAAAAGCAGAAGACTGGTGTTTCAGCCTGAAGATAGTCAGGCACAGAAAGTGAATACTCTCATTTCACTCTTATGTTCTATTTAGATCTTCAATGAACCAGAAGCCAACCCACATTATATAGGGCAATTTGCTTTATTAATTCAAATGTGAATCTCATCCAGAGACATATTCAGAATAATATTTAACCAAACACCTAGGCATTAATGACCCAGCCAAGTTAACATAGACAATTAACCAACACACAATAGTTTAGCAAAAAGGGAGATGTATCCTAATCTTCCCATAAAACACAGAGGTGATTGGAAGACATTTCTGTTTCAATTGCAAGGTAGTTGCTTGTGTGAAATCTGTTAAAATTTACTCTGCCTTGGAAGAATATCAACTTATTTTTGTTAGTAACACAGGGCTATAAATAAATTTCATAAACATGGATTGGATAAACTTGCTGTTGTACCTTTCTCAGGATTATGAAGAATTAGAACTTCCCATTTTAATTTTTATCTCATTGGTGTTTTGTATGAATTTATTTTAATTGCTAACACAAAATAAGGTTACAATATCTGTAGAAAATATTAATCCATTAGGTCTCAAGTTTTCATTCTGCTAATATTGTAACAAAATTTATATAAGTGCTTTAAAATAGATTGGAAATCATAATCTAGAGCTTACATATATTTTGTGTCATTAGCAAACAGATAATTTGATATTTTCTATTCTTGTTGGTATCTCTTTAATGTCCTTCGCTTGCCTGATTGCTCTGGCTAGATTTTCAAGAACTATATTGAATAGGAGAAGTAAGAGTAGACATCTTTGCCTTGTTCCTGATTTTAGAGGAGATGTTTTCAGTATTTCTCCATTCAGTTTTCAGCCAGATGTTTTCTCTGATATGTGGATGCTAAGTCACAATAGGGAGTGAGTAGGGAAGGTTAGAAGTACTTTGGAATAGACAAAGGGAAGGGAAGGGAGTGGGAATGGGAATAAGGAATATAGTAGAATGAATTGGACTTTACTTTCCTGTGTGCATATATGAATACACGATCAGTGTAATTCCACATCATGCAACCAGATGAATGGGAAGTTATACTCCATGTATGTATAATATGTCAAAATACATTCTACTGTTATGTATAACTAATAAGAACAAATAAAGCAGTGTTTTATTCAATCTCCAGTGTCTAAGATGGTTTCTTTTTTTATCTTGTTATTGATTTCTTATTTTATTCCATCATGATTAATAGGATGCAAGGGATTATCTATTTTTTTTTGTATTGGCTAAGACTAGCTTTGTATCCTCAAATATGGTATATTTTAGAGATGGTTTCACGTGCTGGTGAGAGAAAGTGAATTCAGTTGTTGGATGAAATATTCTATAGATGTCTATAGGTACATTTGATTAATGGTAGTTTTTAATTCTGAAGGGTCTTTACTTCGTTTATGTATTGTGATATATTTGATTTTTTAGACTGAGTAGGATTTGTTTTAATGATGTAGGTACACTAATGTACGGGGCATAAATACTTACAATTATTATATCTTGTTGTTGAATGTTTCCCTTAACCAGTAGGAAGTGACCTTCTGTCTTTTCTGATTAATTTTGGCTTAAAGTCTACTTTGTCAGATATAAGAGAAATTACTTCCACTTGATTTCAGTCTTTGTCTGGTGTATATTTTACCATCTTTCACCTTCAGCCTGTGTATATCTTTGTCTACAAGATCTCTTGCAAATAACATTTGGTTGGGTCTTGGTTTTTAATCTATTCTTTCAATCAATATGTTTTGATTGAAGATTTTAGACTATTGAAATTCAATGTTATTATAAAGAGATGATTTTTATTTTCTACCATTTTAATTTATTTCTAATATTTAACTCAGACTCGATTCTCCTTAAATTGACTACTCTTCTAGTGAGACTCATCCATACGTTAGCTCTGATGTTTATTTTTTATTTCTTCTGTATGGAACATTCCATTGAGTATGTTGTAGGACTGGCTTAGTGGTTATAGATTCTTTTCATTTCTGCTTATCATGGAGGGTTTTGTTCATCTCCAATTCTGAAGGAAAGTTTTGCTCATATAATAATAATAATCTTGGACAGCACCCACTAACTTATGGGCCAGTTTATATTATTCCAAGCCTCTTGGCTTCTAGGCTAAGAAAGTAGAAATTTTAATTGGATTACTCCTAAATATGATCTACTATTTTTCTCTTGAGGCTTTTAAGATTCTAGCCTTATTATGTAGGTTAGACATTTTAGTTATAACGTATGATGGAGAGAATCTTTTAAAAAGCCTTTTCTATTTGGAATAAATGCTTCTTGTATTTGGATTTCCATCTCATTCCTAAGATTTGGAAATTTTCAGATATTATTTTGTTGAAAAGCTTGTGCATTCGTTTGGTTCATGTTTTAGCACCCTCTTCTACACCAATGATTCTTAGATTTGGTCTCTTAAGGTTATCACAGACTTCTTGAATATCCTGATATGGCCTCTTATCATCTTTATTGTCAACTTTATTTTCAAGATTATATAATTTGTCTTTGAGGCCTGAGAACATGTCTTCTATGTGTTCTCGTCTATTGGTGATGATTTCAACTGAATGTTTAATTTGATTTATTGAGTCTTTTATAATTTCCAGGATTTCTGTTTGGTTCTTTTGTGGAATCTTTTTATTGAAGTGATCTTTTCCTTTCTTTATTTTCTCTCTTAATTTATTCTTTACTTTTTAAAAAAATTCCTTGAACATGTTGACTGTAAATTTTCTAAATTCTTTATCTAACATTTCTTTCACTCTGGTGTCAATGGGCTCAGTTGTTGATGTGTGTGGGGTGTTTGAGGTGGTTTATTCTTTTGTTTTTCTATTGTTTGTATATCTACCCATCTTCTGGAATGATTATATCTTCTATTTTTGCTCAAGAGACTACTTAGTGAGCATCTTTCTCTTAAGTGCAACAAGTTGAATAAATATTCACATTTTCATATTCTCACTCAAAATGTATCCTCTGCTATGCCCAGTATCACTTTGGGAGAAGATACTAAACCATATAAACTTCCATAACTTCAGAGCAAAGCTAGGTACTACTACTGAACCTTAGAAAAAAATCTTAATGAGAACATTCTTCACATTTTCTCTAATCTGTGTATAAAATTGCAATAATGTTCTTGAATACAGTAAGAAATTAATTATTGATGGGGGATCCAACATGGCGGCCGGCGAGGAAGCTGCACTTTCAATATCTCCACATTAACGGGATCAGAAACACCAATTAAAACAGCTACATTCTACCTACTGAGGATCTTCTAGCAAAATTCCGTTGAAAGGAGACCTGCCGAGAATTAGTAAGTTTATTAGACGTGACAGTTTGCCCCAGACAAGTGAAACTTGACTGGCAGCGCGGGCTCAGAGTCCAATCCCGCGGCCACCCGCCGCTTCTGCAAGCGGCAGGCGGCCCAGAGCAGCGCGGCAGAAGGGTCCCCGCCCAGCCAGCAGACAGCGCCCGCCATCCCGGCTACCCTGGCGGCCCTGCTTTCGCTCGGCGAACAGCCACCCCACCCGGCTGGTTCTTAGCCACGCCGCTGCAGCCACCCGGCTTTACAAGCACCCCCGGCGGCCCTGCTCGGCGAGAAGGGTCCCCGCCCTGCCGGCAGACAGCTCCCGCCATTCCGCTCTTGTTCTGCAAGCAGCCACCCCGCCCGCTTGGTTCTTAGCCACGAGGCTGCAGCCGCCCGGCTTTACAAGCGCCCCCGGCGACCCTGCTCGGCGAGAAGGGTCCCCGCCCTGCCGGCAGACAGTTTCCGCCATCCCGGCTACCCTGCCGGTCCCGCTCTTGCCCTGCAAACAGCCACCCCGCCTGCCTGGGTCTTAGACACGCGGCGGCAGCCACCCGGCTTTACAAGCGCCCCCGGCGACCCTGCTCGGCGAGAAGGGTCCCCGCCCTGCTGGCAGACAGCTCCCGCCATTCCGCTCTTGTTCTGCAAACAGCCACCCCGCCCGCTTGGTTCTTAGCCACGAGGCTGCAGCCGCCCGGCTTTACAAGCGCCCCCGGCGACCCTGCTCGGCGAGAAGGGTCCCCGCCCTGCCGGCAGACAGCTCCCGCCATTCCGCTCTTGTTCTGCAAACAGCCAGCCCGCCCGCTTGGTTCTTAGCCACGAGGCTGCAGCCGCCCGGCTTTACAAGCACCCCCGGCGACCCTGCTCGGCGAGAAGGGTCCCTGCCCGGCCAACAGACAGTTTCCGCCATCCCGGCTACCCTGCCGGTCCCGCTCTTGCCCTGCAAACAGCCACCCCGCCCGCCTGGGTCTTAGACACGCGGCGGCAGTCGCCCGGCTTTACAAGCGCCCCCAGCGGCCCTGCTCGTCGAGAAGGGTCCCTGCCCGGCCGGCAGACAGCTCCCACCATCCCGGCACTCCTGGCGGCCCGCCCGCTCTGCGAAGGGTTACCCCACCCGGCTCTTAGCCACGCGGGCGCCATCTGCTTGGCGCTGAGGGAGCCCCCGGCGGCCCAGCGCAGCCAGAAGGGTCCCCGCCTGGCCCGACAGAAGGCACGTGCCCTTCCGGCTCTGCTAACGGCCCTGCCCACCCAGGAAAGGGCTCCCCACCTTGAGAGGATGGGAAGGAAATCTAACCAAGCCTCTATGAATTAGCGAACTGGGATCTAAAACCAGAGATTATATCAGACCAGAGACAAGCCAGTTCCACCTCTCCCTTCGGTCACTCCTGCAAGGAGCCAGGGGCCCGCCATAGCAGAGAGGGGAAGTCACCAAAGATCGGCCAAAGAGATTCCTTCCCAGCGGACTCTAAATTAGCAGGAGCGGCGAGGGAGCCGGACGGAGCTGGCGGGAACCGTGGCAGCGGCACGGGAACCGGCGGGAGCTGAGGCGGCGCTGACGCAGGAGCCGGCGGGAGCCGCGCGGCGCGGGTCTCCCAGCTACAGCCCCCACCAGTGCTGACAACTGAGGTCTCTTGCACCAGATACGGGGGCGTGGCTACCAGAAGAAAGAAACGCGATCAGTATGAAAAGACAAGGAAAGAAAGGACCACAAGCAATGCAGGTCAACTCAACTTTAGAAGAGGTAATATCTGCAGCAGATGGAATGTCAGATAAAGAATTCAGGATATACATGCTTCAGATGATCTGGAGTCTCAAGGAAGACATTAGACAGCAAAATCAGACAATGAAAGACCACTTCGACCACTTCGACAATAAATTACACAAACAAATCCAAGAAGCAAAAGATCAATTATACAGGGAGATAGAGGTTATAAAAAACAAACAAACAGAAATCCTGGAAATGCAGGAAACAATAAACCAACTTAAAAACTCAATTGAGAATACTACCAGCAGAGTAGAACACTTAGAAGATAGAACATCAGACAATGAAGACAAAGTATTTCAACTGGAGAAGAACATAGACAGCTCAGCAAAGCTGTTAAGAAACCATGAGCAGAACATTCAAGAAATATGGGATAACATAAAGAGACCCAACTTAAGGGTCATGGGGATACAGGAAGGTATTGAGGTCCAAACCAAAGGAATGACCAATCTATTCAACGAAATAATACGAGAAAACTTCCCAGACTTGAAGAATGAGACAGAATCCCAAATCCTAGAAGCCTACAGGACGCCGAATGTGCAAAATCATAAGAGAGCCACACCTAGACACATTATAATGAAGATGCCCAACATACAGAATAAGGAGAGAATTTTAAAAGCTACAAGAGAAAGGAAGCAGATTACATTTAGGGGTAAACCAATCAGGATAACAGCAGATCTTTCAACACAGACTCTGAAAGCTAGAAGATCCTGGAATAACATATTTCAAACGTTGAAAGAAAAGGGGTTCCAACCAAGAATTGTGTATCCCGCGAAATTAAGCTTCAGGATGGAAGATGAAATTAAAACCTTCCATGATAAACAAAAGTTAAAAGAATTTGCAGCTAGAAAACCAGCTCTTCAAAACATCCTCGGCAAAATATTACAGGAAGAGGAAATGGAAAATATCAATGAAAACCAACAGCGGGAGGTAGTACAGTAAAGGTGGGGGGGAATAATCAAAGAGGAAAACAAACCATGTTTAGTAACATAAATAAACAAATATGGCTGGAAGAACAAACCATATCTCAATAATAACTCTAAATGTTAATGGCTTAAACTCACCAATTAAGAGACACAGGCTAGCAGAATGGATCACTAAACAAGACCCAACAATATGCTGCCTTCAGGAGACACATCTGATAGGAAAAGACATACATAGACTGAAGGTGAAAGGTTGGGAAAAATCATATCACTCATATGGACTTCGCAAACAAGCAGGAGTGTCCATACTCATTTCAAATAAAATAGATTTCAAGCCAAAGTTAATCAAAAGGGATGAAGAGGGACACTACATACTTCTCAAGGGAACCATACACCAACAAGACATAACAATCATAAATATATATGCCCCAAACAATGGTGCAGCTATGTTCATCAAACAAACTCTTCTCAAGTTCAAGAGTCTAATAGACCACCATACAATAATCATGGGAGACTTCAACACACCTCTCTCACCACTGGACAGATCTTCCAAACAAAAGTTGAATAAGGAAACTATAGAGCTCAATAACACAATTAATAACCTAGACTTAATTGACATATATAGAATATACCACCCAACATCAAGCAGTTACACTTTTTTCTCAGCAGCACATGGATCCTTCTCAAAAATAGATCATATATTATGTCACAGGGCAACTATTAGACAATATAAAGGAGTAGAGATAATACCATGCATATTATCTGATCATAATGGAATGAAATTGAAAATCAACAATAAAAGAAGTAAGGAAAAATCATGCATCACTTGGAGAATGAACAATAGGTTACTGAATGATCAATGGGTTATAGAAGACATCAAGGAGGAAATTAAAAAATTCTTAGAGATAAATGAAAACACAGACACAACATATCGGAATCTATGGGACACATTGAAAGCAGTTCTAAGAGGAAAATTTATTGCTTGGAGTTCATTCCTTAAAAAAAGAAAAAACCAACAAATAAATGATCTAATACTTCAACTCAAAATCCTAGAAAAAGAAGAGCAAAACAACAGCAAAAGAAGTAGAAGACAAGAAATAATTAAAATCAGAGCTGAAATTAATGAAATCGAAACTAAAGAAACAATTGAAAAAATTGACAAAACTAAAAGTTGGTTCTTTGAAAAAATAAATAAAATCGACAGACCCTTAGCCACGCTAACAAAGAGAAGAAGAGAGAGAACTCAAATTACCAGCATACGGGATGAAAAAGGCAATATCACAACAGACACTTCAGAAATACAGAAGATTATCAGAAATTATTTTGAATCCTTATACTCCAATAAAATAGAAGATAGTGAAGGCATCGATAAATTTCTTAAGTCATATGATTTGCCCAGATTGAGCCAGGAGGATATTGACAACCTAAACAGACCAATATCAATTGAGGAAATAGAAGATACCATCAAAAGACTACCAACTAAGAAAAGCCCAGGACCGGATGGGTATACAGCAGAGTTTTTCAAAACCTTTAAAGAGGAATTAACACCAATACTTTTCAAGCTATTTAAGGAAATAGAAAAAGAGGGAGAACTTCCAAATTCATTCTATGAGGCCAACATCACCCTGATTCCTAAACCAGACAAAGACACTTCAAAGAAAGAAAACTACAGACCAATATCTCTAATGAACCTAGATGCAAAAATCCTCAATAAACTTCTGGCGAACCGGATACAAAAACATATCAAAAAAATTGTGCACCATGATCAGGTAGGATTTATCCCTGGGATGCAAGGTTGGTTCAATATACGGAAATCAATAAATGTTATTCACCACATCAACAGGCTTAAAAATAAGAACCATATGGTCATCTCGATAGATGCGGAAAAAGCATTCGACAAAGTACAGCATCCCGTTATGTTCAAAACTCTAGAAAAACTAGGGATAACAGGAACATACCTCAACATTGTAAAAGCAATCTATGCTAAGCCTCAGGCTAGCATCATTCTGAATGGAGAAAAACTGAAGGCGTTCCCTCTAAAATCTGGAACAAGACAGGGATGCCCTCTCTCACCACTTCTGTTCAACATAGTTCTCGAATCACTGGCCAGAGCAATTAGACAGACGAAAGAAATTAAAGGCATAAAAATAGGAAAAGAAGAACTCAAATTATCACTATTTGCAGATGACATGATTCTATACCTAGCAGACCCAAAAGGGTCTACAAAGAAACTATTAGAGCTAATAAATGAATTCAGCAAAGTGGCAGGCTATAAGATCAACACGCATAAATCAAAGGCATTCCTGTATATCAGCAACAAATCCTCTGAAATGGAAATGAGGACAACCACCCCATTCACAATATCCTCAAAGAAAATAAAATACTTGGGAATCAACCTAACAAAAGAGGTGAAAGACTTATACAATGAAAACTACAGAACCCTAAAGAGAGAAATAGAAGAAGATCTTAGAAGATGGAAAAATATACCCTGTTCATGGATAGGTAGAAGTAACATCATCAAAATGGCGATATTACCAAAAGTTCTCTATAGGTTTAATGCAATGCCAATCAAAATCCCAACGGCATTTCTTGTAGAAATAGAGAAAGCAATCATGAAATTCATATGGAAAAATAAAAGACCCAGAATAGCAAAAACAATTCTAAGCAGGAAATGTGAATCAGGCGGTATAGCTATACCAGACTTCAAACTATACTACAGAGCAATAGTAACAAAAACAGCATGGTACTGGTACCAAAACAGGCGGGTGGACCAATGGTACAGAATAGAGGACACAGAAACCAATCCACAAAACTACAACTATCTTATATTTGATAAATGGGCTAAAAGCATGAAATGGAAGAAGGATAGCATCTTCAACAAATGGTGTTGGGAAAACTGGAAATCCATATGCAACAAAATGAAACTGAATCCCTTTCTCTCGCCATGCACAAAAGTTAACTCAAAGTGGATCAAGGAACTTAATATCAAATCAGAGACATGGCGTCTGATAGAAGAAAAAGTTGGCTATGATCTACATACTGTGGGGTCGGGCTCCAAATTTCTCAATAGGACACCCATAGCACAACAGTTAATAACTAGAATCAACAAATGGGACTTACTAAAACTAAAAAGTTTTTTCTCAGCAAAAGAAACAATTAGAGAGGTGAATAGGGAGCCTACGTCCTGGGAACAAATCTTTACTCCTCACACTTCAGACAGAGCCCTAATATCCAGAATATACAAAGAACTAAAAAAATTAGACAATGAGATAACGAATAACCCAATCAACAAATGGGCCAAGGACCTGAACAGAAATTTCTCAGAGGAGGACATACAATCAATCAACAAGTATATGAAAAAATGCTCACCATCTCTAGCAGTCAGAGAAATGCAAATCAAAACCACCCTAAGATACCATCTCACTCCAGTAAGATTGGCAGCCATTAGGAAGTCAAACAGCAACAAGTGCTGGCGAGGATGTGGAGAAAAGGGTACTCTTGTACATTGCTGGTGGGACTGCAAATTGGTGCGGCCAATTTGGAAAGCAGTATGGAGATTTCTTGGAAAGCTCGGAATGGAACCACCATTTGATCCAGCTATTCCACTACTCGGTCTATTCCCTAAAGACCTAAAAAGAGCACACTATAGGGACACTGCTACATCCATGTTCATAGCAGCACAATTCACAATAGCAAGACTGTGGAACCAACCTAGATGCCCTTCAATAGACGAATGGATAAAAAAAATGTGGCATTTATACACAATGGAGTATTACTCTGCATTAAGAAATGACAAAATCATAGAATTTGGAGGGAAATGGATGGCATTAGAGCAGATTATGCTAAGTGAAGCTAGCCAATCCCTTAAAAACAAATGCCAAATGTCTTCTTTGATATAAGGAGAGTTACTAAGAACAGAGTAGGGAAGAAGAGCATGAGAAGAAGATTAACATTAAACAGGGATGAGAGGTGGGAGGGAAAGGGAGAGAGAAGGGAAATTGCATGTAAATGGAAGGAGACCCTCAGGGGTATACAAAATTACATACAAGAGGAAGTGAGGGGAAAGGAGGGAAAATATAAGGGGGAGAAATGAATTACAGTAGAGGGGGTAGAGAGAGAAGAGGGGAGGGGAGGGGGGAGGGGGGATAGCGGAGGATGGGAAAGGCAGCAGAATACAACAGACTCCAGAATGGCAATATGTAAATCAATGTGCAACTGATGTGATTCTGCAATCTGTATATGGGGTAAAAATGGGAGTTCATATCCCACTTGAATCAAAGTGTGAATTATGATATATCAAAAACTATGTAATGTTTTGAACAACCTACAATAAAAATTAATTAAAAAAAAAAGAAATTAATTATTAAAGTTATTACAATTATTATTACACTATATTGGGGTTTAAAACAGGAGAAGAGAACAATAGGCAAGAAGAAGAGGAAGGGAAAAGAAAAAAAGAAAGAAATCATTCAAACTAAGATAAAAAGAAGAATTGGAAGTGTTCATTCAGAAGCAGGCAATTCAAGAGGGAAAAGAAAGACTATGAGGAGCAAGTATATATAAACCTGCACTGGGGAAACAAAGATACAATGATTTCAGTTAATACTTTTAAGACATTGGAAGAAGTACAATTGAATGGGTTGAGGACTGAAATATCAAATAATAAGGGAACATCAATCCCATGTAAATTCCAATATCTGTAAGATCCAAATTGACTTAAGAGCTATTTATGATAATCCATGCTGAGGTGAAGAAATTTCTTATTGAATCTTCCTGATTTGAATTTCATTAGGATTTGGAACCTTTATCAGGTGCCCACCACTCCTGAGCTTTACCTCTAAGCTTCCCTGGGTATGGAAGTAGTGAAATCATCAGCTCACCTCTGATAATTACAGGAGGCCCCTCCTGATCCTTGATGATCAAGTACCTACTAATTTTCTGGTGGATCAGAGGTTGATGGTCTTTAATTGTCTGTGACTTAGAGAAGGTTACTTCCTGTTATGGGGTGTGGTCTTTTATGTCCTCCTGAAGGAAAGCTTCATGTATCCAGTGCTGCCAAATCAGCTCTGGGCTCCCCCGTGTTTATTTTGGAGTGTGCATCATGTGGATGCCGCAAGTAGAGGCATTGCAGTCTGATGTGGTGTGGATGACCTATGGGGAGGAGTGTGGGACTGTTGCATCTTCTGAAGTGCACAGGTTGCAGGTCATTGGACTTGTATCTGGGCATGCTGTGTGGTGGCTGATATCTGTGGGATGCTCTTCTGTAAGCCCCTTTTGGGGGTGTATGTGTGAGGTTCTCCACTGGCTGCTTGGGGTTATCCTTAGGAATTGTGTTCTATGGATTTATGCCTCAATTCTCATTAGAGGCATGAGTTATCTAGCAACTCTGGTTCTCCTAATTATGAACCATCCTGCAGGTGCTGGGGCATGGGAGCCACTTCCCTGGTTGCTATGGTTTTCTTGCCAGCTGGTGCTTGTTAATCAGCCCAGAAGCCCAAGTCTGTGTGCTTGGAGAGGGCTGCAGCTGCTGGCCATTTCTGTTTGGTGTGGGGATGCAGGATATAGGGCTCAGGGCTGTTGCTGACTGCTTTTGGATGCTGAGTGCCTGTTCCTCTCCACAGGGGCTTCTTCACAGCATTATAGAACTTAGTGACTTTCTGCAACTGTGGGGCCTGCAATGCAGGCTCTCTGTGGGTGGTGTGTGGCACAGAAGTCTCCACCCTGGCTGATGTAGATCACTGGTAAATGACTGGGTTACAGTGTCAGTTGGACTGCCTTTAAGGAGCTTTAATTGGCTGCTGATTGTGAGTTGCTGAGGGCCTGTTCCCCTCCACTGGGACTATCTAAGCTCCTGTGAATGCAGGTACTCTGTGGGTGGTCTGTGGCACAAAAGCCACCATCCTGGCTGCAGGGGATCACAAAGATTTTACCTGTCAGTTTAATGGGGGGTAGGGTGTCTGTTGGTCTATCTTTGCCTGAGCTCCTGCAGACACTAGGGGGCCACTGGGTTGGAGTTATTCTCCCCTGAAATGATTTGTTCTTGAGTTGGATTTATCCCAATCCCTTTGTCAACAGTAAAGGGGAAGGGGTTGGTAGCTTTCAGCTAGCAGAGATCCCTCTGCAAGTTTGTTTTAGGTGTATTACTGAGACAATCCATTTTGGAGGCATTCCCTTTGGTGTTATTATTATCTGAAGGTGGAGATAAACTATATTGATTTTATTTCTTCTAGGAAGGCTGGCTACCTGTGGACTCTACAAAATGGCTGCCCTGCCCAGCACAGATTTCAGCCCACCCTTTAGGGCAAAACTGTACAATCTCCTTCACTCTTTGCTGTCCCTGTCTGGTTTTAACTTGGTCTGCTTTTCTTCCCAACTGATGTTGAGGAAGTAAGTTTATAAGAGTTTCCTTTTCCTTTTCCTCTTTATTACCCTCCCCCATACCCTTCTTTTGTCATGGTTTAGGGTCAAGGAATTTTGTCCTTATTTTCTGCTCTTGTAACCACATTCCAGGTCCCTCCATGTCTCAGCTGTTTAATATGGAGTTTTAGGGTGTTGACTGTGTCACCTTCCTCTCTGGTCAGCTCTTCCACTGCTTCTGTTCTGGGCGTGGAAGGAGTTGAGTGTTGCTGCCTAGATGCACTCCACCCTCTTCTCCTCCTTCATTTCTGCTATCTTGACAGCAGCCATCCTGGTGGTATTGTTACTGGAGGTCAAGGGTCACGGTGAAGTCATTGGGTGTAATGCCTAAAATCAGGGCCGTTTCCCTAGTTGTGGAGAAGCAGAAGTGCAGGGCAGAGATAATAATCAGAGCAGGTGAAGGAAAGAGAAAGTGACACTCCAGAGAGAGTGGCATGCAGCTTGCTTAGGGACTGAGATGCTATATTTAAGTTTTTATAGGAGTTCCACATTTGGGACAACAGGACGAAATGCTTTGAAGAAATGGCTTAAGATATATATATTTTTTCAGATTCATTGTTTATACCTTCTGGTTTCTTTTCCAAACTATTCAGGGAAGAGAGCTATTTCTGCCTTTTTTTTCCCCTTTTTGGTTTGGTTTATTCACATTCCAGATAAATGGATAGATGGATAGAAATATGTAAATATGTTTGAATTTCTCAAAAATGCTTATTTCAGAGAATTTAATTCCTAAAATAAATTTTATATCTGTATGTTTAATTCATTTATTTTTGTTAAAAACCCTGTAATTTGTTAAAATTACGTGGCTTGCAACTGTTCTCTGAATATTTGATAAATTTAATAAAATTATTTTTTCCTCTGTTTCTTTCCTTCTATGCTTTTAAAAATCTTCATGCTAACAGCCACAGTTCTTTTCAACTTTTGTAGGACCTATGTCCTTAATTTTTACATCCTTACATAAGTTTTATGTATTTTGTTCCCTCAATCACCCTGTCAGAATACAATATCTATTTACTGGTTTTGTCTAAATGGTTAAAGAAAATCGCTAATCCTATCTTGCATTTGTTCGAAGGTGGAATTTTTTTCTATATTTCTTTATTGATGTAAAGGTAAGAATATTTTTAAATACTTTTTTCTCAATTAAATTTAAGATTATTTGTTGAGAAAGAATACTTGCAAATTTTTGGAATACCGGGAAGATACACCAAAGACCTCAACTTTAAGAAGGGTGAAATCGGGAGGGAAAGGGAGGGAGAAGGGAAATTGCATGGAAATGGAAGGAGACCCTCAGGGTTATACAAAATTACATACAAGAGGTAGCGAGGGGAAAGGGAAAAATAATACAAGGGGGAGATATGAACTGCAGTAGAGGGGGTAGAGAGAGAAGAGGGGAGGGGAGGGGAGGGGAGGGGGATAGTAAAGGATAGGAAAGGCAGCAGAATACAACAGACCCTAGTATGGCAATATATAAATCAATGGAAGTGTAACTGATGTGATTCTGCAATTTGTATACGGGTTAAATTATCCATGTTTTCTTAATTAAAATATCCATGTTTTCTTTAAAATTTCTTCCACTAGCCTTCATCAGAGGATCATGCCTGCAGCATGATCTGATGACTATTATGTTCTAAAGGTAATTTTCTTTTTTTCCTTCATGTTTATTATTGGGAATAATTTTATAAGGAATATTTCTACCTTTTTTCCTTCATGTTTATTATTGGGAATAATTTTATAAGGAATATTTCTCCTTTCTTCTCTCTCTCTCTCCCTCCTTCCCTCCTTCCCTCCCTCCCTTCCTCCCTTCCTTCCTTCCTTCCTTCCTTCCTTCCTTCCTTTTTATCAGTATAAGATCATGAATATAACTTTATTAGATATTATATCATCATTTTGATTTTGAAATTATAATCCAATATTATCTTTCTTTTAGTGATCAAATTATTACATCTTTGATCATTGGCAGCACTTTGAATTGCTCCAGTGTCTTTTATAGAATGACAGATTCTCCAAGCTCACTTGAATTTTCTCTCCCCTTACCCTTGGAGTCATTTCTCCAAGGGACCCTAGTTTATTTTACTGAAGCATGGCATTTAGAAAACAAGGTACGGGCACTGGCATTGGAGGCAGAATTAGACAGTCAGTCAGCATAGAGAGGTAAATCAAGTCAAGATGGATCAGGGAGGCCAATTTGAGTGATTTGGGGAAGTTGGACACTGCCTCCTGAGGGATTGAAATGCCTTCAGAGCCTTCCTCTGACCTTATCAAGATAACCTTCCCCTGCTCCAACCTGTTGCTAAGGTCACCTGTCCCAGGAATTGTCCCTCCCTATAGGGAGTCATAAAAGTCGTTAGTTAATATAGCCTGGGCTGCTCCATCTAGCCCTTCCCCTGTCCATCTGCTTCTTACCTTTTGGCCATCCCGCCTGAGCATCTCCTGGGCCTAGTCACTGGGCCTAGTCATGTTTGCAGGAAGGAGAAAGATAAGGGGAAAAATTTCTTCCCAAAATGTAGGCTCCCTCTTCACCTCATTGATTATTTCTTCTGCTGAGAAGAAGCTTTTTAGTTTGAGTCCATCCCATTTATTAATTTTTGATTTTGTTTCTTGCACTTTAGGAGTCTTGTTAAGAAGTGGGGGCCTAATCTGATCTGATGAAAATTTGGGCCTGTGTTTTCTTCTATTAGGCATAGTGTCTCTGGTCTAATTCCCAGGTCCTTGATCAGTGCACCTTGAATTGAGTTTTGTGCATGGTGAGAAATAACCCTGTTTCATTTTGCTGCATATGGATTTCCGGTTCACTCAGCACCATTTGTGGAAGAGGCTATAATTTTTCCAATGCATGTTTTTGGCACCTTTGTGTAGTATGACATAACTGTGTTTATGTGGGTTTGTCTCTGTGTCTTCTATTCTGTCTACATGTCTATTTGGGTGCCAATACTATGCCACTTTTGTTACTATACTTTGTAGTATTGTTTAAGGTCTGGTATTGTGATACCCTTGCTTCGCTCTTCTTGCTAAGGACTGCTTTGGCTATTATATATCTGGGTCTCTTATTTTTCCAAATGAATTTCATGATTGCTTTTTCTATTTCTATAGGGAATGGCGATGGGATTTTAATTGAACTTGCATTGAATCTGTATAGCTCTTTGGGTAGAATGGCCATTTTGACAATATTAATTTTGCCTATCCCAGAGCAGAGGCAATCTTTCCATCTTCTAAAGTCTGCTTCTAGTAACTGGTAAGGTCTTCTCTAGTAACTAGAGAAATGCAAATCAAAACTACTCTAAGATTTCATCTCATGCTACTCAGAATGGCAGTTATCAGGAATACAGACAACAATAAATGTTGGCAAGATACAGGGGAAAAGGAACACTCAAACAGTGTGGTAGGACTTCAAATTGGTGGAATCAGTCTGGAAAGCAGTATGGTGATTCCTTAGAAAACTTGGAATTGAACCACCATTTGACCCAGCTATCCCACTCCTCAGTCTATACCCAAAGGACTTAAAATCAGCATACTATAGTAATACAGCCACATCAATGTTTATAGCAGCTCAATTCATAATAGCTAAACTGTCCACAGTTTAGCTATTAAACTGTCCACCAACCTAAATGCCCTTTGATAGATGAATGGATAAAGAAACTGTGCTATATATACACAATGGAATATTACTCAGCATTAGAAGAGAATAAAATTTTGGCATTTGCAGGTAAATGGATGGAATATCATGCTAAGTTAAATAAGCCAATCCCAAAAAAACAAATGCCAAATGTTTTCTCTGATAAGTGGATGCTGATCCATAATGAGGGGGGCACGGGAAAAATGGAGAAACTTTGGGCAAAGGGGAGGGTGGAGTAGGGAGAAAGCATGGGAGAAGAAGAGATAAGAGGAAGAAAGTAGAACAATGGAAGCCTAGGACATATAAAAAGCCAAAACACACTTCCTTCTAGGGATACCAGGATCCAGCTATGGCCCTCTTCTTCCCCCTGGGAGAAGTCTATGTTACCCATTTTAAAATAAACTCTGCTTTATATGCTTGCCTTGGCATGCTTCTCTAATGTTATACTTCAACATGTGAGGAAGCAGGACTCGTCACCAGTAACCGGTGGTATCAGCATGTCTATTGCTACTGGCATATTACTGGTTCTAGAGTCTAAACAGAGTGAATTAGGAAATATTTGTATGCATATACATATTTGCATGTGTATACCTGTATCTTTATTTACTTGTGCATTTATCAAATACTTAATGACTTCATACTATATGTTATATATCAATGCTAATCCAACACCACAAGGTTCATTTAGCCTCCCTTTGTTTATTATAATTTTTTTACTGCCAGTGAGAATTCTTGTCATTATTCACAATTAATTTAATTATTATTTATTTTTAATTAATGTGTATAAATAACCTAGTATTCATGTGAAATAGTTTCAAAATGGCTAACATGTTTAGTTGAGAATCATCAAGACTACAGTGTTGATGCCTAGTTCTGCCTTTAGTCTTACATATTCAGTCTACAAAATAATTAGATAAGTTTCTTTTTTTCTTTTTCCTCAAGCCCCTTCTGAGGTTAAACCATACGTTGTCATGCAACATTTGATTCATTTTTCATAGCCTGCATTTCATCTCTCAAAATTTATTTTTAAAAATATCATATATAGAAGTAAAGTATACACTTTGTGGCATATAGGTTTTTTTTTTTTTTTTTTTTTTTTTTGCTCTGATAAATTTATAAAGAAAGTTGTTCATCATCACAGTACCACACTAGACAGGAAGGTCCACCACCTAAAAATTCCCTGTGTATCTCTTTTGTAGTGGGGACTCTTATTCTAATCCTTGTGAATTACTGATCTATTTTCTATTCCTGTAGGGCATGATGCAATGTGGGACATGTTGCATCAGAAAAGAGGAAACTTTACTTGCTGGCTGCACCCACTTCCCAGTCCTGGGGCCACATGTGGCTAAGAGAGCACCTAGCGATTAGCCAGAAGGCATTGCCCTGGGTTGTGATGAAGAATGGAACCACCTCTAGGATAGGCTCAGAAGCCCTCTGCCTTCACCACATTACTGCCTGTAGGAGGGGTGTAGATGTAAATTCTCCCCATCCTGCTGACCTTTATCCTGATTGGCTCCTGTACATTATATTAACTGTGTATGTTTTCTCATTAAACGAGATCCTGCTTTGACAGTTATCCCTGGTGCGTCTGATTGTCCTGGGGGGGCGGGGCACGCTAAAAAAAACCACGACATCTTCCTATAATTTTTTTGCCTTTCCCAGAATGTCATATACATGAAATTGTATAATCAATAGGATTTGGGAATGGTTTCTTTCACTTTGAAAATGCATTTAAAGTTTATATGTGTATTACATAAATTGATAGTTCATTCTGTTTTATTGCAGAGTAAAAACCTCCATTTTATGGTTGTACCACAAAATTATTGTCTTCTTTTTCTTCCCATTCATATGTGGAAGGACATCTTGTTGTTGCGATTTAAGAAAATTGTAAATAAAGCTTCTATAAATATTTATCTTCAGGTTTTATATAAATATCAAATTTCAATTTTCTTGAGTGAAATTGCAGGTTATTTGATGTTGGTTTAGTAAATCTCTAAAAACTTGTTAAACAGTTTCCGATGTGCCTGTAATTAGTTTGTGTTCCCATCAGTAATGAGTGAAAATTCTTGTTGCTCCATGTCTTTGCTAGAATTTTGTATATTATTATCTAAATAGTTTATATATTTCTCTTTTTTCATCATATTTTTAAGTATCAGTTACAAGCTTTAAGTTTCTTTACAGTGGGTTCCTTTTTGTAAAAGACAATGACTTTTGAGAAAAATTATTATACATATTTTAATAACTTGGAATTAAATATTTTAAAATTATAAGACAATAACAGTCTATGTAATATTTGCAATTTAGAAAATTAGGAAAAAGTCCATTATAAGGAGACTCTTATTTTTTTATTTTTTTTAATTATAAGAAATCATCAACTTTGATAGATGATTATTTATATTAATATTCATGGCCTTAAAAGTTTTCCCCAAATTTCCATTAAATTCACTTAAGTGTCTAGAGCTTGATTAAAATTTTGGAGCTTCAGCTTTTTTATATTTACTGGTTTTATTACTATGGGTCCTCTGACAACCTGGAGCTGCTACCTCTGGGAGATATTACCTTTACAACATGGAAAGGTACCATTGATGGTTAAGATGCAGTTTCTGCATCCTGATTGCCTAGGTTCAAATGAAGATAACAACTGGATCTCCTTCACAAGGAAACTTTGAAGGTTCAATAAATTAATTTATTTAAGTAGTTTAAACTCATGACTGACATGAAACAAAGATTTAATACAATTTATTGAGACCTGCCATAATTGAGGGCCTGTGACAGACATTAGAGATAAAACTATAAATAGGATATACCATTAAAATCTCAGTTTAGAAAGGGAAGAACACATTGAAACAATAAGTAAAACAAAGTGGAGCATGTGCTAATATCTTACGGGTTTCAGGGGTGACAAGTCTGGGGTTCTGCCAATTCTTCCTGGTGATGGAGTCCTCTGTTGATCTTCACCTCTGGCTAGGTGTTGGAGTAATGCCACCCAGACGCTGTGGCCACTGAGAGGCAGAGCAGCTGGTGTCCTGGGAGGTGGGGCCTGTGGGGCGGTGTGAGTCTCACCCAGGCTCACTCCTCAAGGCAGTCCAACCATCTGAAAACTCAGGGACTGAAATTGATTTCTGCTTAAATGACCCGGAGTGATATTACATCTTTGCAAGGGAACCCTGACCAATATTGTGGATTATTTTATCTTTATTTCTATAAGACTTTTTAAGAAATCAGACTTTTGACAACTATCCAGTTTTGGGCAACTGTCCAATCCTAATGTACATATAAGATAGAACCTGTATCTATATTTTTTAAGTGTCAAGTCTTTTTCTGGAACTGTTTTTAAAAATGTATTTTAAATGTACAAATTATTTCATTTTTATGAACTCTAGCTTGCTTAAATGTAAACTCTAGATATTATTACCTATTACATATGGCTCCTGGGAAGAGAGAAAATTTTTGTGAAAATAATTTGAAATAGTAAAGGAACACATAATAGTGAGCACTAAAATATTTGATCTGCCATCCAATCCTGGGCTGGCTGGTTGGCTTTGTTTCTTTCTGAAGCCTCTAAGGATCATGTTTTTGAGTTCACAAAATTTAGTGTTTAGAAACAGATATATACATATGTATATTAAACTGTGATAAGACTAATGTATGTTTGGTGAACTAAATGTTAATTTAATTTATGTCTCTGTTAACAGTTGCACTTTTTTTCCTGTAGATCTATTTCAGAAATCATATTAATGGAGGTATTATGGTGCAGTACGATCTTTAAAAATAAAAACAATGATGTGATGTCAGGCTCAGTGCTGTTCTAAGGTGCCTAGAGAAGAGATGCATAAATTAAACAGATATTTAAAATCTTTAAAATGTCTTGCTTTTGTTTCCTGGTCACCTTAGACATTTTATTATGGTGAATTGTAAGTAAGTGCCTTGAATTAATATGAGATTTTTCACTTGTAGATGTGATGTGTCAATTAGTGTTGTGAGGTTTTAAGGATATTTTTAATGTCCTGAGAAGTATCTTCAACTTTTTGTCTGGCTCCTTTAAGGCTGCCATTGTTTTTGACATTTTGTGATGGAGCAATCAGGACTATGTTTAAGTTCATACTGCTGAACATAAGAAAATACTTTCACAACTGCAAGCACCTAAAAGACTTTCTCTATAAATCAGAAGTAAACACATCTACTAATCAAGTTCTTTCTTAGATTCAGAAATAATGCCAGCAAGGTCATTATCTCTTTATACCATTTCTAAAATTTTTCTCTTTTTAATGCAGGTATAGCCATATTCATCATTATCATCTGTGTTTGTTCTAATAGAAAATATACATGCACCAACAACCAACTTTGGGTGAAACTAGCATTGCTTCAAATTTCTTTCATCATTCATAGATAATTTCAAACTAACTCAAAACACTTAACTGGTTAATTTAAGTGCTTCTTAGGAAACATACCTATAGGAGGATTTTGAATATCCTTTCACTCTATTGGCATTTAAAGAACTTTCTCTATGTAACAGAGACCAGATATTTTCTTTTAATAGGAATGATTTGTTTCCTAAAAAATCAATAAGACAAAACAATTACAACATTTTCTATCAGTAAACTGTTGCTGCACAAAATACATTCCACCAAAGCTCCAGAGGTAGCTATAAGAAACACTTTATTTAGTTCTTATTGCTGCTGGGCAGTTTTTCTATTCTGGGCTCATCTTAGCACATCTCAGCTAGGTCTGCTGGTGTGTCTGTGATCAGTTGGTGCGCTGGTGAGAGCTGGCTAGTTCACCCAGCCTCATTCACACGTCTGGCTATTGCCAGGAATTACAGAAGAGCTGCTAGGTCATGTATCTCCATGTGCGGCAATTTGGCATGGTTTGTTCTTTTTAAAAAATTTTGTTCTAAGTAGTTATTCATGACAGTAGAATGCATTTGACACATCATACATAAATGGAGTATAGCTTCTCATTCTCCTGGTTATACATGATGTAGTATTATACTGGTCATATAATCATATATGCACATAGGGTCATAATGTCTGCTTCATATTACTATAGTTCCTGGCCCGATACTTCCTCCCCTCTCTGTTTTCCTCTGTCTAATCCAAAGTACTTCTATTCTTCCCTAACTCCCCACCTTATTGTGAATTAGCATCTGCACATCAAAGAAAACATTGGGCTTTTGGTTCTTTGGGATTGGCTTAATTCACTTAGCATGATATTTTCTAGCTCTGTCCCTTTACCTGCAAATGCCATGATTTCATTCTTCTTTAAGGCTAAGTAATATTCCATTGTGTATATCTATACCACATTTTATTTATCCATTCATCTGTTGAAGGGCACTTATATTGGTTCCATAGCTTAGCTATTATGAGTTGAGCTGCTGTAAACATTGATATGGCTGCATCACTGTAGTATGCTGATTTTTCTAAGCATTATAAATAAACTAAGTTTCTGAAAACCCTCTCAGCTTGCATTGTGTTTATTAATGTTACACCAGGTGCAGCAAGTCACATGGCTAACTGACATTGAAGAGCTGTAGAAGTGGAATATTTACATTGATGGAAGGGGAAGAATTGATAGCCATTTTTGTAGTCTCTCCCAATGTCATTCAAAATTCTTAAAAAATATTAAACACATTCACATGCCTGGGCAATAATCTGAAGCAGTTATTTGCAAAAGTTTGTTTGAAAGTAGATTTTTCAAAAGTTGGTATAAGGTAGCCCATCAAATTCACTAAGAAATAACTCATGGTATGCCTTCCAAATTGCATTGCTGTAGGACAGAAGTATACCTAATGATATATTATACTGAAAATTATATATATATATATATATATATATATATATATACACACACACACACACACACACACACACATATATATTACACACACATATATATCAAAAGGCTATATGTAATTTACCTTTATATATGTACATGTGTATATAAATATATACATAGGTAAATTAAATTATACACAGTTATTATGCATATATTTGATAAATAATTATACATATGTATACAGAATTTATACACAGGTATAATACACACATTTATATATATATATATATATATATGTATAACCTAATTTACCTTTACATATACATACATATATTTACATATATTATATATATATGTATGTATAATTTAATTTATATATATACACATATATACACACATGCATATATATATATAGGCACTCTATATATGTATATGTGTGTACATATACACACAGGTGTGTGTGTGTGTGTGTGTGTGTGTGTGTATAAAGATAAATTGAATTATAGAGATTTTCCTCAGATGTATTTGTTTAATTTTTCCCAACAATTATTGGGATATTACATTGCAGGTTTAAGTTGAAAATTTCTGTAGTTGATTGTTTACTCTTTTCTTTCCTCCAATGTCCCTACTTCCACTCAAAGATAAGTAATTTTTGTATTTCCTGCGATCTTGTGCTGATCATAATTCAAAAATAGATCATCTTGCCGTACCAAATTCAGAAATCTCTTTTTTTTCAAAAATCCAATAAAAATATCTTTGTGCTATGAAATTTTGCCCATGACAACATTTCTCTATCGTTAGAAAACTTTCCAAGTTGTGTAATAAGATCCCATTTCTTGGGATGGTAGTAACTTCACCCATCATCCATCTATTTGTCCATTCATTAATTTACCAATATTCAACCATATTGGATGCTTACACTAATATATATATATATATATATATATATATATATATATATATATATACATACATACAGTGGAGGATACCAAAATTAAATGCTGTAGTTTCTGGCTTCAAGCTGCTTATAATTTTGTAGAGATAAGGTTTACATATTTCTTATTGCTGGTAAAGGCAATTAACAAAACAAAAATACTGTTGAACATATTATATATGAAAAATAATATACAGCAGGCTATATATAAGTATAAATAGCATATAGCAGTCTGTGGCTTTCTTACCTATCAGTCTCTTTGTCTTACTTTGTCCTTCTCCAGAAGGACATAGATCCACTCCGCCTTCATAATCTGTGGTCCATCGGTGAAATGAGGATGCATTAGAAGGAAGGTAATCCATATTTGTTATCTTTATTTTAAAAATCAGTTAATTCTCACAGCAGCTATGCAACATAGATTTGCTCTGCAATCTTCACCTTACAGGCAAGAAAGAAAAAACTCTAGAGTAATTAACTCAAACTTCCATAGTACACATAAATTTAGCACAAATCTTTCATGATTCTAACACTAAAAATTATACAGGTTGTCAACTTTTCCTAAAAGTTTAAACTAAAATATTTCAAAAAAAGAGTAAATTCATTTTTCTTGGGCATCAAGAAAGTGTATGTAGCCTAGAATAGTCAACCATAAATTCTCTTTTGTTCTCAATTTCCATCTGAATTTTGTTGTCAGTCTTGCCTCTTCTCTTCACAAGCAATCTGCACTAGTATTGTTTTCTCTTTGGAAAGGGAAAAAAATTTTCTCTTTAGGCTCTTATCCTCACAGAGGGTATGCAAGTCACTTAGTTCAGGGCCACTTACAAATGCCTAGAACAACTTAATGGCAAGTTAAACATAAGTGATGAACTGGTGGGAAGTATCTGTTTTTAAAAGAGATTAACTGAGCTGAAGTTGCTTCTATTTTTTCCTTTAATCTACTATGGTAAAAAGTTCTTACTTTTGTTCCTCCAAAACCAGATTATTATTATTATGATGATGATGATTATTATTATTATTATCATCTCCTCCTCCTCCTCCTCCTCCTCCTCCTCTTCCTCCTCCTCCTCCTCCTTCTAATCGTCCTCCTCCTTCTTTGTATTCTGTCTCTCTTCTCCAGGTTTGCATTGTCTAGGATCGTGGAAAATTTTTAAAAAGATCCTAAAAGAATATATTTAGACACTTCCCCTTTGAACTATGACAGGTTAGTTTGGATCAGAACAAATCTTCCGCAGGGAACAATGAACCAAAGATGGAACAAACATCTTTAAAAAATATATTTGCAGATATTAAAGTGCCACTGTGGGAGAAAAGTGTCAAGGGGCCAAAATGAGAGAGAGAGAGAGAGAGAGAGAGAGAGAGAGAGAGAGAGAGAGAGAGAGAGAGAGATTGAGAGATATGGCAGTAGGTAGGTGTGAATTCTATAAGGGTAGCCCAATGTTGGTGCTGCTTTTGAAATTTTTTCTAGAACCATTACAGGGACGCTGATAATTTCAAATACTTGGGAAGAAATAATGCAGTCTGCCAAGTGGAGGGATTTTAGAATACATTGCATACCTTTAAATTTCATTTCTGCAGACCAGTCCTCAATAAATGCAACTTCATGTCAGTCAATCTTTGCTTACATTAAAATGAGCTATCTCTACTGCACTTTCAATCTCTCTAAAGGTGGTGCCATAATTCATATAAACTAAATGAGGTATAAAATTTTTAGTTATACATATAATATTAGCATTCAATATAAAATAACCAGAAATGAAAAAACTTAAAAATCAAGGAAGAATAGAGAAAATCAATCACAATATTCTTGTTGTTACAAAAATACTTTAAACAACTGTGATTAATTTGCTCAAGATATTTGATAGCAAGAGGAAAATGTAATCAGAGAATTTGAATCTTTAATCAAAAATCAAGGAAAAATTATAAAACAAACTATAATAGCTGAAAATTTTAACATGAAAAAATGTTTAAGAGCATAGTAGATATAGCTCAAGAGAAGTGAACTGGAAAATAAACTAATAGAAAATAATTTGTTTAAATCTAAATGACGAAAAGAATAGAAAATATAAAGTATTAGATGTATATGTGATACAAGAACATAGAGCCTATTAGAGTCCCACAGAAAAAAAGAGAAAGAGGGGCTGGGGCTGGGGCTCAGTGGTAGCACACTTGCCTGGCATGTGTGAGGCACTGGGTTCAATTTTTAGCACCACATATAAGTAAATAAATAAAATAAAAATCTATAACAATTTAAAAAATTTTAAAAAGAGAGAACATGGCAGCTATAATATTTGAAATTACAATGGCTAATTATTTAAAACTAAAAAATTAATGACATCAACTTAGAGAATCCATAAGCACAGAAAAATTCAAATAGGGTAAATTTTTAAAAATCACATTATACATATTACAGTCACACTTCTGAATATCTAAGTCAGAAGCAAAATCTGGAGACATCTAGGGATGCAGCAAATGCATTAACACCAAATTGGCAGCAAAGACTTTAAAAAAATGGTCACCAGAATCAAAGGATAGGTGGGTAGGTTTAAAAGAATGATGGACCAGATTCCATACATAGTAAAGTTATACTGCACAGAAGAAGACAAAATAATATTAGCAGCCAAAGTCTGAGGAAATTTATCACTAATAGGTTATCACTGAAGGAAATATTTAAGGGGATTTTTAAGATAGAATAAAAATGGTGGCAAAGAGAAACACAAATACAGAGGAAAAAATAAAAAAAACAAATAATGGAAATATGTGGAAAAATAAATTATTACTTATAGCATGGAATAGTTTCATGGAGAAAACTACATATAGAAATATCATGCATTTATTGAAAAAATCTGGAGATTCACAGAAAATTAAAAATAGTACTACCCTACAATCAAGGTTTGGGTGTGTATTCAAAGGAAATCAGTATATTGAAGAAATATTTAAACCCCATGCTTATTGAAGCCTTGTTCATGACAGCTAAGAAATGAAACAAGCAGAGTGTGAATGGATAAAAAATGTGGTGTATAAACACAATGAATACTATTTGGTCTTAAGAAAAACATTCTATCATTGCAACAACATGAATGAACCTGAAGAACATGCTAAACAAAATAAGTCAGCATAGAGAGGCAAATACATTATGATCTTAGATATTTTTCAAAGGAATCTACCAGGATGAGGAGGGCAAAGAAATACAAAATTTCAGTTTGTGAAATAATAAGTTCAAGTGTTTTATTCTGTAACATGGTGACTATTAGTATCAATAGTGTACTGGAAAATTGCCAAGATTTTAGCTGATCTAGCTATTCCACCATGTGTGGATATTTCAAAATGTCATGTTGTATGCCATAGACATAGATGTACAATTTTTGTTTGTCAATTTAAATAAATAAAAAAAATTAATAAACCAAACCATACATGCAGCAGACTCTAGTTTCACTCAATAACTACATGAAGTTGAAAGCAACAACCACAAGAAAACAACAAAAAGGAAATGGAGTGCATGACCACTGTAGCATACAAAAGTAGGAATGGGGTAAATGTACTTAAGGTAACAACTCTGTGTTTTCTAGAACATTAATAAATCAAGATGAACATGTTCGTGTGCATGCATATACACACACACACACACACACAGATGGAGCTAAATGAGCCCAATAGCCCAATATAGTCAGAAGGGTCTATGAAAACAAAACAAAACAACCTTATTTTGGAATTTTCTTTCTTTTTTTTTAAAGAGAAAGAGAGAGAGAGAGAATTTTTTAGTATTTAATTTTTAGTTTTCAGTGGACACAACATCTTTTATTTTATTTTTATGTGATGCTGATAGAACCCAGTGCCCTGCGCATACCAGGCGAGTGTGTTACCACTTGAGCCACATCCCCAGCCCTATTTTTGAATTTTCAACAAGAAAATTCAATTTTGAATACTATTGTATTGAATATAAGAATTAAGTGGAAGAAAGTTGACATCTGAAAAACATTGAGATTTTAAACATAACCTTAGGAAGGTTATCTAGATGTAAGATCAACAATTTTACTTCTATATACCAGAAGCAGATAATTATAAGATATAATTAAAAATTGATACCATTAATATAGCACCTGGAATTATTAAATATTTATGAATAACTCAATAACTGCAGAAACTTTATTGGTTATTATTGAGCAAGAAAACCTAAAGAAGTATATGCTATGTTTATGGACTAAAATCTCAATGTTTTCCAGATGTCAACTTTCTTCAATTTAATTCTTATATTCAATACAATACTATTCAAAATTGAATTTTCTTGTTGAAAATGACAAGCTAATTCAAAACCTGAAAAAACCCTAGAGAAGCCAAGTTAATCTTGTTGAAGAAGAAAGAGTTGGAAGAGTTTCACCAATATATAAGCACTTTCTATAAAGCAACAGTAATTAGGGCAATGTAGTACTGAAACACCAACGAATAGATGAATGGAATAAACTGCCAGCCAAAAGTGGGGACAAACACCCATATATATTCAGCATTTTCTTTTTTTCTTCTGGTACTGAGGATTGAATCCAGGGCCTCACATGTACTAGGCAAGCACTCTACCACTGAGCTACATCCCCAACTCTCTGTACATTGTCACACTGATAATCTGACTTAAAACAAAGGTTCTGCTTCAATCTGGTAGGGGAAAGAGATGGTCCTTTTAATAAGTGTTTCTAAATCACATAGATGTATATAATAAAAGGATGTATCTTGCGCCTGCCTCCCACCATACACCGGTATCATTCCCTATAGATTATAGGTGTAAATGTCAAAAGTAAAACAACAACAATTGTAAAAGAAAATCCCAGGAGAATATCTTCATGAGTTTTGAGCAGGCAGTCATTTTCTTCAAGGAAACAGCACTAACCTTAAGAGAAAAGATTGATGAATTGTAGCATATTAATTAAAATTTTGTTTATCAAGACATATGAATTGAATGTTAGAAAATTCAGTTGAGGGCTGGGGATGTGGCTCAAGCGGTAACGCAATCACCTGGCATGCATGGGGCGCTGGGTTCCATCCTCAGCACCACATAAAAAATAAAATAAAGATATTGTATCCACCGAAAAATAAATATTAAAAAAAGGAAAGAAAATTCAGTTGACAGAGGATGAAAATATTCAAGTGCATACAATTTACAAAGTACTCATTTAAAATATAGAGAGATATCCTACAAATCAATTACAGAAAACAAATAATTCAATAAAAATGGGTTGAAGATCTAAAAAAAGTACTCAGAACAATACATCCAAAGCGGATGAATGTTTTAAGATGTACTCAACTTTAGGGCTGGGGTTGTGGCTCAAGTGGTACAGTGCTTGCCTAGCATGTGTGAGGCACTGGGTTTGATCCTCAGCACCATATAAAAATAAATAAATAAAACAAAGATATTGTGTTCATCTATAACTAAAACAAACAAACAAACAAACAAAAAAACCCGTTCAAGAAGAGTTGAGCTTGCATATGCTGCTGCTTCCTTCTTCTTCCCATTTTATTTTATGGAGTGATTTGTAGTTTGGAATTTTGATTTTATTTCTCTCTTTTATGTGTTGTACCCTAAGATATTTTCAGAAAGCTGACTGATACAGGTAGACTGAAGTTTGCTTAATATGAGTTTTTATTATTATATAGGTACTGTCTACTGGGAATTAAAAACTCATTATATCTAATTTGATTCCCTTAACCCTGATGAAATAGTTATTTTCATTCTAGAGAAGAAAACTAAGATTGAGAGAGTTCTCACAGCTAGTGGGATTTGAATAATGGCCTGTATATATCCTAAATATATGCTTCAATCATTGCATTGCATTGCTTTGTTTCCTCCTTCTGTTCTTTTAGCGGTTGCAATTGATTTCCCATTATGTGCCTGCACGGTTGTAGATACTGAGATTTATAGTGGTGAATAAGGCTGTCAAGCTACTAGCTCTCACCGGTTTCCAATCTGGCAGGTGGGAGCAAGTATCAAGTAAAGGAGTACATAAATAAGAAAGATAAAAGATGGTAATAAATGTGAAGAACCAAAAACAAATGATATGCTATAGATTGGGAGACAGGAAAATGTCTATTAAGAGGATACATCCCTTTAGCTGAGATGATGACAGTTATCCAGCCATGACAAGAGTAGAAAGAATCTCTTCCCAGGCAGAAACAATGGCTAATGTGAAAGCCCCAAAGCAAGAACAAATGTATCAAATTCTAAGGAGAGCAGATCAATGTGTTTGAATGGAGTGGGTGATGGAGACAAAACAAGATGAGTTTAGGAGACAGACAGAGTCAAATCATTTAAGATGTTGAAAGCCAGGGAAAGAATTCGTAGTTTGAATGTGATGGCAAACTACTAGAGTCTTCTTGAACTGTCTGTGAACACTGCATTATTGTTCATGGTAAGCATAAAGGCTGAGGGTCCATCTAGGGGGTCACTGTAGTGATATAGGTGAGAGAGAATGTTAATTAAACATAGAGTGTCACACAGTCTGTGAGAACAGTTTTGGTTTATATTTTTGAGGCAGAAGCACTTTCAGGCTGACTAGAGGTGGTTACAAAGGAAAGATAAGAATCTTTTATCATTTCTACTTAATAATTTGTTGGATGGGGACACTATATGTTGAGTTATAGATCATAGGAGGAGTATGTTTTGGGGATATGACCACCTCATTGACCAGTTCATTGGCTTATTCACATCATTAATAGAGGGATCTTGTGCCCTAAATTGTAGGTGATGGTCAAATACACAACACCTGAAACTGGACAGATGGGATGGTCTAGCTGCAGCAGTTTATTAGTCATAATACAGTCTGGGGGTGGGGTGGGGGTTGGGAGGACACTGCATGCCGTGAATGGCTACACAGATGCTGCATGAGGAGCTGAGCAAATCTTAGTTTTCTTCTGTAGAAAGGAAACAGTAGCTATATCTTGGGAGTTTGGGGAATTATATATAATTTGCAAGAAGGGGCTGTGGGAACAGGCTTTGCAGTAACTGGAAAGTGAGGTATCTCCTGATTCCTGCAGGAGGATCTAATTGGCTTGCTTAAATAATTTTGTGAATTGGCAAAGAAGTGAGATCTGTTGAGGACTTGGTAAAATGTGCAGCAGGTCTAGCTGATAGGGGAACTTTCCAGGTAGTGAGCCCTTTCCTTCTGTGTAGGGGCGTAGCTGGCAGGAGTAGGGTAACTCAATAAGGCTCAAAGTTGACAAGGTGACACTTGAAATTTTAGGCCATGTGTTGCAGGGTCAAAATCAGATTCCTTTTGGCTGTGTTATATATGAGTAGATCCTATCCTGGTAGGAATGTCAAGTTGTACGTATAACTCTGGAGCAGTGAGAAGTCAAACTATAGGCAAAGAATTAGGAGATAAGGATGTTCAAAGCCATGGGCCTAGATGGAAGAGTATGTGGAAGAAGGAAGAAGGGTTGAGCTTCCATATGTGTTTCAACCCTGAGAGTTGAAGCAGAGGAGAACAAGCATCAGGAAGGTTAGGAGGAGCAGCTGATGAGACAAAAAGACCACGAGGAGGTCATGTGTCATGGTATGAAAGAAGCATTCCAAGAAGGAAGTGATCATCTGTGACACATGCTGCTGAGTTGTCTGAAGAGAAGTAAGCACTGGATTTGCAACATGATGACCTTGACCAGGGAGGCTTTGAGGAGTGGTAGGAAAATTGGACATTTTTCATGTATCTTCATTTAAAGTTGGGTGAAACCAGTGGTATCTTCTGGCCCCTAGTTTTTGTTTTATGTTAATTAAATCATGGATAAAATTGTTCTATGGAATCTTAGGCAAACAGGTACAGTAGATAAGCATAGATTCTCCTTCTGTAAAGGGCTGAGTTATCTCTTTTTTGGAGCATTTCATATTAGTAGAGGGCTCTTGTGTTTCAACCCCACAGGCTGCCTTCTCTCACAATACACTTACTCATTGACTGTGCTGGAGACTTGCTGATTTTAGTTTCACAAACAAGACATGTTCCCAACTCAGAGCGTTTGTATATGCTTTTCTCTGGGTCTGAAAAAATAGTCTCCCATTTTGTTCATATAATCACAACATCAGTATCATCTTAGGTTACTTTTCAAATATCATATTCTCAGCAAAGTCTCCTGGTTTCATAAATTGGCTTACATTTCCCTGCTGTGCACTCTCGATTTTGATTTTCCCTTCATGACTCTTCAATGCATATCCATGTAATTATTTTGTATCTTCTCTCCTTGCCTTATTAAAAGTTCTATGAAGTCATGGTCTCTGTGTTTTTATTCTTCAGAATATTTCCAGTTCATGTCAAAAGTCAAGTGGGTCAAAATATTTATTTTGTTTTGTAAAAATGAAACAAGTACCTGAGGGTTTATTTATTTGTTTGTTTTTTGAGAGGGGTGGCAGATGGTTCATTAGTTCCATTTTTCTTCTTTCCTCCACCTCCTCCTTTGTGTAATGGTAAAAAATACTACTTTGGAATGTTTCTACCACTTGTTTTCACTTTTCCTTAATCACATTGCCCATTTATAATAGGATAAAATTTTTTGAAAATATATTCAAAGTATTAGTATTGATAAATTTATTAGTTTCTGTGCTCAACTTTTAAAAAATTTCATCTTTGAACCATAATATCTACTTAAAATAATAATTTAAAACTAACTACTCTAGTTTATATAAAGTTCCATAGAGAGAATCTATCCATCTATGTATTTTGTCAATGAGTTTGCATTGCATGTAGTTTCAGAATATTAATGAATAACAAACATGGGAAGATTCTGTTGTGAATGGAATAATGCCTCAGAGTTATTTTTCTGTTGTTTTATGGTCTTGAATGTTAGCACTGTATTCATCAGTAGGAAAGTTCCTGATAGAGGATATTTTGACATGAACTCATTTCCTTCACTGAACACAGGATCCCTACTTTAACTTTTACCCTTCCTCTGAACTTGATCTCTTTTCACTCCTGATTTTTGCATCTTTCTTCCTTCCACTCCAAATCCTTAATCTCTCCACTCGTACTCAACCCTCATCTTTTTCCTCATCTAATTCCTGACCTGAACTGTTAAGACTCAGACGTGGAATGATCACATCTGTTTTAACAACTGTATGAGAATAAAGTTGGAGATGTAATCAAAGTCTTACTGAAATAAAAATGACTGCATTAATGTTGTTGTATAAAATGTTATGTACCCAATAACTCCAATAGCTTGTACAAAAGTCTTTTTAAAAATCCACCAGTCTTTTTTATTGCTAACAATAATTCAGGAAATGTACTGCACACTGAGTTTGATCTGAAATGTTACAGACAGGAAAGACCTTGATCCTTTGTAACCAGGTTAATGTTCCTTTATATTACTTTGATGTATTACTAGGAGAATGTGGGAGGAAAGTAAGAAGAATCTAAGCTTTTCTTTTCTTTTTTTTAGTTCTTTATAGTTATACACATTAGGAAGGTTCATTTTGGCATATAACATAAGTTTCTTCTGTTTCAATCCTTAGTACTATCCTCTCCCCTTTTCTCCTCCCCCCAATCACTTTCTTTCTTTCTTTCTTTCTTTTTTAACTCTATTGGTCATTTCTTCATGTGAATCCAAATTGATATTATAGAAGGCAATTCACTTTTTCTGGTAGAAGAAACTTATTATTTTATCTTCTCAAACCTCAAGATAATTTGAGTGTTGCCTAATGGTGTATCATTAGCTTTCTTTACCCTTAACTTTGTAAGTAACAGCAGCTTGTGGAAAAATTGCGGATCATTTAGGCCCTCTAACTGTACTCTTGTACACTTTGTTCTCTATGTTTGTTTATTCTTCTCTTCAGAGAATTTCTATTTATTCTGCAGGATTCAGCTCAAACATAATATCTTCTGTGAAAATGATTCCCTATTCACCTCTCCTTTTCTTCTGATTCCTCCTGGTAAACAGAGATCCTCTTCCCAATCTGCTGTTGGCACCTTATACATATATTTTTGAATCATTTACTACATTATAATGAAATTACTTGTTCAAATGAAACTAGACTTAACTTGCCTTTTGGTGAATTTCAAGACAAATTCAACAAGGACAGGTGCACTATTAACTAGATAGTGTCTTAGTTATAGATAAGAATTGTTGTTCAAGGAAGTACTCATAAAGAAAACCAATAAAAGAAAATAAGTATATAATAATAACCCTTGTTCTTATTATTTGTTCATAAAATATTTTGAGTAATTATCTTTTCAAATGTGAAGACAATGTGCTCATTAGCTGATAGTCTGATGTTTTCTCCAGTTTATATGAACTGGTTTGGAATTAACTCTGATCTATTTTAAGTCTTAGGATAAGAACCAGGGAAGAAGTTAATTCATCAGGATCTCTAGGCCTCATAAAATGTTATAGCATCTAACTAGACAGTCTCTTCTCTGAAAATACTACCTGTTGGAAAATGTAATGTAATATTTGCATTCATTAAAATAATGATCAATTAAATGTATGATACCAAAAATGCATAATACTTTACGCAATTTATTTTTTCACATAAAGTCCAAAAATAGAATTCCTGCTCGTGGAAGATATAGTTCCTCTCCAAGTTCTGAATCAATGAACTGAGCTCTTTCTGCCTTGTGGTTTTTCACATTCAAAATATAGCTTCTAAAATTAGTGTGTTTTCCTGAATCAGAGTATGAGGGGAAAAACACCTGGAAAATGCACCTTGATTCCTGACTGAATTGCACTGACAAGACCTAGTCACATGGCACCACCTAAATGTAAAAGATCCAGAGAAATATAGATGCTGGATAGACAACTACATTTAAGCAACAGAGGAGCATAACTCTTTGGTGGAAACCTAGCCTTCTATTCCATCTGGCCACCAAATACCTCTGAGCATCATTTGCACCCAACACACAACATACCCTAAAATACCTCATTGTTGACATCCTCAAATAGCATCTAGTTACTTCATTCACCTCAAAGTTTGGGCTAACCAGCTTGTATGAAGTCCTTTTACCTATGCTTTTCAAGGAGCTACTCATGGTTCTGCAATCTGTGTTCCACATTGGCTAGCCATGTGTTACACGCTACATCATATAAAATGGTGGAGAAAAGAAAGTGTAAATGTAGTTACAAATTCACATTCAGAAAAAGGAAGATAGAGAAGCAGAAATCAGACTCTAGTCCATAGCAATGATGAAATTCCAGAGAATAAGGACTGTGTACACTTCCTTCCCGGCAGTGGTGTATCTCAGTGTCTTTTTTTAATGGCTATCATATCTAAAATCACATGTGTCATCATAAAGGTAAACCTGAAAAATGATATATAATTTGCTTCCCTTACTATTTTGGGGGGCAGTGGTACTGGGGATTGAACCCAGGGGTGCTTTACCACTGACTTATACTCCCCATCCTTTTATTATTTTTTATTTTGAGGACAGGGTCTCATTAAGTTGCTGAGAGTCTTATTAGGCTGTTAAGGCTTGTCTCAAACTTGTGACCCTCCTGCCTCAGTCTCCTGAGTCCCTGAGATTACAGACATACATCACCATACCCAGAGCTTCGTTTACTATTGATAATGGAAATTAAAGCATAAAATAGATTAAAATAGATAAAATATTAATGGTTCCATTCCCAGATTTCCAAGGAATCTCCATAATGCTTTCCAGATTGGCTGCACCAATTTGCAGTCCCACTAGCAATGTATGAGTGTACCCAGTGCCTCACTCATGCTAGGCAAACACTCTACCGCTGAACCATAATCCCAGCTTCCAAAATAATGATTTTTAAAAAGCTCAATAAAATCTAAGAGAATGCAGAGTGTTAAATGAAATTATGAAAATATTGCAGGATATGAATAAGAAATTAATTAAAAAGATAGAGACTTTGGAGCCAGATGTGTTGGTGCATGCCTGCAATCCCAGCGTCTCTGAAGGCTAAGGCAAGAGGATGTGAGTTCAAAGCAAGACTTAGCAACTTAGTGAGGCCCTAAGCACTCGGTGAGACTCTGTCTCTAAATAAAATATAAAAAAGGGCTGGGATGTGGCTCAGTGATTAAGTGCCCCTGGGTTCAATCCTGTACTGAGAGAGAGAGAGAGAGAGAGAGAGAGATCTTGAAAAAGAACCAAGTAAAAATCTTGGAAATTAAAAGTTTAATAAGTAAAATAAAAACTCATATAAAAGCCTCAACAAGACACTAGATCAAGCGGAATATTTAAGCTTAAAACAAGTTGGTTGAAATATTTTATTCAAATAAAAATAAAGAATAAATGAAAAGAATATACAAGTTCTCTGGGATTCCATTAAAATATCAAAAATCAGTCTCATCAGTGTATCTGAGGTAGGAGAGCTGTAGTCTGAAAGCATAGAAAACATAGTAAGTGAAATACTTGGGGGAAAATTTTCTAAAACTTAGAAAGACATGGATATCCAGATATGGGAGATATTTGAACCCCAAATAGGCATGACCAGGACTTGTTGTATTTAAATTGACATATTATATCTAAATTGACATATTATATTTAAATTGCCAAAAGTTCATGAAAAAGAAAGAATAGAGAATCTTCAGAAAAGAAGGAAAAGCCACATTTAAAGGCAAACTCATTAAGCTAGAAGCACATTTTTGAGCAGAAATTTTAAAGGTCAGAAGGGCATGGAATTATGTATTCAAGTCATATGAGAAGAAGAAGAGGCAGCCAAAACTACTAGTGTACCCAGCAAGGTCATGCTTCAGAATCAAATAAGAAATAAAGACCTTGAATGATGTGCATAAGGGAATTCATGACCAGCAGACCAGCATTTTACAAAAGGTGCATAAGGGAATTCTATACCCAGAAGAGGAAGAAAGATGAACGCAATCATTAGAGAGTGTGAAAGAACAAACCTCTGTGAGAGTAGACATGCAAATGACAAATAGGAAAGAACCAAGCATCATCATGAATACAGTAAAATCACAAACCTCTAAAATGGATAAAAGGGAAAGAAACAAACACAGAACATTCATAACAACAGAAGAAAGTCAACAAAATGACAGGAATAACTCTGAATGTAAACAGACTGGATGAATGGATTAAAAAAAATAAGACCAAACAATATGCTGCCCACAAGAAAGTCAATTCATCGCAAACAGGTGCACCAACCAAGAGTAAAAGAATGGAAAATGATAGCAAATAGAATCCAAAGGCAAAATAGCTATACTTACCTCTGTAAAAATAGATTTTAAGAAAATGAGTTAGAAGAGACAAAAAAGTCACACTGTTTTATAAAATAGGCATTTTATAAATACTTTATATATATAAAAAAACTTTAAAAAATATACATTAATTGGATATAGGGAGAGAGGTGTGCCAGTACAATAATAGTGGGGTGACTTCAATACCCCACTTTCACCAACAGAGATTATTCAGACAAAAAAATCAATGAATAAAAAACTTCAGTTAAATTACATTAGATATCAAATGGACTAAACAGGCAACAGAGTATTCAGCCCAATAGCTACAAAACACCTTCTTCCCATCAGCACATAGAATGACTATATTAAGCACAAAACAAGTCTTAACAAATTTTTAAAAATTGAAATAATTGCATCTCCTTGGATCATAATTCAGTGAAACTAGAAATCAGCAGCAAGAGAAACTGCAGAAATTATACAAATGCATGCAGACTAAACACTAGACTATTGAATGAACTGTGAATTACTGAAGAAATCAGAGAGGAAATTAAAAATTTCCTCGTGCAAAATGAAAATGGAAAAACATCATACCAGAAGAAACTAAGCATATATAACCAAAGCAACATGAAGAGGGAAGTTTATAATAGTGGGTACCTACATCAAGCAAGCAAGCAAGCAAGCAATACCAAATTAAAAAAAAAAAAAACTTAAAACAAACTACCTAATGATGCATCTAAAGGTCCTAGGGGGGAAAATGAATAAAATCATTCCTCAAATTAGTGGAAGAAAAGAAATAAAAAAATCAGAGCAGAAATAAATGAATTATAGTCAAAAAATAATAAAAAATAATCAATGAACCAGTTACTTTTCTGAAAGAATAAAGAAAATTGACAAACCTTTTGTTAAATTAACCAAAAGAAAGAGAGGATACAAAGAAACAAAACTAAGATTAAAAAAATAAACATTACAACAGATTCTGTTGAAATTCAAAGGATCATAAGGGAATACTGATTTGCCAATGAATTGGAAAATCTAGAAGAAATGGAGAAATTTTCAGAGACATATGAGCTACTAAAATTGAACCAAAAGAAACTGTCTTCAAGCTCAGATACTCTTTCTTCCTCTTGATCTAGTCTGTTGTTGAAGCTTTCAACTCTACTTTTTATTTGAAGTTTCCAAGATTTCTGTTTGATTCTCTTTTATTGCTAGAGTTCTTATGTCCTTTTGGATGTGTAACATTGCTTTGTATTTTCATATTTCTGATGCTCTTGTGTTGAGATGGGTGTACCTGGTAGATGCGGTGTCTCTACCACTTTTTCTCAATGGCCTTTCTAATAAGCAACTTTCACCTGAAGAGTGTCTTGGTATATGTACTTTTAGGCAAAGTTGGTTTCAGTCCTGGATTGACACGGTGATGTATCTCCTTATAGCTTACATGGCTATGATTAATGACTTTGTGCACAGAGCATAGCATGTGGAGTAGGAGGCCTGCTGTGTCTATGAGCCTTGTAAGAGTAGGGACACTACAGCAGACAGCAGTGTATAGGGGATGGTTACCATGTGGTTATTTCTACAATAGGGGTGACAGCCACTATCAAGTGTCAGGACTTTCTCTGTCACTTCCTGTTGATGATAGTTCTGCCAATCATCTCTGGCACTGGCAGCTCCAGCAGCAGTGAGGTGCCTGAAGCTCTTGTCTTCCAACTAGTCTGCAGGGAGGGACCAGACGCTGCCCAAGGACCAGCAGTGGTGGGAACCACAGCAACAGCTCTGTCCGTCTATGTCTTAGTCCTGACAGTAGTGCATTTGGTGTGGGATTGGGGCAGTTTTGGGAACTGCATGGGGGCAATGGCAGGAGGAGCTCTGATGATTTTCTTTGTTGGTAGCAGTGTACTTCAAGAGTGTGGGGGACTGTAGATGGCACATGGTGAAGCTTCTCTCAGTCCTCTTTGGCTGTGTTCACTTAGGAAAGGGCAATGCACAGAGCAGGGGCTTTTTCCACACCCCCACTCCTTCATGGGTAATGCATGTCCAGGGGTTAGGTGACAGGTAGAAGGGTGGAGGCTCAAGGCTCCCTCAGAAAGCTCCTGTAGGCAGAACAGAACAGCAGCAGCAGCAGCAGTAACCGTCATAATCCTTTCCCACTCTGTTAGTATTAGGCACTAGAGTGGGACGGGGAAGAGGGCTGATGGGAGCTGTGGGAGTGTCTACCCTTAGTCCCAGCACTGACAAGAGAGTCCATATGGTCTGGCCATGCTCTTGGTCCCAGAGAACAAGCACACTGATCTTCTGATTCTTGTGGGTGATGTCCTGAGTGACACGGATCCCCTACAGTGCAGAGTACCCCAAGGGCTTAGATCACAGTCACTCTGCTGGGCCACCTTTGGGTAACAAGGCAGCTGCATCCCAAGACAGTGCAGTAGAAAGTCTGTGGAGTCCTAGACGTGGGAATATACAGGGATTTCTGATTGCGAAAGCAGTTTAAACTCAGATAATAGCTCACTTGTTAAGATGGTTTCTGGTTGTAGCACCTTGGGTATTTATTGGGTGATCCTGTGGATCCTTTTTGAAAGCAAGGTCACTGTTCAGATTTAGGTTACTTATCTAAGTGGACTTAGATAAGTAACTTAAGCCTGTGAGAGCTGTGATCTTTCTAATTGCTAGGATTGCCAGCATCTGTGCTGGTAGAGTTTGCTGAGACTCTCTCTTTCACCCTTATCCTTGCAAAGGAGAGACTCTGCCTCCCCATCTATGGAGCCAGGGTGGCAGATGCCTGGGCATTTTTTTTCTCTTGCTGTGTTGGTGTTATAGGTTTCTAAATTTTACAAGTTCCAGTCTTCTCTTGCTGGTTTCTGGTGTTCTCTCATGGTTACTCACCTCAAAATGCAACTATACTCTCGTGCATAACAAATTTAAAAAATTAAAAAAAATTGCAGCTAAATACTTGTTACTTTGGTTCCTTGTGGAAGAGGAGGTGAGTGGTGGGTACTTCTATCCAGCCATCTTGTATCTCGGTTTTTGTCTTTAAATGGATAGCACATCTGACTTTTAAAACTATTTTTAAATGTTTTATTGAGGCAGTTGAACTTTCAGCTTTAGTAATTTCAACACAGACTTGTGTTTTTTATACCATCACACTGTCCTTTCAATTCTAGAGGGAAAAAAAATCTTTTGTCCCTCATGTTCTTAGTCTTGTATGGGTTTTCAGCCACATCTCTCTTTGCCATCCCCATTATTGGTATTGAAGATCCCTCCTTTGGAGTACTGCATAAAGGCCTTAAAAGCTGACACTACATAGGCCAAGAGTGGCATGGGACAGGTGGAACTAGGTGGGTGAGATGCAACAGGAAGTGTCCATGTGGACTGATGTGGAATTCCTATAGTGTAGCAGGGTCTGCTTTCATGAATGAGGAGAAAATGTCACAAATTTTTGCATTCTATTAGCCTGGATTACTAGTCCTAAGAAATAATATCTCGAATGAATGTTCCACAAGATGGCGGCGGCCAAGGCCGAGGCGCGAGGAGCGTGGTGTGTGCCTTGCCTAGTTTCACTTGATATTCTTCAGGAATATTGTAGAAAAGAAAAGCTCACATGTAAATTGATTGGAATCACCAAAAGGAATCTAAACAATTATGAGGTGGAATACTTGTGTGACTACAAGGTATTAAAGGATATGAAATATTATCTTGTAAAATGGAAAGGATGGCCAGATTCTACAAATACTTGGGAACCCTTACAAAATCTCAAGTGTCCGTTACTGCTTCAACAATTCTCTAATGACAGGCATAATTATTTATCTCAGGTAATCACAAGTGAAGAAGCTGAAAGACGGGGGCAATTATATGACAACAAAGGAATCACATATCTCTTTGATCTGGATTATGAATCTGATGAATTCACAGTGGATGCAGCCCGATATGGAAATGTGTCTCATTTTGTGAATCACAGTTGTGACCCAAATCTTCAGGTGTTCAATGTTTTCATCGATAACCTCGATACTCGTCTTCCCTGAACAGCATTATTTTCCACAAGAACCATAAATGCTGGAGAAGAGCTGACATTTGATTATCAAATGAAAGGTTCTGGAGATGTATCTTCAGATTCTATTGACCATAGCCCTGCCAAAAAAAGGATCAGAACTGTATGCAAATGTGGAGCTGTGACTTGCAGAGGTTACCTCAACTGAATTTTCAGGAAATAGAGCTGATGATAATTGTAGTCCCCCCACAATGTTACACTTTAAAAAAATAAGTATTTGGGACTCTTTCTTATTATCAGGATTATACTTATGTTAATTTACAATTCACGTTTCAAGACATTTGCCAAATATATTACTGTTGATTCTGAAGAGGACACAGGGTCACGTAACCAAATTTAAAGTATACATATTTGGTGGGTAGACATCAAACATGGAAGACAAACTATGGCTCAGCATGTGCATACTTATGAAGTCTGTGTGAACAGAGAAGTGCTCCCTTCACTGTTTGAAAAGTGTTAAAATGATAAGGTAATGAATGCTGAGATGAAAAATTCATCTTGCCTTATACTTTGGTTTCAAAGAAATAGTTGAATTTGGGCTGTATACAAGTTCTATTTTTGTTACTATATTCCTGTTTAATACCCACTGGTCTTGTTTTGAGACAAATAGGTGATACTGAATTTTTTTACGCTAATTTTCTACTTTTTCATTAAAACCTTGGCATTTTCATGATATAAAAATTAAGGTATAAAATTAAATGTAAAAAAATTTAATTTTAATTTTAGCTTTATTTCATATTTTGAAGTGATCTAGACCATTATAATGGCTGTATGTCTCAACCTAAAATTCTTACATGATTTTAATCCTGTAGAATAAAAATCTTCAAAAGCCCTCTATAAAGGTCCAGAATGACTGGCTATTATGCTTCCTTGAAAGGACAGGACAGGTGAACCAGCAGGCTTTTTGGAGTGCCATGGCAGGGGAAATGGAGCACTTTGAGCACTCCACTTAGCATTAAACAGGAGATCCATGTTGAGTATCTCTGGTTTAAACCTTGAAACGGGAGACCTGAGGAGCAGCTGTACTTAATGATAATGTAATATACCCTATCTTTACATCCTTTCAATTTTAGGCAGTTTTAACGTTTCCTTTCCATCAGATTCAATTATTTTTATATTTCCTGCAGGTTCTTCTTAAAAAGTAATCTATATTTGAACTGATACTTGTTTTATAATGAATTTTTAAGATATGATAAAGCTAAACTTGGCCAAAAAAAAAAAAAAAAAGAAATAATATCTGATCTGCATATGTAAGACCTTGGAATGAAAGGATCTGGTGTTGACAGGGAAATTTTGTTCTTTTTCTTGCCTTTATCATGTGGGTAGAAAAAGTTTAGTTTTAGCCAAATATTTTTATTTTTTAATATTTAGTCATATTTGTCACAATTCACATTTTAGCATCAATTTATTGACTAGGTAGTATGCAAAAATTTCCTTGAGGTTCCTAGGTTCTGCCCTGAAGTAACCAGAATTTTGAGTCAGATTCTCTTGCCTAAATCCTTAATGTTACTCTCCTCTGATCCACTGGACTCCCATTGGGCTTTCCCATTTGTTTCCTCCTTCCTAGTGCAAGTCCTCAATGGCTTCTTGGATGTTCAGAATTTGTAGCTACCAAGATTACCTATTATGAAATCAGTAATTCAATCATATTGAAGCCAGATTTAAAGACAAGTAATTAATGTAGCTAGGTAAATTGGGCCTAATGGAGAAAACGGAATCCAACTTGAATCTGGGGAATTGGAAACAGCCCCTGAGAGAATGGAATGTTCATGTCTCCAAAGCCCTTTGATACTCCCCCTAACCTGAAAAGTTGTTAATCAAGCAACTCCTGAGTAGAAAGGGAGCTGCTAATCAAGGCCCCCTGGGCTGCTGATCCCTTCCTGCCTAGCACTCCATGTAGGCCCTTCCAGCCCACCTGCTCGCCCCCTGGCTATTCCACCAACATCCCCCAGTCAATATGCAGGGTGGGGGGCAATGAACAAGATAAGTGGGGAGAATGCAGAAAACCAAGGGAAACTTCAGACATATAAAAGGGACAGGACTTCCTCATCCCACGGATCATGCCTTTGGGTCCCCTACTTCCACCCGGGAGAAGTCTGTTTTACTATCCTTTAACAACTTCTTACTTTTTACTCTCTTTCTATGGTGTTATACTTCAACATTTGAAGAAGCAGGACATGTAAGGGTAAACAGTGGTATCAACATATTCTGAAAACTGTTTCCACTCACTGCACTTGAACAGATCCAAGAACTTACCATGCTCTGCTAACAAAACTTTTGGAGTCTTTGCTGTTTTGGAGAACAAAGCTGAAGCTTTAATGTTTTACTTTTTCTTAGCCTGGTGCATCCACTCCTGCTCAGGGACTGAATTCATCAATGAATTGAGGCACATCTATCCTCTTTCAGGAAGATCTTCCCTCAGGTTATTTGGAGGTTTGAGAAGAGGACATTCAAAAGCTGATGCTTCTAGTTCAGGGAAG
This sequence comes from Callospermophilus lateralis, assembly GCF_048772815.1. Classification (NCBI taxonomy): domain Eukaryota; kingdom Metazoa; phylum Chordata; class Mammalia; order Rodentia; family Sciuridae; genus Callospermophilus; species Callospermophilus lateralis. Next base: position 90,053,998 of record NC_135312.1, on the reverse strand, counting down.
TCTTTTTAATTTTTTAAGTTTTATTTTATTTTTAACAGAAAAATAATAACCACAATTTTTGGGGTACAATGTGATCTTTTGATATATGTATACTACATGGAATGATCAAATGAAGCTAAGTAGCATATCCATTACTAATATATATATATATATATATATATATATATATATATATATATATATATATATATATAAATTTCTTTGTGATGAGAATAATTATACATAGTGATAGAACAGTATTCTGATGAATTTTTGTTCATGCGTGAGGAACATTTTTGATAATTCTAAGTATATTTTAGAATGAACTGCAGTTGTCTTAGTGTAAACTAAAAGAACAGTTTCTTTGGTATTAAAATTTATAGTTAGTCAAAGAGGTCTTCACTTTGATTCCTGAAATCTCAGACCAGGCAGAGTTTCAAGTTCTTTAAGAGGACATTGGGCTGTTCATCATTGCCTATGTGACTTGTCATAATCATAGGTGTTACCTTTTCATTTATTTAAACATTGCCTTTGTGAATGTGTCATTATATCTAGACAGTAATTATGTTAATTATCCCTAATTGTGATATTATTTGCCTATGAATAGCCAGCTATTTTAACCTTTAAAACCTGTAGCAATTGTTTTTCATATTTGCAAGTGAGGGTAACACTAACCTTGAAAAAACTGGAAGCATTTATTGTGAATTCAGTTAAAACAGAATATTCACTTTTTTCCTCAAAATAATATCCTTTATTTTTTTTAAATTTCTGATACAGTAAATGCTTATTAAGGAAAAATACAATTAATACAAAAAGAAAAGGAAAATTGTAAACTATGTTTCTATTAACCAAAGACATCTACTTAATATTTAGTTGTATTTTCTTTAAATTTTTTAGGAATATATATTTTTAAAAATTTCAACTGTTCTTTGTTAAGTAAAACTAAAGTATGACTGCAGGACAGGAAACACCCAATTGCAGTCAATGTAGCAGGTTTACTTAAGCCTCATATTTGTACATATTCCATATTACAGCATAAAACCACCCCATCCCGCTCTCTCAAGCTATCAGGTAAGTCAGAAGATTAATTCATACTGAATAGAATTATCTCTGGATGTCTATATAAATGGTATAGGCATGAATTCAACATTTCCTTGGCTCACTCTCAAGGTCTCTCCCTTCTCATCAGTATTTCTATGCTCTTATTTTCCTTCCACTTAAAAGAATTGACATTCCAACATTTAATAGTCAACTTTTTGCCACTTGCTTTTAGCAGTGCTTTAAAATATTATTGCCCATGATCCATGACATGTTCTTTGTATAACGAAATCTAAAGAGTTGAAAACATCACGATAATTTAATTCAATGACAATTTTAAAAATAGAAAACAATGATAAAAATTCAGTTGCCAACTTGGAGGATTTTATACATATTGATATGTTCCATTTCTTTTCTGTGGTCTAAAATTTCTTACTCAAGAAAACAGATTTCATTCCTAAACATTTGTTATATCTTTCTCTGCTAGAAACAGAAGCAAGTTTTCTCTTTGACAAACTTGTCCCAGGGGAACAAGTTAAATGCTTTCTCAAATTGGAGCATAAATCTTCCTTAAATATCAGAGTATGATAACTAGGATATAATGTCAGTCTTTTAAATTTCATAAAAGTTATAGCTTAAGAAGATGATCTTGGCTGTTTTGTAGATGGTCCATCTGGGTTAGTTTTGCCATCAGTGTTATTTTCATCTTCTGCATCATCATCCTCCTCATCATCTACTGTCCAACTCCTCCTCTGGGGCCACATGGTCCTGAACTTCCTGCTATACCAGGGAACCCAAGTAATACCAACTCTTTCATCTGGGACATACCTGACAACAGGTTCTGAAGACAGTCAATGTCTCTTGACTCATAATAGAACCCTTGCAATTAACGCTTCTCCCCATCTAGTCTGAAGTACTCTCCTCTTATTTTTTTTCAAGATATTTATAGAAGATTTTTGCCATTCTTATTGAATACCTGGCATCTGTGTTTGAAGAATTTCTACCTTATGAAACAGGTAGTCCTTCCCATTTTACAAGCAAAAAATCTGATGCTCATTTTTGCTGGCCTTGAAGCTAGGGCAGACACATTGGCTTAGGCTATACCAATCTGATGTAACTGCCTTACACTTTAGATTGAAAGCTTATTAGCAAAGCAGAAGATCAGGAGAATCTGTTCCAATAGGGGTGGTGCCACAGTAGCACCAACATCCAATATATAGAGACAGAAGCAGCAGCACTTCCACCACAGTACCAGCTGCTCAGTTTAGGCAATAAAAGTTTTGCGAACAATAGTGATTGTGTCCATAATTCTGGTGGCAGTGTCACTAAGTTAATGGTTCCAGGTGTGATTTGTGTGTTGCCAGTATTTGCATGACTCCAGGCTTGTTCTTCTAGAACGTGGAGACAGTTTATGAGTTTCCTAATGTGTTCTATAAAATTCCTTTTGTCTAAGATTACTGGAGTTCATGTCTATTGCTTACAAATAAAAACACGGAATCCCTGAATTATCGTTTTTTAATGATATGGTTGGCATCGTATTTCAATATGCATCTGTGTCTGGGATAAATTCTGTCCATGGACTGAGTGAGATGTTTCTAATGGAAATTTTTATGTCCAATTCCAGTTATGTTCATCAGAAGGGAAAGCATGACTTTTTAAAAGCCTGTTGCATTTGTAAAGAAAACTGGATTTATCACTTTTTTGAAAGTTCTTTGTTAAGGACCATATAACCAACTCTTTTGCTTTCTGATTTGATGATTTTTTTCATAGGTCTTTTTAAAAAAAATGGTATAGGCTGTTGATGTTTTCATTAGACTTTTGCTTCTTGAGATCCTTATTCTTTTTTAAAAAAAGTGTTTTTGATATGTTTTCACATTTAAAGTATTCAATTTTGTAGTTGTTAATGTATTTCAGATTTGTGTAACTAACAAAATTATCTGATTTTAGAATATTCTCATGAAATCAAAAAGAAAACTTGTGCTCATTAACAGTTACTACTCCCTCTCTTTCACTTTCCTCTCTCTTCGAGCACTAGGGTAACCTGGAACCTAAGAATCTACTTTATTTCTCTGTTCTCTTCATTTCCTATAGCTGGAATCATACAGCACATAGTCTTTTGTGGCTGCTAAGAGCCATAGCCAAATAGTAGTGATGCATGGCATTTTTGGTTGAAACTTGACGCCAGCAAGCCATTGAGATGATATGATTATGTTAAGATCTGCATTCAAATGGATATTAGACCCCTGCTGTCCACCTCGGCCTGCTACTTTGGAGCTCTAGCGGGACTCCCAAAGAGTTCCCATTGGTTGGGAAAGTGCAGTAGGAGGGAATTCCGGAGGAGGGATTTCCTGTTGGAGTAGTGTGGCCCAGGAGAACGCCGCGTGTGTGGGTCGGCATATTTCCCGGGAACATACAGGGCATTGGTGGGAATTTCAAAAATAAAGTTTATTCCTGTTTGAGTGGCTCGTGATTTTGTGCCCAGTCAGACTGTGGCAATTGGTGGCCCGTGTGGGGAACTCCTGAAGCTCAGAGGTAAGTAAAATTGCTCGCCCCTGAGGGAAGGCGAGAGAATGGGTGACCATTTCAAAAAACAATGTGTTCTTGTTTTGATTTATTTTGTTTTTGTTTCCAGCTGCCTATCCCTAGAACTTTCTCAGGCAAACTGGGAAAAATGATTGGCTCAAGGTTTGAAGTTGTTTGGCCCTGAGGAAGAGAAAATTGATACAACGATTTTTTGTTCCATTTTTGTTTCATTCTGTTTTGGTTTTGTTTTATGTTATCTTATTGGGTTGCGTTATCTTTATAGTAGATTAGAAATTAGTAAAAATCAAATCGAAAGAGTGTTAAGTAAATTGTTAGAGGTCCAGAGTATGGAGAAAACATGTTAGATCAAGCAAAAGAGAAGGTCTCTCGGGCTAGTCAGATAGAGGAAGAAAATTTAAAAGAAGAAAGCTTAGAGGACAAATAGCTATCAGGAGGGAAGCTACAACAGGAGGGTGCTACTAACTCCGTTCTATCACCAGAGGGCGTAATTCAACCAACAGCTCCACCTATGGAGACAGCTTAGTGGCCCTCAACCCCTGTAGTTGATAGATGGAAACCTGAGGCAGGACCTCAAAAATTAGCACGTCCTGTACTTGAGCAGGCAGGAGGGCAACGAATTCACCATGCTTTAGATTTCAAAACAGTGAAGCAGTTAAAGGAGGCTGTAACAACTTATGGTCCACAAGCACCCTTCACTGTAAGCATGGTCGAATTCATTACCAACTTGGACATGACGCCAGCAGATTGGGCTAACATGTGTCGATCTGTGCTAAATGGAGGACAACATTTGTTATGGAAGGTTGCCAATGACGAATTTTGCACGGAGACAGCTAGGCGAAATGCAGCAGCTGGTTACCCTCAAAGAAATCTAGATATGTTGTTAGGAAAAGGACCTTATGAGGGTCAACAGCAACAAATTGAATATGATCCTGGCATATACACACAAATTGCTGTAGATGCAGTTAGGGCATGGAAGACTTTACAAGAACATGGAGATTTACAAGGTCAATTATCTAAGGTAATACAGAGATCTAATGAACCTTACGCTGAATTTGTAGATAGGCTTATTCAAACAGCTTCCAGAATTTTTGGGGATACAGAACAAGCAATGCCATTAATAAAACAACTGGCTAATGACCAAGCAAATAGTTGCTGCAGAGAGGTCATTAGACCATGGAGACATGAAGATTTAAACACATATATTAAATTATGTAGACATTAATGAACAAGGGCAAGTCTTGGCAGCTGCAGTACAACAGGCTTTAGATGCCAGGCCAAAAACATGCTACAGGACATTTTAAAAGGAGTTGCCCCTTTTAAAAGCTAGGTATCAAAGGAATACAATACCGTGTATTTGCCTACGATGCCGTAGAGGGAGACATTGGTCTAATGAATGCCATTCTCAAACCACCATAGAGGGTACTCCGTTACCAAAAAACGGACAAGGACCAAGTGTTTACCCACAATATCGTGGAGAAAGGCATCAGGCTCCATTGCCAAAAAATGGACGGGGGGTCCAATGCTCCGGGGCCCACAACCACAAATATATGGGGAAATGGAGGAACCCAGCAACACCATCAGGGTAGTGCCCAGGACACATTATCCATTAAATCCCTCATCAGACAAACCAGAGGGAATGCAGGGTTGGACATCTGTGCCTCCACCAGAGCAGTACTAACTCCAGAGATGGGAGTTCAAATCATTCCCACAGGAGTAAAAGGACCTCTTCCCAAAGGAACAGTAGGCTTATTATTGGGATGCAGTTCTTCTACACTAAAAGGACTTATGATAAGTCCTGGGGTAATTGATCCCGATTATGAAGGTGACATAAAAATTATAGTTAGTTCTCCAAGAGGTATCTCAGTAATTTAACCAGGAGATAGAATAGCACAGTTATTAATAATACCCAGTCTACATGATAAATTTTCCAGTCATACTATAGAAAGAGGTTCCAAGGGATTAGGTTCCACAGGTGTGGATTGGGCTATGCTGTCTTTAAATTTAGATTCTCGCCCAGTGCTAAAACTAAATATTGAAGGACATGAATTAAATGGGCTACTGGACACAGGTGCTGACCTTAGCATCATATCTCGTCAAGAATGGCCAAAACATTGGCCATTACAACAAGCCACTCAAACGCTTCGAGGCCTAGGAGTGGTGACTAATCCCCATAGAAGTGCAATGGTATTAGATTGGAAGGATCCTGAAGGATGTAAAGGAACTATACAGCCATATGTATTGGATCATCTTCCTATAAATTTATGGGGACGAGATGTCCTAAATCAATTAGGTTTGACATTAACAAATAACATCAATCCTAATGCGCCCACTACTAGGGCTAGATAAGGCTTTAGGAAAGAAAAAAGATTAAGAGAACAAGAACAAGGTATAATAGCACCAATTCAAATAGATCAAGGAATAAATAGACATGGACTGGGTTTTCAGAAAGGGTCACTGAGGCAATCAAAATTACTTGGAAATCAGAAAGACCAGTATGGGTTCCTCAGTGGCCCCTGACTAAAGAAAAGATACAAGTAGCCCATGACCTGGTCAAACAACAATTAGTGGAGGGACATATACAACCTTCCGTATCTCCCCATAATACTCCCATTTTTGTCATAAAAAGAAATCTGGTAAATGAAGATTATTGCAAGATTTAAGAGCCATTAATAATGAGATGGTTATTATGGGACCTGCTCAATCAGGGATTCCCCAATTGTCTGCTTTGCCAAAAACCTGGTATGTTTTAGGTATAGATATTAAAGATTTTTTTTTTTCAATTCCAATTCATCCTGAGGATAGTCCACGTTTTGCATTTACTACTCCTGCACTGAATCATGAAGGTCGTGATCAGAGATATGAATGGAAAGTACCTCCTCAAGGGATGGCTAACAGCCCAACTATGTGTCAAATTTATGTTAACAAAGCAATCCAGCCACTTAGAAATCAAAATCCTGAACTACAAATATTTCACTATATGGATGATGTATTATCGGCACATAAAGATAAAACCACATTGCTAGAATGTTATGCCACACTTACAAATTTATTAAAAAATTATAATCTAGAGATAGCAATAGATAAAGTACAATTAAATCTTCCAATTAATTATTTAGGAGTTCTATTATCCTCAATCATGGTCCGTCCACCAAAAATTCAAATACGAGTAGATCAACTCAAATCACTTAATGACTTTCAAAAGTTATTGGAAGACATAAATTGAACAAGGCCTTATCTAGGCATACCAACAGGAGAGTTGGGACCTTTATTTGATATCCTAAAAGGTCTATCAGATCCAAATTCACCCCGCATGTTAAGGCCTGAAGCAAGAAAGGCATTAAAAATCATTGAAACATATATGGAAAATATGCATTTGGATAGAATTGATAAAAGTTTGCCTTTATTATTTATTGTACTACCAACAAAAAATATTCCTACATAAATATTTTGGCAAGAAGGTCCATTATTGTGGATACATTTATCTTATTCTCCTAACACTATTCTTATTAGGTATCCTGAGGCTGTAGGACAATTAATACTCAAAGGAATAAAAGCAGCAAAGGGAATGTTTGGAATTTCTCCCAATAAAATTATTACTCCATATACTATGGATCAAATTGATGAGTTAGCTAATGAGTTAAATACTTGGGCAATAATCATGTGTAAATCTAATGTTTCATTTGATAATCACTTACCATCTAATCCTTTGTTGTCTTTTTGGTCTTTGCATCCTGTAGTTTTTCCAAAAATGACAAGAAAAACCCCTATCATGAATGCTCCAAATATATTCACTGATGGGTCAAATAATGGTACAGCAGCAGTTGTTACCCCTGATAAAACTTTTACATTTTTAGTACCCAAACAATCAGCTCAAAAGGTAGAGTTTAATGCAGTATTACAAGCTTTTGTGATGTTTAAGGATTCTGTATTTATTTTTTGATAGTCAGTATGTAGTTAATGCTATAGTATCCCTTGATGCTGCTAGGATTTCCCCTTCCTCTACTGTTTTCTCTTTGTTTTCCACTATACAACATCTAATGTGGGACAGAAAAGATCCATTCTTTATAGGACATATCAGAGCACATTCAGGATTGCCTGGAGCCCTTAGTTTGGGCAATGATTTAGCAGATAAATCTACACATGACATACATATTTTCTCCACAATAGAAGAAGCTATAAATTTTCATAAAAGGTTCCATGTCAATGCTAATACTTTACAAAAGTGTTTTAAAATAACTAAGGAACAAGCTGGACAAATAATAAAACAATGTCAAAATTGTGTGACCTTTTTACCACAAGTTAATCTTGGAGTCAATCCTAGAGGACTGATACCTAACCATATTTGGCAGATGGATGTCACACGCCAGAATCTGGAAAATTAAAATATTTGCATGTTACAGTTGATACTTCTTCCGGATTTCTGATGGGCTCCTTTCATGCTTGAGAAAAAACTAAAGATATTATTGCTCATTGCTTACAAAATTTTGCCACTGTGGGTGTTCCAAAACAGTTAAAAACAGATAATGGTCCTAGTTATACTTCCACCTCTTTTAAACAATTTTGCTCATCTTTTGGCATTACTCACATAGCAGGAATTCCATACAATCCACAGGGACAAGGCATAGTTGAAAGGGCTCATCAAACTATTAAAATGTACTTATTAAAGCAAAAAGAGGGAATTGGAAAGGGGTATATATCCCCCAAAGATAAACTTAAAATAACACTTTTTACTCTAAACTTTTTAAATTTGGATTCATCAGAACTTAGTGCTACGGAAAGACATATGTATCCAAAAAATGTACATAAGCCTAAGGTACTTTGGAAGGATATTCTAACAGGACAATGGAAAGGTCCTGACCCAGTGATTGTCTGGATTTGGGGTTCTGTTTGTGTGTTTCCACAGGGAGAACAGCAACCGATTTGGATTCCAGAGAGACTAACCAAAGTGATTTCTACAGACCAAAAAGAAGATGATTTGACTCAAATCCATAACAGCTGATATCTAGAGCTCCAGCTTGGCTATTCTTACATCTGCAACAGTGATTAACCAAGATGCTTTTTTCAATATATATTTCATTATTGTCTTTTCCCACATCATAAAGTTTATTTTATTTTTTGAGCTCATACAGACCTAGGTTAATGTTTTTCTGATCAGTTTTATTTTTTGACTGTGGAGTTTTTAAACATTGCAATGGAGATTTCACCTGTGTAAAGCTACAAGGCCTTTACTATTGTCTTATGTGTTGTATGTTTGTGTGCACACTTCTGTTTTGTGTTGTATGTCTGTATACGCGTATGTCCATATATCATATATGAGGAGTGCTCATGAAAAAATGGATCCGAATTTTTTTTATTCACATGATTTTAATGGCTTAATTTAAATTGAGTAAACAGCTGTTGAGGATTGTTTTAAAATGTGTACAAATAAGGAAGTTAACAGATCTGTTTGTTTACTCTCACCTTTCCTTTTCATTATATTTAATAATTATGTTCAAAATAATGTAAATTGTTCAGAAAATTGTTTTCTAAGTACCTGTTGGAATGTTACATAATTTTTTTTGCATCATTATCAGAATTCCCAGCTTCATACCAGTGCAGGTGAAGACAAAGATGAAACCAAACTACAGCTTCTTCGATAGTTATCACAACAAACTGTATAAACTGATGCATCAATGAATAATAACTCAACAAGTAATGCTCAATCAAGGAGTTGATTTACTTTGGGAGGAAATGGATATATTGATAGATTCCTCCACTTTGAACTGCTTGCAGAACTTGCCTGGACTATGTATCACTTGTATGCATTGTGAACTATCTGTTGGTGCAGCGAATTGTGGTAGTGCTGGCCTATCTTTGCTGATGGTGTCACCGGTGATACAATTTTTCCAAAGGAGCCGTCAATTGGCTTGGTGTCCTGGCATTTCTGTATCCTCTTCCCTTCTACTAGTGATGGTTAAAATTTGGGAGCCAATAGAGGTGAGACAAAGAACCTCACCCCCCCCACTGGCACCAAGGCCAAATGTGGGGGCCAACAGAGGTGAGGCAAAGAACCTCACCCCCTCACTGGTGCATAGGCCTATCCACAAGTATGGCTGTATGCTGGACCGGTAGTCAGTGATGGGTATGATCCAATTGCAGTGGTACCAACCTAAGACAGGAGTCTGACGCCTAGAGGTCAGCTCATCCGATTACGGGTAAGAACCATATGTTGAATTGGACAACCTAACAGGCACGGTCCCTAAGCCACATTGCTTGTTGTTTAATTAAACAGAAGTGGGGAGATGCTAAGAGCCATAGCCAAATAGTAATGATGCATGACATTTTTGGTTGAAACTTGACGCTAGCAAGCCATTGAGATGGAGATCTGCATTCAAATGGATATTAGACCCCTGCTGTCCACCTCGGCCTGCTACTTTGGAGCTCTAGGGGGACTCACAAAGAGTTTCCATTGGTTGGGAAAGTGCAGTAGGAGGGAATTCCGGAGGAGGGATTTCCTGTTGGAGTAGTGTGGCCTGGGAGAACGTCGCATGTGTGGGTCGGCATATTTCCCTGGAACATACAGGGCATTGGTGGGAGTTTCAAAAATAAAGTTTGTTCCTGTTTGAGTGGCTCGTGATTTTGTGCCCAGCCAGACTGTGGCATGTGGCTGATTTCTTTCATCTATCATTTGGATTTGAGGTTCATTCATGTGGTAGCACAAACTAGTATTTAATTTCTTTTATATATTGCCAAATATTTGATTTCACTGGAATTCTGTTTTATCTGTTCATCAGTTGGTAGGTATTTGGGTTTGCTTAGACTTTTTAATATATTATGAATAAAGCTGCAATGAACACCTATGTACAAGTTTTGAGTGGACATTTCGTTTCTTCTTTGGGTAGATACCTGTGAGTAGAATATCTGAGGTCCTATGGTAACTTTATTTAAAAGATCAAGGAACTTCCAAATTGTGCCACACAGGCTGCACCATTTTACCTTTAATTTAATTTTATTTTTCCTACGTTGAAATCATTGTATTTCTTTACATTCTTGTCAAACTATGCTATTATCTTTTTTTTCTATTTCAACTATCCTAGTAGGTGGTATCTTGTTACAGTTTTGATTCATATTTTACCTATTGGTCAAATGATTCTGAAGACTGAGAAATCTCATCTGGTTGTGTGCAAGATGCAGACCCAGGAAATCTAGTGGTGTGGTTCTGTTGTGGGGACAAACGAGGCAAGGCACCCAAGATAGCAGAAAACAGTTTTATTTGGCTGCAGCCAGGTTCAGAGGGCACAGCTTTTGCTGTAATCAATTAATCCCCTGAGCCCCGAGTTCAGGGAGTTTCAGAATTTTATACCCAGCATGTAACAGGAGGGGCTCAGAAGTTCACAATCTGCAGCTTTATCTTTCACTGTTCTGGGCAAGTTAACTCTTCGAGGAAAACACCCAAGAAGGGGAGAGCTTCTTCTTCCCTTTTTTTCTCCCCTGCCAGCTGTTACCATGGAGCCCATTTGTAACTTATCTTAAAAACGTAGACATCTCTGTGAAGCCCCGCTCAAGGCCAGAGGCCTTGTTTGCACATTTCTTCAAAGTACGTTTGTGAAAAACTAGTAAGAGGGTGTCCAGCACCTGGAGTGCTGGTATCTTCTCGGCCAGTGGCCAAGTAAACAGGGCGACATGAAAATAGGAAGTTTATCTACATTGCACTTTTTTGCATCGACTCTTTTTCTGACAGTCCTAAAATCAGCCATGGTGAAGAGGGCTTTTCCATGGAGAAAAGGGGGGCCACTTTAGTTCATCTGAGTCTGATGCTAGTATGAGGGTAGGAAAAGACCAATATTTTTATTCCATCAGGCAGAAGAAGCAATTCTCCCTTCCTCCACCTTCTATTTTATTTGGATCCTTAGTTGGATGATGCCCATTTTCATTATCATAGGCAATTGGTTTGTTTGTTTGTTTGTTTGTTTGTTGGGGGGGGGCTAGGGTGGAGGGGGTGCAGTGAATTGAATACAGGGACACTTGACCACTGAGCCACATCCCCAGCCCTATTTGGTATTTTATGGAGAAACAGAATCTCACTGAGTTGCTCAGGGCCTCACTAAGTTGCTGAGGCTGGCTTTGAACTTGGATCCTCCTGCCTCAGCCTCCTGAGCAACTGGGATTATTGTTATGTTCCACCATGCCCTGTTTTTCTTCTGTTCTCTTTTCCAGAAACACTTTAGTTATACCCAGAAATAATTTTTATCCAAGCATTTGGGCACCCCGTGATCCCATCAAACTTACACATACATAAAATGAACCCTCGCAGTTGTTTAAGAACAGGCTATTTAATTTCTATTTCTAACTTGTGAATCTTTCAGTTTCCCTTGTTACTGATTTCTAGCTTCACTCCATTTTTGCAAGATAAGATATGTGGTACGATTTCAGTATTTTTACATTTTAGGTTCTGTATATGTGTGTTAGCCATAGTAGTTCATAATATTGCTCGAGTTCTCTGTTTTATTATAGATTATCTGTCTAGATATTCTCTTAATTTTTGAAAGTGGTATTACCAAAATCCCCAATAGTTATTGTTTAGATGTGAGGTGTCCTCCAAAAGCTTATGTGTGAGATAACACAAGAAAATTTAGAGGTGAAATGATTGGGTTATGAGAGTCTTAACACAATCAATGAATTACTCCCCTGGTGGAATTAACTGAGTGATAGTTGAAGGCAGGTAGCATGTAGCTGGAGGATGTGGTCACTGGGGGCTACCTTTGGGGTATATATTTTGTATCTGACAAGTGGATTCTCTCTCTGCTTTTGATCATCATGTGAGCCACTTCCACCACATTCTTTCACCATGATGTTCTGTCTCATCTTGAATCCCAAGGAATGGAGCCTTAACTGGCTGGTAACTGTAGTCAGGTAGGGTGTGGCTGGAGGAGGCGGGTCATTGGGACATGTCTTTGGGGTTTATATTGTGTCCTTATTCTGTGCAGGCTCTTTCTGTTTTCTGACTGTCATGTCTTCTGAAACCTTGAGCCCTGTGTACACTTTTCCTTCTATATTTTATTCTTGTTGGGCACAGCAGTGACAAAGCTGACTAAAACACTAATGATCACAATTATTCATCTATTTTTGTTCACTTTCATTTCATTTATTTTGGGGCTCTGTAGTTAGTTGCATGTACATAATTGTTTTATCTTCTTGATAACTTGAGCCTTCAATCAATGTATATATCCTTCTTTGTGTCTTGTAATAGTTTTGGAATAAAAGCCTATTTTATCCATTGTTAGTATGGGTACCACAGTTCTTTTTGATTACTTTTTACATGAAATATATTTTTTCATCCTAAGGACACTCTTCTCTAATTTTTCTCCCTAACTTTTAATACCTTTCATAAAATTTGGATAGATTTCAACCATTATTTATTCAAATATTTTTTATGTCCTCTTTCCAGTTATTTGAATTTCTGTATAAGACTTGCAATTGTATGTTGGTCTGGTTGATAATGTTCCATGTATTCCTTTCATTCTATCCACTTTTATTCATTCTTTCTTTTCTACTCCTCAGTCTAGATAATTTCACGTACACTATCACCAAATTCTCTCTTTCTCCTGTCTACTGAAATATTGTTGAAATTCTCTAGAGAACCTTTCATTTTACTTGTTCTTTATAGCTCTAGAACTTCCATTTAGTTGGTTTTGAGAAATTCCATTTCCTTATTGATGTTATCATTTTTTTTATACCAATTTCCTGGCTCATTTTGGTTCTTTGCCCATGGTTTCCTTTAACTCTTTTAACATATTAAAATAATTATTTAATAAATTTAAAAAATTTAAAAAAATATCTGCCTAATAAGTTAAATAGAGCAGAAGAACACTAAATATGTTTTAAAAGTGTGGAGGATTTCTTAATGCTCTGAGTGTGTGATAAGCTAATAAAAATGTCTTGCTTCTCTGTCCCCTGTTATAAGGAATTGATAGAGGATGCTTGGCTTGCATTGAAAGTTGGACTGAGAGACTAGGTCAGGGGAGATGTTCTTGTGACTGCTAGAATCATAGGCAGTGAGGGTCATTATTACTACCTGAACTAGAAATGTTCCTGGGCACTGATGCTCAAAGCACCAGGTAGGAGACATTAAGATTTAAGTCAAAGGAGCTTCAAAGTAAACTTTGAAAGAAAACTTTCTGCCTTTTCTCCCTTATCTATCAGCCTCTAATGGTTAACATTCTTATTTCTGAACCTGCATATAACTGTACCTACCTGCATCTCTCTAAAGAAGTGAATTTAGTTTTACGTGCTGAAAGGCACTCCTTCTGTTGATTGGCCATGTCCAACCCTTCATCTATATAGCTTTCCATACTCAGGGACGCAAATTCCCAGAACACATGTATGCAAACCATGAGTTCTCATTGGAACTCTGAAAACAGCCCATGGTTAAGTGATAAAAGTCCTTAAGTCTACCCACAGCTCCTCAAAGAGCTTTTTATGGAGGTAGAATGGTACAGGCAAAAAAGGGTTTGTCTAATATTTTTCTACATGCTCCAAATAACAATGATGATGTTTTAAACATTTTTTTCCTGGTTGGTTTTTTCCTTTTTATATATTTACTCACTTAACCCTCACATTAGCTCTCTGAGGAAATTATTATTTTTCTTTTTATTACGGTACATTAAGTGAGGCTCAGAGCAGAGAATCAAACACTCAAAGTCCCCCAGATATCCATTAGGGGGCTCAAATTTAAACTGGAGTCTGTTGCTTGGAATAGGCTGGATGCCATAGTTGTAAAATGCTCTATACTCGGCTACGTATGCTTTGGGTTCTATTCCTGTTTCTTTGCTCCTATTCCCTCTACAGAATATTTTTTCTGTACCTTGATAACTTTGCTCCCTTAAATGACTTGTTTGAGTCCAGGAAACTTACAAAAACTGGACATTTTTATGATGAAAAGAAAGGGAGGTAGCACACGTTGTTTTGTGTGATAGTTGGGTGACTATGTTTACAAAAGAGGAGACCCTCTATTTCATATGTTTTAATAATCAACAGGAAAATTGGTATTTTTAATTTTTCATATCATTTTTAATGTATTCAAAGAAAAATACTGAAATTAAATCTATTACATAATACCATATATGCAAATGACATCAATTGATTAAACATACTCAGTATGATTACCACACTTGAAAATACTATGTTCACTAGCTACAACTTTTATATACATTTATTTCTTGTATGCATATATTTTCCACTATATATATATTAAATCACATAATTAATGACCTTGTATAGCTCGAGTGGACATTATTCTCCATTCCTGTTTGGCTTGAAGGAAAATTATTACAATCTTATTATTCTACTAGACCAGTGATGTGTTTGATTTCCTGAACTTTTGGCACCTTGTCAAAGACAAATGGAACTCAAATTGTTACTGTTAGATGTTTAGCTGCAAATTTATATTTGGTGGAGTAATTTATCAAACACTAATCAAAGGTTTTCCAACTAAATTCTGTATTAACAAAAGTGAAATCAAATTTTGAGCTGGCCTTCATTGATTTTTCACATTTATCTTGTGTTTCCAAATCTTGATACTTGACACTATGCTTCTTGGTATTTCGTATGTGTTATAAGATTGCAGATACTTTGAAGTCAGATGTCTGTTTATAGAGATTTTCAGGAACTGGAATAGAATATGAATTTGGCTGGTAGGTCAGAAATGTCACTATTATGAGGTTGGGAGGTGGAATAGTGGAATAAAGCAACAGCACACTGAACCACCAAAAAATCCCCAAAGATAAATAAATAAAAAATGATGTTAGATCAGATTATACAAGAACCATGTTTATCTGCTTTTCCCTTGTAGATAATTTCAAACACCTTGTTCAGATGCAAAATAATAAATAAACATAATATTTTCATTTGCTTTTTTTCTTTTAAAAAGAGAATATTTAAAACTATGCAAGACATTTCAGATTTCTCTCAAAATATTTCAGATTTTTCTGATGTTGAGCAAAATCTTAAATAAAAAACCTATGACATTTTATCTATCTGCTCAGTATTCTGAGTCAGTGTTTTCTTGCAAACAATGAAGATTCATGCTGAACTTTAATATCAGCATACAGTGAATCTTGGAGGCAAATTCTTCTAAAACCTGCAAATATGAAACACTGATTTAAAGTGATTTTTTTATTTATTTAGAGTGATTACTGTTGAAACTAATTTCCACATGTATTATTCTGTAATCCTTAGTGTCAATTCAGACAAAAGATTGAAACTCTTACCTTTCATTCATTTACTTCATTATTATTATTGATTACATTTTTGAACTTAAACTCTGCTTTGTATATCTTGGCTTAAGAGTCATGAATACTGAATGAATGATGTCAATTTTCCTCAAAAGTATTAAAAAGATACCATCAGGCCTCAAGTATTTCTATTTCACTAGAAGGGGTGGTGTTCAGTGAAGGAACAGCAAATCTACTCAAGGAAAAAAAATTCAAACAAACAAACAAAACTGACTAGGACAATAATTTTACTCAGAAATGTCTTAGCAAATTCTACTGAATTTTCCTAACAGGTGTGAAGGCCAGGAGTTAGATTTTTCAAGTGTATTTTGGTGGTGGCTGTTGATATGAAATTTGAAGGCCAAACTTCATATTTGTATTCTATAGCTAAATATTTCCCATGTGTCCTGTACATTAATTATGCCAGGCCCATATCATTCATATACTTAAGAAAAAAGTTACACCTGAATTTACATACTAGACTTTTTTTTGACATTCTTACGTTTGATAAGCATTAACATTTTTAAAATATGAACATTAAAAAGGCATTATATTCAAACAATTAGATACTAAATAATGAAATTTGATTAAAACATGCACACAAGCTTCCTGGACTTTACTGATTTATTTATGACAACCCTCTAATTACCATTTACTATTTCAGAATTAATTTTTAATTTAATTTTTTAAAGTTGTTATATTTACTGTACAATAATATATGCCTGAACACTCATGTATGCATTTTATATGCTTCCTTTTGTTTATTGGTGTCATTAAAAGAAATTCAACTCGAATACATCTGGTTAAGTTATTTAAACTTTTAACATGTTGAAACAATTGGATTTTTCTGATTTTGGCTCCAAAATAGGGAGGAGGATTGGAAGATTAATGTGATGGCAATCAACATGATATGTCATTGAATAATTGCTTTTATCCTGTTCTTCAAAAAGATATTGGTTCTAATATTGACCAGTCAAGTAAAATATTCCAGGTAATTATTTGGACAATTTAAAAAACCTAATGATATTTTAAAGAAGTTTTAAACTACACATCTACGTTCTTAGAAAGTTTGTGATTTTATTGGACAGGATTGACAGTATTCCCAATTTAAGGAAAGATGATTTATAAGGACTGAGGTCTGGAAGATTAATTCTTTACTCAGGTGTTCAATGTTTTGTTATGGGTCTCAGAAATGTGCCTACATATTCATCTGTTTGTTTATCTAAATAGATAATCTATCATCTGTCAATCAATTTTCTTGTAATAAAAGGGCTTTATTTCTTTCCAGAGAAAGTTGGGGTTAGCTAAACAAGGAAGAGGTCTTTGTGTAAAAGGGTTATTGTTATTCTCTTGCTCACCTGACATTAATTAGCTCATATGTATCCAAACTATTCTAAAGCTTTTTTTCTAGCACTTGATTTACCTCTCTACATCTTTTTTTTGATTTACTTGTAGGTATAGTAATATTTTCAGTTACATTTTCTTCTTTAACTCCTACAACTTTTTTTTCACCATAAGGACTGGCACTCGAAACATATTCTGATGTGTTCCACTAGTCCTTACTTCTTTTTATATTAGGGGAGTAGAAAAGTACACAGTACTATTGATAAAAATTCTAAAACTTTTTCCTTGGACTAAAGGTGACAAACATCTGCCTTTGAAGCTAGCAGATGTTCCTGTCTCTTCATACCTATTAATGACCTTCTGTAGTTCTTGTCTAATAATTGGTCACTAATTATAGAGGCAAATGGGATTCTCCTCTTCTGCATTAGAAGGCATCTTTAGTTTATATAATCTACCTATTTTTTAAAAATCTGTGAAAAATAAAACAAAGAGGAATCTAGGAATTCTCTTTGTCCTTTTAAGGTTCTAAAGTTGACTATATCATAGATTAGCATTTAAAATATATAGTCAAAATTAGGTGCTTATTTTTTTTCTTTGGTAGTCACTTTCTCAGAAAAAATAATTCAGAGAATAATATGTCTATCTGCCTAATGACTTGATGTGATTTTATTTTCTGTTAAGTGTCTTGCAGGAAATCTTTAAACCTTTAACAGCTTTCATGCCACAAAATGAATTTTCTTGAAAAAGGTTTTTTATTACTTCCTACTTTCTGAGGTTAATTTTCCATCACTCTTATGGGAAAAGGAGCCATTGAACTTTTCCATTCTATAGCTGTTGATGAAAAGTTTCATTTTATGTAGAGTTTGTTTTTCCTTACACAGAATATATTTTAAAGCTTCTTTAATCTTTTTGGAAAACTGTATGTCATTTTAGTATCACAAATGTATACTGTAGTTTTTAAATGAGAGAAACTTCACAATTGTCAAGGTTTTTTAAAAATATTTCTTAAGTTGTAGATGGACACAATACTTTTATTTTATTTACTTATGTGGTGTTGAGGATTGAATCCAGTGCTTCACTCATGCAAGGCAAGCGCTGTACCACTGAGTCACACAACCCCAACCCTCAAGTATTTTTTAGATATATATTTTTGCTGCATATAATAATTTAGAGTTTTTAAAGAATGTACTTACATCCACTTCATTTCTTTTTTTTTGAGGGGGGGGGAAGGCTTAATATCTTAGTAGGGTCTTTGTTATATTTACATGCTTTCTTTCTTGACTTAAACATAGCTGCCTAAATAAAGTCATCCTCCTGCTTCCAGAGGGCATGCAATACAATATCGATAGGGAGGAGAACGGGGACCTGTGCTGGCGCCGTGATGGCCTCACACCGATCTTTGACCTCAGGAAATGGCCTTATGAATACTCCTCCACAGAGGTGTAGGGTGAGCTTATGAAACTGGAGGTGGTGGAGGCCGACTTGGAATCCCCACGGGAGCAGCCACTGAAGCTGGGGTCTCGGGGTGTGGCTCTTTTCTTCCGAGTGGATTTGGTGTTGTCGGTGTCACTGGGGTCGAACACCACCGTCACCGACTCCATCCTGGTCACGGTGTACAGGCTGCTCTGCCGAGTTGGGTGAAACCTGGTTGTTTTGAGCTCTAGCTCATCGTAGCTGGAAACCTGGATGAAAGGACACCAGCGGAACGCTCTCTTGAAGCCAGCTCGAAATCTGAGGGCCACAGAAAAAAAAAAGTTAGGTTTTCAAATGGACATTTTCTCCAGCTGCCATAGGAAACCTTACTGAAGGCAGTTAAGCCTGGTTTTCTACCCAAATTCAGAATCTATGCCATGGTATTAGTATCAGTCTTCTCAGTTCTTGTTGGAATAGAATCTAATTTCTCATCATTGAGAAGGAAATCACCAAATAGAAAAGGAAAAAGCACCAGGTTATTAATATGCCAAAGAAACTAGTTTTCTGCACTAATTTTATACATTTACATAAGTATAATTGAATTAATATGGCTGGTTGTAACACTTCAGATGGAATAAAAATAGTGTTTAAAAATAGCTTCTCCACAAATAATTCCCATTTATAAATTATAACATCATTTAATGGTAGAATTAATTGTTAATCTTAATGGTTTTTAACCTAATTATATGTGAAAGAGTGAAATCTTTGTTTTGGTAGATGATTAAATGAAGTTTAAAAGCAAAGTATTGCTTGTTGGGTAGCTTAAATTAAGTGACTTATGCAATTAATGAAAAAGAGTAAGAGTTAATTAAGTATTTAATAAACTTAAGGCACAGTGTGGTGGAGTCCCAACTGGAAAGAGAGTTTAGGATTTGGCTTATGCAGCTATTTTTATTAAGACCCATTTCTATTATTGCATAGAACATCCTGGACATTGTCAACTTTGTGAAATTTAGGCATAACACTCTGAACATAGAAACAAGTTTTTTTTTTTTGTTTTTTTTTTTTAATCTGGAAACCACACTTTACTTTTTTTGTAGTCTTTTGGGGGGGCGGCTAAAGTAATTTTATTGCAGTCAAAATTCATTTTGTTCACATAAGCAGATGTATAAATTATGTCTCATTTTCATTTTTCATTAGAAAGTGATAGCTTCTTAGTGAAAAATAGAAAAAAAAATCCTGTCTAAGTAAATTTCAATGAGAAGTTACTGTTATCTGGCCATAGGTGACCAACACTGATATGATAATAAGTATGTTATTTATGTATTTGACCACTAAAAGACCTATAATCTCAAATTTTTTTCTTTTTTCTCTTTTTTTTTAAAGAGAGAGTGAGAGGCAGAGAGATAGAGAAAGAGAGAGAGAGAGAATTTTTTAATATTTATTTTTTAGTTTTCCACGGGCACAACATCTTTGTTTGTATGTGGTGCTGAGGATCGAACCCGGGCCGCCCGCAAGTCAGGCGAGTGTGCTACTACTGCTTGAGCCACATCCCCAGCCCTCAAATTTTTTTTTCTATATTCTAATAATTGTGCTAAAAATTTCACATACTTTATCTCATTTAATCTCACAACCACCTTTGAAGTTGATATTGTGTTCTATGTCAAGTGGGGAAACTCAGGCTCAGAGAACATTTCATGCTTACATAGCTGGAAAATACTAGGTGTGTATTTGAACCTAGGTCATTTTAACTTAAGCGTCTGTGATCTTCCCCACAGAGAAAACAAGGATAGACCCAAATCAATTAACTCATTTTTTCTTCTTGAGATAACAATGGCTGAAAAACCTAATCACATCTGTTGTTTTGCCAGGCAAAGTCAGGCTCCTTTTTCCTAGTCTTAAATTTGAATATAAGTGTGCTGATTTTTTTTTTATCAGGTGCTTGACCACTGAAGAACATCCCTAGATGTTTTTATTTTGAGAAAGAGTCTTCCTAAGTTGCTGAGGCTGGCATTTTACTTGTGATCCTCTTGCTTCAGCCTCCTGAGCCACTGGGATTACATGTATGTACCACCACTCCTGGCTAAGTGTCCTGATATTTTAAAAGCTTTGTGAACATTTTTCCCTTGCTCCCTGACTTCTTGACAATCCATCTCAGTGGAAACTGCATCCTCTAGAAATCACCTCTCATTGTTTCATGGGAAGGAGGACTAGGAGACTAGGATTCTCCTTGTCCTTCCTGTTTATTATATGACTCACAGCAACATCTATTTTAAAGTCAATTTATGAGACATCTTTTCTAACACAGCCCATTCACCTAAGTCATCAACTCTCCATCTTATAGAAATTATCTGTGCACCTTTATTTCCCTTGAAGATTCGAACACATTTTCAATTCACCACTTTTAATCATTTCTTTTTCCTTAGCAGGTAAAATTCTGAAGAGTTTGGAGAGAGAAGTGGCCCACATACAAAAAATGCCCAATTATAACCTCTTCAAACACTGTTTTGAGCATGTGATTTTTAAATGTGACATTTTGTGAAGTAGGGTGAACTCCTTAAAAACCAATCTCTGTGCTCCTCTCAGCAGATCTTTCCATTCTCCTGTCTTTCTGTATTTTAAATTAGCAACCAAGAAACGGGCACAACATGTACTTCCAGCAAAGGCAGGGGTGATAAAAAGCTTGATTGGGTGGGTTCATTTTTTACCTCTTATTCAGACAGCAGTAGATGATGGGGTTGTACATGGTTGAGCTCATTGCCAGCCAAAAGCTGGCCAGGTAGACCTGCTGGATGTATTTCCATCTATTTAATTGTTGATAGATGGCAGTGAGAATGAAGTAAATATGATAGGGTAGCCAGCAGATGGCAAATGTCACC
Source organism: Callospermophilus lateralis (assembly GCF_048772815.1). Lineage (NCBI taxonomy): Eukaryota > Metazoa > Chordata > Mammalia > Rodentia > Sciuridae > Callospermophilus > Callospermophilus lateralis. The sequence continues at coordinate 90,032,550 of NC_135312.1, read as the reverse complement.
ACAACAATGATCATCATTTTTACAACCTGGAAAGAAACAAAGAAGTAATTTTTAACACATTTTTAAAAATTAGGCATAATAGTTCTAATACCTTACTGCAAATACCAGTATAATTAAATACATCAAATACACAGTATGCCTAAGGAATAGTCAATATATTAAAAATGGTGAATATACCATAGAAATTCATGCATACATATGTAAAGATGTACTGTAAAGCATAAACATGCACATATATAAATATATATGTATATAAATATGTGTATATATGTGTGTGTACGTATACACACATGTGTGTGTATACGTACACACACACACACACACACACACACACATATACATGTATTGGAAAGAGATAGCTAGTCAGCTAAGGTAAATCTCAAGAAACATAAAGTAGTTTGGGTTAACTTTCTGTTTCTACCTACCCAAATGAATGAAAAGTACTAATGCAAACATAAACAAATATATTTTAATTGACCTTAAGAAAGTAAGTGTTTCCAGACTCCTACAGAGCCTGGGGAGAGAGAAACAGGAGCTAGATATGGCTGTGCTAGACTGTCAAATGGAGAGATTCGTTTAGAGAAACTGACTAAGTTACTCTGGAGGCACATTGGGCTGCAAGGGTTAAGCTGGTTCTCATTATTATAGTTTGTCCAATGGCTTAAGGATATTCGGATTATTTTAATACCATGTTTGCTTTGAAACCTTCTGAATATTAATCTGGTTTCTCATATTAGGTTTCCCTGAATAGTGATTATGAATACTCACAAGAATCTAAGGAAATTTCACCAACTTTAAAATCCACAAATAGGCAAATGGCTTATATAACTGATATTTATCCATTGGCTCTTATGAGTTTAATAAGCATAGGCCATTTCCTTTTATTTCAAAGTTTTGAACCATAATATCCTGGAAAGCTCTGGCCTACGTAGAATGTAACTTTCATTTCTTCTGAACTTGGTTATGAATTCCTGAAAGTCTGAGCGAACCCTGCACTGGTATGGTCACTGGCATATTGTTGGTCATAAATAGATGAAGAATGTTTGAATGATGAATGGCAATGTACACTTTGTAACAGGAGGTTGAATAAGAGGATGCTTCATGAGTCTCTAAATCAAATAATTTTTTTCTATATTTCTGTATCTACAAGAAAGGTAGACTCAAAGTCACTCAAAGCAATATGGCTTTATGTGTAAAATAGAATTAAATTTTGATGCACAAGGCCCTGGGTTCAATCTCCAGCATCACAAAAATAAATAAATAAACAAACAAAACAAGTTAATTAATTAATTAATTAGTATTCCTGAATTATCTCATTTAATATTTCTCACTGTTAATCAGTCTCCTAAATTTGTTCTTTATGGGAATTTGGAAGTCATAAAATATTGGAATAAAATATATTCAACAAAACACTTTTGAGGCTTGTCACAGTCAGATTAACGCAAATCAGAAAAAAAATTCTGATATATGGCTAAGAGACATCTTAGGACAAGGGAACTACATTATTCATGAGCTAGACTTGTCATTTGACTGAAAGTCGTGAATTTGGATGAAAGTTGGCAAGGTCAAGAATCATGAGAGACATTGTTCTAAAATAGACACAGCATGAAATGGATCAGTGTGGAAGGCAAAGTTTCCCTTGAGATCTGGACACTACCATTCAGGTGACTAGTACTGAGTAGATGAAAAATTGGGCATCAGAGCAGAAAATTCAGGTCAATAGCTCACAGAGTGTCATCACTGGCCACGCCATGCAGTTATTTGATATTCTCAGTGTTCTTCAAATTACATTTTTTTTTCCCTGAAGAACTACATTCAGATTTTTGAACTTTTACTCATATATCTTATCCGTATGTTTGTGGAATCAAAGTCAGTTCCATATTTTATCTAAGTTATGCGATATGGTACATATGTAACATTTTACTGTCTTATAGTTGCACAATATGCAACTGAGACAAAGACTAATAAAAGATCTGACCGTTGCAATTTGTGGAACTAAGTTAGGGTCTTTAAAACTCAGAGTATTAAATCTTCTTTTATTCCTTCTTGAAGTTGACAACACGTTGAATACCAGTTGGGTATAGAAAATAATTTTGGGAAATATAATAGAGGATCCATTCCTTACCCTGAAGTTTGTAACATAATAATAAAAAAGTAAAATCATTGTAAAAATGCATAGAAATGTGGTTAGTACAAACATTTGTCAATAAAGTTGAAAATACTATTTACAAGAATGTACATGTTTATTACAATGAAGAATGGCTGAATGCACACCTGCTAACTACAGGGTTGGGGAGATTAGACTGAATGAGATGGTTCTATTGACGTTTTCATTCTTAACTGTGGAAGCAGCCTACTATTTCTGGAACAAAATAGGCAAGCTCCTGCTCCAGATTATGCTCCCTGACCTCCCTCTACCTGGTGCCCTCCTCTGTCAATTATTTCCACTGGCTAACTTGCTCATCTCCTTTAAGCATCTGCGTATTGTCAATTTTCTATTATTCCTGTTTTCACAAGTCTATTTAAAATTGCAATCTGTTATTCCAGCACAGTCAGAGGCCCTTACCTTGCTCCTTATTTTCAGTTTAAGTGTTCTGTTTATTCTCCTACTAGAATACAAAAGATCAAGACTTTCCTGCTTGTTTTGTTCACTGATGTATTCTAGGCATCTAGACTGGGCTTCAGAAATAATGGGTGCCAATTTTATTTTAATTAAATGAATGAAAATGAATATAAAATGAAATAAATTTAAATACTGGTTAAGTAATGTCCAAGATTTCACTCATTTTTTAATTACTGGTATCATTTGCTCCCTAAATGTAAAATGGACATGTGTGTATAAAATGACCAAGCCAGGGTGGCTATTTCCCATTCTGGCAAATAAATTCAGGTAAAGAGAATGAATGTAAAAACAACAGAAGTATATGATGTTTGGGTGCTTCAAAACATTAAATTTCATTCTAAATATATGTTAAGAGCAAGAAAAATATGACAATGAAATGTGTCCTCTAATACAGATGGACACAAACTGTCAATGCACAAAATTATTTCCCAATAATAGCAAAAATCTACTAAAGCTATCTGATTCTTTTTAAGAGGCTTCCAAGTAAAAACCTGGAAAAAGTCTAGGAAAACATGGACACAATTAAAATGTATGTGGAGGTACATCAGAGGTTTTAGATAATTTCTGATTCATGTAGGTAGGATATTTAGGACCTTCTGACAAATTATTTAGAAATATATTTGAAGATATTTAGGAAAAGCCAAAAAGATCCTAAAAGAAAGTCTCTTCTAAAGTGAAACAATTGTTACATTTTGTTTCTTTTTTTCTATAAGATACTGTTATCTCAGCACCCTGCTCACAAAAATCATACAGAATTACCTCAAGTGTTGAACTTTTGGGACCTTAGTTTTGATATAATTACAAAGGTCATCTCTTGGGTGGGAGAAATTGTTTTGCTTGGTGAGATGCTGAAACCACAAAATTGTGATTATCATCCTGATAAAATGCTGAAGGAAGAAAACCCTGTTTGAATTATAAGAAAACCCAAGTTTTAGCAGCGATAAATAATAAAAAATGTGTAAATGCTGTGAGCAGATACCATTGTGTTTTGTGGCTGGAGGATGATGCTAGAGAGCTATGAATGTGAAGATGGAAAGGGAATTAGATGGTAGAGTCCTGAAGTCTTGAGATTATCAGGCAAGATGAGGGTTTGGGATAGAGAAGATTCAAATTTTTCATTGTGTTTCAGCAATTTTTTTTTTGTAACTGGACTTAAAGGTTGATTGATATTTGGTATTTCTTGAGGCTGATAGACATATCCTGCTTCTGAGGCAATGGGAGTTATTTTCCACGGCAACATGTATGTTTCTGCCATTTGTTGTCCTTGGTGCAGGAATTTACTAGCAGAAAGAGAAGTATTGTAGCCCTTATTAAAGTTATAGTGGAAACAAGTGATGTAGCCCTTATTGAAGTTAGAGTGCTGCTATTAGTGTTAAGAGTCCATTTTAACCATACAGGCTGGATTGAAATGCATGCTATAGTTAGTGTGAATAAATTTTGGGCATGTTTTCCTCATGTATCTAAGGGAAAAACGTCTCTGATCTTTGTATTGTGTGCAAGTTAGTCTGAAATGCCTGCAGCTCTTCTCATCTATCACATTTAATTATAGAAGGATGAGTGATTTTAAGGTTTAGGTCATAAAAAAATCAGTCTACAATTAAATAAAATACTGCCAACTATTAAAATATCTAGGATTCATATTTTTCAGTGCAAGATTTAGTCTTGTCTGAGCTAGAAATAGTTAACCTCATGTGAGAGAAAACTTCTAATCTTGGTTAGAATCTCCCCAGAGCATCTGATTTGAAGAACTATACCATGGGTCATATCCTACCACCTCTCTATACTTTCCATCTGCACATGTGTCCTGGAAGAGACCAATGCATTTCCTTAAGTGCAAATTATAGGACTGTTTATTTTAACCATAAATTATCCAGCTAAAATAACATTCTCAAGTATAAGCGATTAAAAAAAAAAAAAAAACTGTTAACAAAGAACATCTACATTAGGGGATGGGGCCATGGCTCAGTGGTAGAGCACTTGCCTCGCACATGGGAGGCCCTGGGTTGAATCTTCCGCACCACATAAAAATAAATAAATAAAATAAAGGTATTGTGTCGAACTTAACTAAAAAAAAAAAAAAAAGAAAAGAAAAAAGAAAGAAAGAAATCTTACAATCCTTCCTGGGCTACTTAAGCTTGTTCAGTTTCAATGACTATATTTAAGAATTTCAGTCCCAGTGAGAAAATAAGAACTTAGTAAAGTTCTTATTGGAAACGGTGTGGGTTGTCCAGAGGATAAGTTGAATTTTTCTAGTAATTTCAGTATTAGGAGAATATAAGCATATTATGTTAGTTTCATCCAAGAAACTGAACAGTTACACAATACAACTAACATGTACATCCAATTTATTATAGAATAAGGCCTACAAAAAATTAAGTGAAAAAAATGAAAAAAAACTTATGTGCACATACATGAAAAAATGACAGTATTGCATATATGTGCTGTTTTTAATCTATTTCTTTACATTTCATTAGTTGTATTTCATTTTCAGTCTCATTTTATTTTTCCATTGGAAACTTGGGCATTGAGAGCACTCTAGGAGTCTAGGCCTATGAAGACTTTAAACCAAAGAGAGGGGAGCAGCCACATCAGAGAAGATGAGTGGCATTAGAAAAGTCTATACATTAAAGGGGAGGGTATAAAGATTGGTTTTACAGGATCATGACTATAATTTAGAGAGAACTTGTAGGGGTTTGTTATGCCCTGAATTGTGCTCCCTTCAAAATTCATATGTTGAAATTCTGATGCCTGCGATCTCAGACTGTGATTGTATTTGGATATAGGGTCTTTAAAAAGGTAATTCAGTTAAAAGGAAGTCCTCGAACCCTAATCCAATATGACTGGTATTATTGTAAGAAGACACACAGTCACACAGAGGCAGGATGGCATGAAGACACAGGGAGAAGACAGCCATCAGTATGCCAAAGAGAGAAGCCTGGGAAGAAAGTAACACTGCTGCCCTTTTGTTTCTTAGACCTTCAGCCTCCAGAATTGTGAGGAGATAAACTTCTATTGCCTACACCACCCTGTCTATGGTCTTATGTTGCCCAGCAAACTAATAGAGGCTTCTATAATGAGAAATAAGGTGCTACTCTAACAAATATTTAAAAGTGTGAAACAGGCTTTGGAACTGGGTAATTGGTACAGGCTGAAAGAACTGTGAAATGTGAAAATAAACAAGCCTGGATTGCCTTGAAGAAAGAGACTGTTGTTAGAAAGATGGGTGAGAAAGGCAGTTCTAGTGAGCGAGCGCTCTGAGAGAAAAGGACAATAGAGAAAGATTTCATAGTCTTAGCGGTGTACATACTGAAATTTGGGAGTATCAAGTTCATTAACAGAATATTGGTGGAAATATAAACATCAAAGATTCCCTGGAAAAGTCACCAATGGAAATGCAGAAATATTATTGAACATTGGGATGAAGAAAGTTCGTGTAGAGTTGAAAAGAACTTGGCAAAATTGTTCTCTATTGTTTTGTGGAAAGTAAAACTTGTAAGAGTGATAAACTTGGATATTTAGCTGAGGAGATTTCTAAGCAAAGCATTGAAGGTATAGCTTAGTTTCTCCTTGTTGCTTGTGGTAAAATGTGTGAGGAGAGATATAAAGAATGAATTGTTGAATAGATAATAACAAGAACCTGAAGACTTGGGAAAATTCTCAGTCTCTCCATACAGCAAAAACTAAGATGGGAAGTTCTGGAGAGAACACTGAGGATATGGCTAGACCATCATTTGATAGAGATTACAGAAGAATAACTTAAAGACCTAACTTGGTATCTCAGCAGAAGTTCTCAATAGAGATGAATTTATTTCAGTAGAAAACTTTGAATGGAACATGACAGAGTTGGGACAAAATGGAAAAGTTGCCAGACTGTTTTGTTTTATAGGTTAGGCCAGTAGAACTCTTTGGCTGCAACCAGACATTATCTTTCAAGAAAAGGGAAGAAGGACCCCAAAGCAGTTCTAAGGATGGCAGGGCTGCCGTTGCCACTGTGGATTCAAAGGTCACAAATTGTAAGCAGGACATGGGGGATGGAGGCACTGACCAGGGTCAAGGGAGTAGAGTTACTGCCCTAGTGGGCCCAGAGGACATAGCATGGAACTAATGAGGATTATTCTCAAGCATTAAAATTTAATGAACTTTGTACTGCCAAGTTTCAGACTTGCTTGGGACCCATCATCCCCTTCCTTTTTCTAATCTCTCCTTTTTGGAATGGAAATGTCTATCCTTTGCTTTTCCTATCATTGTATTTTGGAAACAGATAATTTAATTGCCTACACAGGATCATAGCTAGAGAGAAATTGGGTTCAAAGACGAATCTTACCTTGAGTCTCGCCCATACCTCAAAATACAATATAATGAGATTTTTGAATTGAGAATTGTTAATGGAATGTTTGATGATTTGGGGACTATTTAGATGAAGTGAATGCACTCTGCATGTGAGAAGGACATAAATCGGGGTCACCAGAGGCAGAGTATGACTGTTGAATCGTATTTTCCCAAAATTTATATATTGAACTCCCAATCCCCATTAGCTCAGAATGTGACCTTATTTGGACAGAGAGTCATTCAAGAGGTAATTAAATTAAATTAAGGTGAGTTCTTTAGGGTGGGCACTAATCCAATATGACTGGTGACCTTAAAGAAAGATTAATAAACAGAGAAGGGAGACCATGTGAATACACAGGGATGCCCATCTGTACACCTTAGAAGAACAACCTACAATGTTGGCACCTTGACCTCAGACTTCCAGCCTTCTGCATTGTGAGAAAATAAATTTCTGTTGCTTAAGGAATCCCCAGTATAGGGTGTTTTCTTTTATATTTATTTTTTAGTTGTAGTTGGACACAATACCTTTATTTTATTTATATTTATGTGGTGCTGAGGATCAAACCCAGGGCCTTGCAAGTGCTAGGCAAGTGCTCTACTGCTGAGCCACAACCCCAGCCCCAGTATAAGGTATTTTGTTATGGCAGCCTGAACAGATTCTCAAATACAATATTGTAGGTGCTGAGGACAGAATGTTATATGGCTTCATTCTAGCAAAGTAGGAAGCAAAATAGTGCACAGGGTCCCAGTAAAAAAGACATCTCCAGAGAGGTTTAGATTGCCAGTAGAATTGCTTTCAGCAGTATAAGGGCTAGACCAGCAGCTCCACTTCCTCAGTTAGGCCTCTCTTGGGTTATATATTTTCTTCTTCACAAGCACTCCTTTCCATGCTAATTCCCTTGTAGCAGAAAGAATTACAAGTACACAGAAAGCTGGTCTCGCCGAGCGAGATGATAGATTTGTTTTAGTTTTTACACAACTCAAAAATCCATTTGAATCTGTCACTTGGAGCTTAGATTGAAGAGCAGCCCTTTTGCTGATAGCAAAAGTCTTCTTAGTTATCACACTTGGGTATTCACCTTTGAAGGACTGGAGCTGACATGACTTGTTTGCTTTCAGAGTAAGAGAGTTAAAATAGAAAAGAGCCAGAAAACAACTTCTAGTGTTTAAAAAACAATAGAAGTGGATTTATTTATTTCAGGAGTCCAAATTGTCAAAACCAATTTCAACAATAATTTTTTTTGAAGTAATACCCACATACTACAAACACCGAGACAGATTCATGTTTTTTGATGCATCAGTGACTTTAGCAAAGGGAAGAATGTCAAATATGGTTTAAAAATGTGGTCCACTTTGTATCTCACAGAATAACATAAAAATGTAATAAAAGTATGCTATTTATAACATATGGACAAAATGTATAAAATGATACCTAAAGAAGGTAGGTGTGTAATGAGAATGCAAATTTAAAATTTTTTGATCAATGTTTTCTGCTTACTCTTATTGGGCTGTGTAGGTTCGTTACCCTGTAACTTGACAAAATAGAAAGCAAGCTCCTGCCTCTGCATTTCCATTTTCTCCCTTAAAAATTCTTGAAGGTATGGTAGTATTTTCCTACTTTCCTGACTATCTAAGGACTTTCTCTTTTGACTTTTTGAACATCTATTCCCCTATTTTTTCCCGAGTTACAATCCTGTGACCAATTCCTGTTGATGCAGATTCTGTGCTCAGCACACAGGAAAAGGGCTTTGCTCTGTCCAGCAACGGGGTTGTTCTAACACTGATTTTGAGAATCACACAGGAAAATAACCTTGATAGTTATTTTGTCCTTTGAAAGAAAGAAGGCCAAAAGAAAAGCACTGATGGATGAGTTAGTGGAATTGTGTCCATCTTTGATTTTAGTAAAAGGCTTAGTGTTTATTGAATTTTTTTTCAAATGCCTGAACTTATTTAATGTTCATGCAAAAAAATCTCTGAACATGGAAGTCATTTCTCCAAATTATGGATGAAGGGCTTAAAACTAAGAAGGTGTATTCATTTGTCAAGTTCCCAAGGAAGTCCAAAGACAGGATTACTAAATCTCTTAAATCCTCATTTTGCATAAACCCAACATCTGAGGCTCCTTAGAAATAGCCCTTATTTCTTTCCTCTTTTATCATGCTCAGCAAGAAAGCAAAAGTATGAGGAAAGAAGTTGGAATGATGGTGTGGGTCGCTTGAAATTGGAGACTGGTTTATTTAAATCTACATGAATATGAATAGACTTCTCTGAATAAAAATTATGAAATAGAGATTCAATTCTTCAAATATTTTATGAGCTCATATGGTACAACCTACATTCGCATTCTTCAATTATGAAGAGCACATTTGAAGACAAATGGATAGGAAGTGTAAATCCTTGGCAATCTTACATATTCATTAAACTGGAAGCCATAAGGAAAGATCTACTGTTTTAGTGCCAATAAATAGCTACTGTTAGGGGGTTAAGTTCTTTGAAACTCATGGAAAAGGAGAACATCAAGAACATTTCTGTTTTAGTTATATTTTCTGGAGAAGAGAGTGCAACAGAATAAACAGATGTGACCTACAGCAGCCTGCTGGACACAGGCATGGGGCATCTCATCTCTCTCTGTCCTGGGAGCTGCATGGAGATCGAAACTGTGACTGGTTTTTCGAAAAGGTTAGGGTTACAGCCTCGCCAGAACAACAGATGTTTTGCTCTATGAGCTGTAACTAGTCCTTTATAAACCCTTCTTATTGATTAATACACTGTAGCCTGAAATGTTGAGCCATCTTAAGATGCTTTTACCATTGACCTTTCATCTTGAATGTGTAAATACTTGATTCGCTTCTTGAAACAGCATAAATATAAATTATTCAAGATTATACTGTCCTGTACTGAACCTAGTAGAAAAACAGATCAGTCACCAAAAATGAATATTTTTGTCTTCAATATTTGATGAAGTAAGACAGTTGGTATATAAATGATGTGTTTGTTATCCTATGTGTACTTATGGCGAAGCAAATCTACAAAACTTGTACATGCTTCCCCCTTCACCTGGAATGATCTCATTTCTTCACCTATAAAATATTCTACTGGGCAAGGCACAGTAGTGCATGCCTGTAATCCCAGTGGCTCAGGAAGCTGAGACAGGGGGATTACAAGTTTGAGGTCAGCCTCTGCAATTTAGTAAGACCCTAAGCAACTTATTGAAATGCTGTCTAAAAAAAAAAAAAAAAACAAAAAACCCCTCTTTTCTTCCTTGAGGAGGGGCACCTTAAGTCTACCCTGTGAATAGCCTCTATTTTTTACTTCAGGCATGTAGTATTAGATGCTTTCCAATTAGTATAAAACATCATACATACATTTTTATAACATAGATAATTGGTATTGTCAAACCTGTTTATCAGGGCACAAGTATTATTTGTCTTTGTGTCCCTAGAACTTAGCATACTTCTTAGCATTCAGTAAATATCTGTTGACCAAGGTATCTGATTTTCCTACTCATTTTATGAATACTTTAATTGCAAGGAGCATCATTTATTCATCTTTGTCTTACCAGCGTTTATTTCTATCATGCAAGATCTCTTGAAAGAAACAATATTTAAGCTTAAACCTAGAGAATGTTCGGGCACAAGAGTGAAGGTCACATTATCCCTGTCCCTGATAACAGTGTGAATCAAGGCTCCAGAGTGGAAGAAAGCTTATGAGACCAAATGTCACTGGAACAGAGTTTGTGAGTGACAAAGAAGATACACAAAATTTAGTTGGTAGAGTAAGTTGTAGCAGGGTTCCACGAGGTCTTGTACATTATTTTCAGAATGTAAATTGCTTTTAGGGACTTTAAAAATATATTGTGAAAACACTGAAAAATTGTAAGCAGAAGCATGAACAGATTTACATTTTAAAGAACATCATCATCACTGGTGAGTGGAAAATGAATTTGAGGAGAACAAGTACAGACCTGGGCAAACCTGTTGGAGAGGTTGTCATAATGGTCCTGGTGCTCAGTGACAGTATTTTGGAGAAGTAGTGTAATAGAGTTGGAGGTAAGTGGAGAAATGGGAGATATTTTTAGGGAGGAGAGTCTTAAAGCTTAGTGATGGGTTGGATGAGAGTTAGAGGGAGAAGAATTGCCCAAGAGTGACTTTTCTGAATATAGTATCTGGGTGAATGGAAATCCTGTTTCCCCATGTTTGAATGGCTGTAGGAAGAGCTGTTTACATGGCAGACATGGAAATTTAATCTCAGAGCCAAGTTTTGTATATTAAAAATTAAAAATATTTGAGAATTTATCAAAACTAACATGCCAAGTTTCTAGACGATTACATAGACTTATAGGTCACAAAGGAAGTATTGAACTGAAATACATATTTCATAGTTAGTGAAATGTGTGGATGATATTTAATGTCATAAGAATAAAAGAAATTTCTTAGAGAATGAAAAGGGAGAACTAGCCCAGATCTAGCCCTGAGTAACTCAGATATTTTGAAGCCAGATAGAGGCAGAGTTGAAAGCAATGTAAAGAGGTAGGAATAAAGATTTTGTAAGAGAACTTACGAGAGCATGGTCAGGAAATGATATGGGTACCAGAAAATATTATAGGATTATTGACTGTGGATTGTATTAATTAGTGTATGTGTTAGATAAAGACTGTAAGCATTATGTCCATGATGTAATGCAAAACTTAGATAAATTGCAGAACTTAGATAGACTTAAGTTAGAGTCTATACCCAGGCCTGGGCACCAGGGTTCATCCAGTTATTAGCTGCAAGCACAACCAAACTTAGGACTTAAAAACCCAGCCTTGTGGATGCCCGTGGGACTAACAGGACCAGGACAAAAAGACAGAGACCTCCATTGCTATTGTCCCCCCTGCGCCAGGCTCCTCTGTCAAGGATGGAGTTCCAGGGACCCAGACTTAAGACATGTCACAGGTATTCACTTAGGACCCTTAGGTGTAGACTCAGTTAGGACTTAGACTTAGGATGTGTGTCTGAAGTGTGATGAGCATTAATAAAATAGATTTGGCTGAATCTACATGTGCCTCAGTCTGAGTCTGTAGTAACCACTTGTGACAAGAAAGTCAATAGAAGAACTTTTCCCTCCTTTACAAGGGAGGATTATCAACTTTATAATGCTTTGTAAAATTTTTATTTTAAATTTTATTTTATTTTAGATTTTATTGAACACAAGTGACACACTGAACAAGAGCACCTCTGGTGGAATTTTGGAGGTGAAATCCAAATTGAAAAGCTAAAAGTGTGAATGAGATATGGAGAAAGGATGTACAAATGACATGTGGTTGTTTTGGATAGCTAGGATGGACAAGTTGGAAGCTGGTTGGGTGAACAGGTCGGAAACCAAGATAATTTCCTAATATTAGACATACTGATAGATATTTATTCCATGGAATCAGCCTATCAGTCATTGGTTACAACTGAAGGCTTTCCAAGATGGTACGAGTGAAAAGAATCCACAAATATTTGAGAGGTAGGCATTTACTCATTGTGATGGGAGCAAAGACTCTAGAGGATATATGTAGGTGGATTTGTGGATTACACCATGGAAAATCTAGAGTCATTTCATCTAATGTCTCTGAGATTCTTAACGGTCAGTGCTCAGTATGCCTATAAAAGTAGAAATAAAAAAAAAAAATAAAAAAAAAATAAAAGTAGAAATAACATAGTACATACTTAATTAGTGTTCATGGAATAAATGAATAAAGTATGAGACAACATTATTAAATCGATGAGAAATGAATTTTGTTCAGGAAAAAAGTATTCTCCCTTATGTCATATATACTGGTATGAAACTGCAAGTGCCCAGATATTTGATTGCTTCTAGGCAGGCCAAAAATATGGAGTAAATAATAGGGTAGTGTATATAGTACAATGTCATAACAGCCTAGGCTTCATTTTTCTGTTGGGTTGATTTTTAATACACCACTGAGAAACATAGATATTTGTCTGCTATCCACCACTGAATTCAATTTCAGCAGTACCCACAAAACTATTTTCACACAGAACTTATTTTTATTGAATGTGATAATGTGTCAATGTAGATTCCTTTGTACTTCAAAGTAAACATAATGGAGAATACATGTTACACATGTTCAAGAAACTTATGCTACCTTTCTTCAACATCAGCAATGCTAAAAATAAAAAAAATGCTTTTAACTATAACTTTTATCTCTTCAGAAAGAGATAACAACTTGGAACTACAATTAGTTTCAAAAGACTACTTATTAATATTAATAACTAAACAACACTGCAAAAAGAAAAAGTAAGGAACAAATAGTTGCCTCCTAAGACAGAAAGGAAATCAAAATTTGTGGAGGTCCTGCTATGTGCAGGTCTCTGTTCTACATGTGTTGTATGAATTGCTTCACTGGATCTAAAGAAACCTGTGCATGTTAGAGATTCCCAGCTAGTTGTTTCAATTCTAGTCAAATGTCTTTGCAAAACATTTATTTTCTATCAGGGATGTCAAAAAAAAAAAGGAAGAGCATACAGGAGCAAAACATAAATTAAACATTCTATACAATAAACTCTTGGTTCTTTAGATGAATAAATTCTTATCTCTTACTAGACCTATTTCCTATTTCCTAAGATGCTTTTTAAAAATATTTCCTCATGGGCATGAGATGTTTTGTGTTTTATTTCTTCACATCTCAACAGTGGCACTCACTTTTTTTTTTCTAACAATTGAGCTTTACATTTAAAGGTCAAATAGTCTCATGATTTCATTTTCATGACATAATTTAAGTGACCTTATTTGTGTGTTAGTTCATGAAGTACAGCTTATTCTAGCTGCTCCACTTTGCCTTGTTTTGAGCAGCTAGGTTTCCTAAGATTTGTTTGTCTTTTCTTTCTTTTTTTTTTTTTTTCTTTTATTTTTTCCCCCAAATCCAGGCTGTGCTTCCCCTGTTCTATAAAGATAAACTGAAAATGTTCTGTTCAGGGATAGAGATCTGCAAGTCATAGCAGGGAGAGTCTGTGCTGTCTGGTCAACCAGCGTGCATCCCCTGGGGAAGGAAGGAAGGCAGTTGGCCCAGGCTTAAAAAGTGGTCACATATGCACTCTCACCAATTCAGCAGCACGAGTCAGGTGAGGAAAAATCCTGTGCCTTTCTCTCCTTGGCAGCAGCACCTTCTGGACTTCACATGCACCTCTGAGCTCTGCCCACACTCAGGAAAAGCAGCCAAATGTCAGATGAGAAGGCAGCACTTGGACTAGGCCCTTCCTTGCCACTGTCTTTCCCCAGATGGGTGCATCTATCTAGGCATCCCAAAGACATCTGAGAAATTTTACATTAAAAACAGACTCCTTCCTAAAAGCTATTCTTCCGTGAACCTTCCCATCACAGTAAGTGGCATTTACTAGCCATTCAGTTGCTAAAAGGAGATAATTAGAAGTTATGGCCATTTCTTTGCCCTTCCTTATTTGCACTCTCATTAAATTCCTTAGAAAATTCTGTTGACCCAGACTCAAAATATGCATTTTAAATTTTTTCATGTATTTTCATCACTATTGCTATAAACTTTGAGGAGGCACTATTATCTCTTTCCTAGGCTAATTCAGCAACCACTTTGTTGGGCTCTACTTCCAAACAGCAGCTAGTGTGGCTTTAAAAAAAAAATGTAAAATAGATCATGCTCTACTTAGGATGGTTTTCTTAGTGCATCTGAAATGAAGCCATCTCTTCTTACTGCTGCTCCAAGTGTCTGCTACATTTTGCTGATTCTCCCCTACTCTCCAGTCTCATTTGACACAAGCTTTCCTCTCCTTCCTGCTCCAGCATCCAGACTTCCTTCTGATCCTTAAACACATCGGCCGCTCATGTTGTCTTTCTTGATTGGAGTGGTCTTCTTGTAGATCTCTGTGAGCCTCACTTTTTCTCAATGATAAGAACTTAGCTAGGCAGTCCGACAGGCTTTCTCTGTATTTACTTCTATTATTTTCTAGATTTTCTCTTTAACACAATGATTACCTATTGAGATTTACCAGAAAATAAGGAGTAAAGGGAACTCCCTTTGCAGTTATCCTTTTTCATATCATTCTGCTGACTTCCTACAACATTTCCAATAAAATTTATTCTTATTTTATCCTCTTGGCAGCAGAAGTGGGGTGGGAGGTGTCTCTCTGCCTCACTTGAATGCAAATTCCATGAAGGTCTCTTTTGTTATCTCTCCAGAGTATAGAAGAGAATATGATGACCCTCTGAATAAATGAATAATAATAATAATAAGTACACAAATGGGGAAATTATAGATAACCCAAAATAGAAGACTGAATTCTCCTATGTGGATCTATGTGAATTTTCCTATCCTGGATTAAAAGTAGTTTTAACCTTATGTAGGCTGCTACAAGAGCACAGTAAAGTTCCTCTTTAGATTTTCTCTAAGATCTAAAACTATTTAATAGTATGTGGATAGTATTGAATTGTGCAGAAATGGCAAATAACATTAGGAATATCTTAAGAGTCACAGTTAGTGCTGGTGACCATGGGTCTTTAGAAAGGCAAAGAACCTGCTCTTTAGAACCACAACATAGAAGGGTATGTAAAGAGCCAGGAGATGTAAATTCTAGTGCCAGTTTTGCTATTAAATTTGTGTGTGATCATGTACAAGTTGTTAATCTCTATAAGCCTCAGCTTTCTCACATGTAAAATTTCACTGACCTTACAGGGTTGTGATGAAAATTATTTAAAATAATGCTTTACGTCATGACAGGGGAGAACTGTCAAAATGATTATGATATTTTGATAGTTAGAAATAAAATAATAATTGTTTTATTCATAATTAAATACCATAGACTGGGTGGCTTAACCAATAGGCAGTTTAGGAGGCTGGCAGTCTGAATTAGGGTTCCTGAATGATTGATATCTGGGGTGGCTTATATGTGGCCACCATCTTGCTGCAGATGGCCAGCACTGTGCTATGTTCCTGTGACATCTTCTTTGTGGAGAGAGAGAGGGAGAGGGAGGGAGAAGGGGGAGAGATAGGGGGGGGGAGAGAGAGAGAGAGAGAGAGAGAGAGAGAGAGAGAGAGAGAGAGAGAGAGAGAGATTGAGAGAGAGAGAAACAGCAAGGAACAAATTCTATCATATCAGGGCCCTCCTGTTATGACCTCATTTAACTTTAATTATATTTTTTATAGGTCCCATCTCCAAGTACAGTCATATTGGAGGACACAGCTTCAACATACGAATGTGTGTGTGTGTGTGGGGGGGGGAATTCAAATCAATTCTTAGCAAGATAAATATAAGATAGCGTCTTCAAAAGCTCTTTTATAAATGTGTTTAATTCTAGTATTTTCTAGATTTTTCTCTTCAAAACAACCTATTGAGGAGCTGGGGATGTAGCTCAGCGGTAGGGTGTTTGCCTAGCATTTGTGAGGCCCTGGGTTCAATCCCCAGCACCACCACCACCACCACAACAAAAAACAACCTATTGAGATTTACCAGAAAGTAATGTTTTCCTTTTAATATTAGTTTAATTTTTATATTAACACATCATAACTTATTCTTTGACCTGGGAGGTTGGGAGAGGCATATAATATACAACTTTTTAAGGAAATTCAGAGAAACTTTTCCCTGATATTTTAAAATGTATTTATTAACTTGGCTCTGTGTAGTGTTGAGTGGATGTTCAAAAGTTTAAGTGGATCTTCAAATGGATCAGTGGCCCATGGTTTTTATATCTGTCTTAGATATCTCCACACATGCATTCATTGTGCATGGATCATGTCCATCCACACTCCTCCCACCCTGCCTCCCCTCCCCCTGGAATTCTTTTGGAACATGTTTAAGCACATATTCTTCATAAAATAATTACAAGCAAACCTTGAAGTCTTCATTGCCCAGAGTGTACTGCTGTGTTGAGAACATTAAAAAAAAAAAAAAATCTCACTCTCACTTGTGCTTTGAGCATTGTTTGCTTTGCATCTTGTTCCAATATTATGGAGTTAGGCTTACAATTGTTTCATCTATATTTAGCATATGCAGATTTTATCTGGTCAGGTTTTCACTCAACAATTCAATATAGCAACTTTTTCATAATATTTACATTGAATTGAATCCTACAAGTAATCTAGAGATGAAATAAAGTGTATGGTAAGATGTCCATGGTCATTTGCAAATAGTATGCCATTTTATTTTCAGAACTTGAGCATCTGCTGATTTTGGTAGTTTTGAGAGGTCCTGGAGCCAGAGCCTTGCTGATCCTGATGGAAGGCTTTATATATATACAGAGATACATCGATGGTAACCTAGAGATTATTCAAAATATATGGGGTATATGTGATTATATGCAAATAGACTACATCATTTTATATAAGGGACTTGAGCAACTATTGATTTTGGTATTTGAAGAGGTCCTGGAACCAGTTCCTTTGAATACTGAGGGAAGTGACGGAAACATGCTTACACTTTGAGGGGTGCAGGGAAGTGGAAAAGATCAGGGGTCAGAAGAGAGATGATTTAGTGCAAGATTATCCTTGATAAGGCATATCCAAGGATCCAGAAAACACATAATGTGTGTATGAAGAAGATGAAAAGAGAGAGACTAGAGGGAAGTGGCAGAAACTTGATGAGACATTCAGAAATCATGTGGCAATTTATGGCCAGCTGAATGAACCTCAAAGCCCAGATTGAAGTGAATTCGAATCTAATTCTAGAAATTGTTCAGGTACCACAGAAACTCTTCCATTCTGTGGGGTTGTGAAGTTCAATACAAGGAGCAACAAGACCCAGAAGACACCATGTCAAGATGGCTGGAGGAGGGCATTCACCCAGTCTAAGGGACTATATGTCCAAAAGTCAAATGAAACACACGTTAAAATTCTACTCTAGGGCAAAATTAAAGATAGGAATGAGGTATGAAGTCATTTGTCAGATTTACCAGTCTTCAAATTGTAGCATACCTACAACTCTCATGAAAAAGGATTCAAAATGAATGTATTAATCCTTTCTTCTTATATTCAATATTTGCATAAATAAAACTATACATTTTTCCACTTAAATAATATAACCTGATACTTTAGTTGGACGTTTCAGAGAAGTTAAAATATGATTTATACTGTAGAGTCTCACAAAGAGACTGTGCTTTTTTTAAAAAAAATAAATAAAAAGAATAAATGAAATAAATTCATGTACTAGGATCCTAGGAGCTTCTTTTGTTGTTTTATGTTAACATTTCTTTTGGTTTACTATCAAAATACATGATGGAATAACTACTTTTGGCCATATATACACACATATGGTAAAAATCTGATAAAATTAACTATAAGAAAATGTTTCTGAACTATGTTTCCCATCTTAAGACTATGGTGCTTGAGGAAAGTGTGGGGCAAAATTCTCCAGTTTTGAATCATTTGCTTAAAACTACTAGGAAATCTTTTAGAAAAAGAAGAGAGTAAAAGAAGTTGAGTTGAAAGATATAGTTTTCCATTCATTATATCACAGGTGATCTGAAATAAATGTAAGTTGATTTATCATCTCATACCACTGGATATAGAGGTTTCTATGCAAAGTCCTTTCCAGCAAAGAATCCCTGGTTTGGTGATGAACTGTTCTAGGAGATGCCTCATGAGATCTTATGGCTAGAAGGTATTGGGATATTGGAGAACTGGGTGTATTCTCAATCAAGCAAGTGAAACAGTGATTTCTAGTTCTCTATGAAATCTTGTTTTAAAATAAAAACACTTTATCTTCTAAAAAGTGGATTAGCTGTGCCATATGATCTTATAAACACCATTCACTAGCTTTCAGTATCTGGTGAGATATTGTTTATATGCAGGAACTTATTTTATACTAGATCTCCTACCTTTTACTCAGCATGTTTAACATTTAAAGGACCTGTTATTTATCCTAATTAATATTCAAGTTCTTATTTCTAGTAGGCGTGCAACTACTCTTCAATGTCCTTTTTCTTCAGTTATTTTATGGTGCTTTTTTCCTTTGCAGATTTACACTGTGAAACAGGTGTGTCTTCTCTTACAGTGTCAGTGAAAATAATTTTCCTTATCTGGGCTCAGATGGCTCCAGCAAAGGGCTTTTGAAATGCCTATCACAGAGATTTATATAATGCTGCCACTTCTTGGAGAATGATGAAATAATGAAGCAGAAGTAATCTGAGGATAATACCTGGAAATCAAAAAGTATGAAGTAATCACAATGTATTATTCCACCAGTTCTGAACATTTCTAAATAAAAAGCGATTAAAGAAGGTTTAGGAGGCATACAAATGATTTGACAGAGCCATTAACTTGGAAATACAGTGGGTAAAGCATATAGATGTACAGAAAATTATAGCCCTTTAGGTATTTAATATCTGAGCAAAGTTGTAGAGAAAAATCTCCCTGAAATTAAAAAAAAAAGGCAGGAGGAAGATGGAAGACATCTGACAGACATGGAGTAAATAATTGATTAATGTAAATAAAGCATCTCTACATCATGGTGTGACTGAAAAAAATGTGACTTTTATAATTATAATCCCTTTCTTACTTGAAGGAGAGTAAAATTGGGCCAATGAAGGATATTTTGTTTGCTGAGCAGAGTCACAAATGTAGATAAGGATTCACAACTTTTGAATTATTTGAATCCCAGGGATAGTACTGTGGTTCTAATTGTAATACTAAATTTATATTTAAAAGGCTCAGGTGATGGAATGTGATAGACATCATTATCCAAAGTACATGTATGAAGACATGAATTGGTGTCAACATACTTTATATACAACCAGAGATGTGAAAAATTGTGCTGTATATGTGTAATAAGAATTGTAATGCATTCTGCTATCATTTATTTTTTTAAAAAATCAATAAAAAGTAAAATAAAAGGTGCAGGTGATTGGACCTTCTGAAGCAGAGAAATGAATCAAGGAGGGGAAAGTAGAAATGGAGAAGAAAAGGGAAAAAGAGATGGAGAGGGAGAGGCACACAGCATTGCCTGGGAGCTGACTTAAAAGGATGATGAAAAGAATTTTATGCTTTGAGAAGAAAATTCTCCTTTTGGAGTAAACTACCAAATCCTCGGTAAAATGTACATTTTTCATTCAGGACATATGAAGATTAAAAACCATGATATAAACCGGGCTGGTGGTACACACCTAATCCCAGCGGTTTGGGAGGCTGAGGCAGGAGGATCGCGAGTTCAAAGCCAGCCTCAGCAATGGCAAGGTGCTAAGCAACTCAGTGAGACCCTGTCTCTAAATAAAATACAAAACAGGGCTGGGGATGTGGCTCAGTGGTCAAGCCCCTGAGTTCAATCCCTCGTACTCGCCCCCACCAAAAAACCCTGCAAACCCTCTAAAACCATAATATACATGAAGTTAATATAGTAATAACAAATAAAACCAGTGAATTGCTGTTTCATGTCCTAAAAACAGAAGAGGTAAGAGTCACTTAAAGAGGACTGTAGAGGGAGGGATGTGTCTTCTTAGGCACATTAAAGCATGGTCCCTGTTACAAAGATCACATAAAGATGGGAAGGTGAAATAATTCAAGAGCAACAGCTTCCTCTAAGGCAAGGATGAAGAAAGAGCAGAGGAGTGGGAGGAAGTGGAAGCAAACGTCCCCCACCAGGCATGGGAAAGGGAATGAGATGCTCAAGCCAAACAAGCAGAAGGAGAGTTTCCTTGATTTTCTCTCAGCTAAGGAATGCAACTGTCCATATGAGCTGGGAGAGTTCTGAGGAGCCACCCTTTATTCAGTAACTCTCACTTTCATAGAAACTTGTCTTCATAACAGCAAAATTTCTACTTGGTGCTAGGACACTACCAGAATTTATGAGGTGGCTTGGACCAAAGGCATCAATTACTAAATATTTTAAAGGACCTCTTGGTTGTGAACTGAGTTGTCCCCACAAAACCAAAACCAAAGCAAAACAAAACAATACAAAAAAAACCCAATATGTTAAAGTCCCAGCATTTAGTACTTCAGACTGTGACTGAATTTGGAGACGGAACATTTAAAGAGGTAGAATTTAGGAAAGAGTGAGGTCCTATGGTTGGACTCTAATCCAATATGACTGGTCCCCTTATAAGAAGAGATGAGGACACAGACCATGTGAATACACCAGAGGAAGACAGACATCTATAAGCCAGGGAGGGAGGATTCAGAAGGAAACAACCCTGCTCACACCTTGATCTTGGACTTCTATCCTCTATAACTGAAGGAAAATAAATTTTTGTTGTTTAAGCTACCCAGTTTGTGGCACTTTGTTATAATAGCTCTAACAAATGGATACACTTTTTTTGTCTGCCACCCCCCCATCATTTCACTCATTTCCTAAATTATATAATTATATGGGGCAGATGTCATAAAATAACTGATATTCATATAGATAATTAACGTAGGTTGATCCATGATGAGTACATGCTCCTACATATCTAATTTATGTAGTTGCTTCTGTGGCTGGGATGGTTAATTTAATCTGAAATCTTTTACCAATTACCTCCAGTAGAGATAGCCTTGACATAGGTCATCCATGTGCCCTGTTAACTAAAAGGACACTAAGAAAAAGAACTTTTCTTTGGTTTTGAGGGAAAGAATTTTGTGTTTAGGTGAAACAGTTATAGATGGTGTTACCAGCTGAGGGCCTAAGGAGTGAGAGGCTTATGGAAAAATTTGCTAGGCTATCAAAAATGCTATGGAGGTTTGCAGTAAGGCTAACAGTACAAACCCTTAGATAGCCATCATTCTCTTAACTGAACCACTGTATTAATAATTTTACTTGGCCAGGTAATTTAGATTTGATGTTTATATAGTCCTGCAAAACAACAAAGTGTTTTTCCTACTATGAAAGAAAGTAGCATAGTTTAATATTAAGGGAATTGGAAATTTTATAATGAGTAATAAATGCATGACATAAATTCTTTACTAATGAGAAGTTTAGGTTTACTAGGATATTATCTCAAGAATCTAAATAATGTGGAAATTCCTAAGAACTGTTTTACTTGTAGTAGGGCTAAGAAAACTTTCATTTAAATATTCATGAAATATGGAATATTTTGAAGAACAGTTTTAATTTATTCGGCAATAAGATAAGTAGGCATCATTTTTAGTCTTGAAGATAGTAATACAGTCCTGAGGACATTCACTTTTTTTTTCCTGAAAATTTAGTCTACAATCTGTGTGTGTCTCAATCAGAGCAGTCTCAACTAAGAACAGAATAACAGATTGAACATGAGAAGATTAAATTTCAGAATTGCCTCCCTCTTTTTATAATTTTGACTGAGAAAGTCCCATCACATAACTGCACACTTTCTCATGTGTAAGACAAGAAAGTGGCTGAATCACAAAACCCTGTTCACCCATCCACTCCTCCATCAGGCCTTACACCAAGCACTGATTATGTACAATAGCACGTAAAGAACATCAGTTGCTCAGCATTTTACAACAGATCCAAGAACTTGGGGTAAAATCCCCACCGTGTGTATGTATGTGTGGGTGTTTTTGACTTGCATTTTTTTTTTCTATTAGAGTTTTATATAACCTTGCTTGCATAGTAGTTGGGTCCATCCTAGTAAACTCATACATGCATGGACATCTACTTCACTTCATGGCCTCCCATTTCCCTCCTGTCCCCCCTTCTCCTTCCTCTATTCAATTGAACTTCCTTTCACTCTCTATTAATTTGTATTTGATTGGTTCTTATGTTATCCTATCCGGCCCTTCCCTTTCCTTTATTTTACTCTAGCACCTTTATATGATAGAAAATATTTGAACTTTGAGTCAATACCCACCTTTCAAGGAATACTACCAAGCCTCATTTGAATTTAACCTAATTTTAATATACCTTCTTCTTTCCTCCTTTTTAAGCCACCTTATAGCCACTTGAACTTATTTTTGAATGGATTTTAATTGTAGACTGAAGAACTATCAATGGTTATTAAATGATTGTTATTGACAAAAGTGAATATTTCAAGTACACCAATAGCCTTAGTTGAGATGATCTAAGTGTGCCTTAAAAATGACTCAAGAAAGGGAAAAATAAGAGAAAATGGATAACATTTAGAGATGAACGTTATTCTTAAGTGAGAGAAGACACAATAATGTTACTGGAGATTTACCTTGTCAGAAAAGACAGAAAACATTGAAACAAACTCTGACAAAATCTTGTTGCCCTAAAAGCTACACTGACAGCTGGATGACATAAGTTAGATATTTTTGCTCTGTTTTATGGCCACATATTACCCCAACATCAGTTAGCTCTTTTTCAGTCTTTCAAAATAAAAGATGGAGGAAAATATATAAACCTGCGTCAATCTATCACCATGCTGAATAAACAGGCACAACTGCATCTCCTGCTGACACATAGTCAGAAGCTAGAAGATTACATACTATTATTAATACAAGTCACATAATTATGATGCAAAACTGGATAAGAATAGATGAAGGCAGGTGAAATCAACATGCTCATTTGGGAGGGCACAAAAATAGCTGGATGACATATCAGTTATTAACTCATCTTTTTCAAAGGATGATTTATGAATCTGTTATACCTGCTAACCTGTAGTCAAGAGGAATAGTACTGTCAATGGATTTTTATGAATTAGTTGAAAAATTTTACTAAATTGGAAATAAAAGTAATAAAATAAATATAAATAGAAGTCAACAGTCTGGCAACACCACCCCTCCTCCATGTTTGCTCTGACTTGAGCTCTAAGAGGTCAGGAGAGTGGAAACTGGCAGGAAGGAACATGCTCGGTGAGTAGAGGAATTGATGCTCATGATTCCTAGTAGGATTATTATGCTATTCAGAGTGCATGATGAAATATTCTTCTCACAAACATTTCTGGTCAGAATATATAATGAGTTGTATGTACTGTGCTCCTAGGTTACCATTAGTTGTCATCTTCGTTAGCGTGAGCTTTTATGTGCATCTCTACCTTGCTGGATTGTCCTAAATTTATCTTCTCCATCCCCCCAATTGCTGGATTTTCTCGTAGACTATTTTCTGTCGATAGTGTCCTTGTTTTCTTAGTAATTTCACCTCGAAATACGATTTGCTTCATTTTCCCTTCACAGTCTCCACATCTAAACATTCATCAAACTCTATTATTTTCAGTCTTTCACATGGATGCTTATGTAGAAATCACCATGCATAATGTCTAGGACACATTAGATGTTGTGTAAATATTTAATAAATTTCAATCACTCCTTGATATTTATAGTGGGAAGAGAACTTAGAGGTTGTTCAGTCTTCTCATGGTACAAATGAGTTCATGAGTCTGAAGAAGAGATGATTCTACAAAGATAAAGCCAAGTTACAGTACTAAGTCTAGCACTCAGACATGGTAAATTCCAGTTTCTCACCATTGTACACGACACTCTTCCTCTCCTTTGTTTTGTATTGCCATCACTTTCCTTCCCAAGACTTCCTCCCATTCCCCGTGTTCCTTCTTCCTCTTCTTTCTCTCTGCTCCATATAATTTACAAAGCCAAATTTTCTCTAAAAATAAGAAATATTTATACCTATCTACTGAGATTTAACAAATGTCTGTTAAGTTACATGTAATTTTTGGATTTAGCAATGTAATTATCATGAAGTTGTTTTAGTTGCAGTAAAACCATTAGTTAATATCAGTATGTTTCAGGAGGTTACGATTAAATAAAGATAATTCATTAAAGAGACTGGTTTATTGTTTTTATTTGGTATGCATTGATAGGAGCTTTATGATGCTAAAACTTAATTGAACTAAAAACAAACAGAAAATACTGAGATATATATCTTAATATATATGTGTGTGTATATATATATACATATTAGTGTATATATTAATCTGATTTAAAATTTTAACAATTGAAAGACAGAACTTCACAAAATAGCTGCATGACATATCAGTTATTAACTTATCTTTTTCAAAGGATGTTTTATGAATCTGTTATACCTGCTAACCTGTAGTCAAGAGGAATAATACTGTCAATGGATTTTTATGAATTAGTAAAAAGCATTAAAAATAAAACCTACTGGTGGCCTGTAAATGCAACCACAATTATTCATGGATAATTAAAGAAGGTAAAGTATACTATTAGTTCCATGAGCAGCAGAATTAGAGGGATTAAGTATTTAGGAGGAATTTGTTTTCTTATAATTTACATATTGAGTACATGTTATAGAAAAGGTTAAAAATGTTGGAATTAAGTATTGGGATATTATTTCTCACTTTGGTAAGTACATGCTGTCTAAGCCTACTGATGAAGATTGTTTCCTAAGAATTAATTTTTAAGTTAGTTGCTGATACTTAAATAAATTTTTAGTTGATTAGTAGTACTGGAAAAAAATTTCCCTGGATATAGTATACATATTTTTATTCAAATACTGGTAAGTAAACAAAGATACAAGTCAAAAATTATTTATTTTTTCTTCCTTGAGCAAAACACAGAAAAGATCTATATAATACAAAAATTAGGAATCCATTGTTTAGAATCAGATTTTCTGTGTTCAAATCTTAATTATTACTGAAAGACTGGGCAATTTACTTAACCCATCTAATTATTTTTTTAGTATCTGCAAAATGAAAATAACACAGTGCCTTGCTGATGTGATTGTCAAGATGTAATTGCTGATCTATTTTTTCTTTTTATTTTGCAGTTCTGGGTATTGAACCTGGGGCCCTGTGCATGTTAGGCAGTCACTCTACCACTTAGCTACACTCTCGGGTCTGGCTAATCAATTTAAACCTCTAAAATCAAGTGTAAGTATGGCACATAATAAGTACTAATAAATGCTAGAACTATCACAAGTATTCCTTTTATTAGTGGTCATAATTTTTTTTGTCTTATACACAGACTGAAATACATACTGAATTCATATATTATGAACATTGGTAGCATACACTCTGACACATATATTATCTTAATTACATTCTTTTGTCTATGGATATCCAGTTTTGTGAAAAATCATTTACTGAAGCTACTGTTATTTTCCTATTGTCTGTCCTCAATATCTGTTCGAGGAATCAATTGGTTTTACATGTGTAGTCTATGCATCTGCTTTCATTATAGTATCACTGCTATGATTACTAAGATTTTGTAATATGTTTTGATATCAAGTTACATGATGCCTACCAAGTTTTCCTTTAGTATATGAAAAAATGTACAACACCACTAACCATTAGGAAAATGCAATTTAAAATCACAATGAGAGATCAACTTATACTTGTTAGAGTGACTACTACAAAAAAGTTTAAAAAAAAAAGCAAATGTTAGTGAAGATGTGGAAATAATGGAACCCATGAATGCTGCTGGTAGGAATGTACATTCATATAACCATTGTGGAAAATAGTATGGAGGTTCCTCAAAAATGCAAAACTAGTAATATGATGTCATCCAGCAATTTTCACTTCTAGATATATCTTTAAAGGAATTTAAATTAATATGTTCAAGAGATATCTGGAATTTTCAGCTCATTGCAATATTACTCACAAATTGCCAAGAGAAGGAATCAACTTAAGCATATATGGATGCATGATGGTTTTAAAAATGTGATAAATATACATGTGATAAATATACATGTGATAAATATACATGTGATAATTATACATGTGATAAATATATATGCAAATATATGGCCTGAAAAAAAGAAAGAAATTCTGTCATTTGAGACAACATGAATAGACTTAGAGGACACTGTGCCAAGTTACTAAACAAGAAGCAGAAGGAAAAATACAACATTATCTAAAATAGTCAAACTCATAGAAGCAGAGACTAGAATGGTGATTAGCAGAGGCTGGAGTAAAGGTGGAGGACTGGAAAGATATTAGTCAAAGAGTACAAAATTTCAATTAGGTAAGATAAATAAGTTTTAGAGATCTATTGCGGATTGATAGAATTATGTTATGTGCATATACGAATATGGCATAATGAATTCCACCACTATCTATAATCGTAATGCACCAATAAAAAGTAAACTTAAAGAAGGATCTATTACAAAGCATGGTGACCACAATTAATAATGTACTTTATGTTTCAAAAGAGATAAAAATGCAAAAGAGGTCAAGGTATGTGCCAGAGCCAGCACTTGAACTTGGCATAATGATTGTAAACTTTTGTTCTCAGTCACTATATTCTATTATTTGAAAATAACTTAAAGGATGACATTCATTTATTCACTCATCAACCCATTCTACATCTCTCTTACCAAATAGTTATTGTCCAATTCACTCAAAGCTAATTTACAAGTTTATCCAATTCCATAAATAGAAATAATTTTAACTACACAAAAATGATTACAAAAAAAATAAAGAAGGTAGAATAATTAAGAAACTTCTGAAACAGAACAAATGGGGTAGATATTTGTCATTGTCAGATTATAGAATATACATTAAAGCTTCATTAATTTAGCCTAGTGTTAGGATGATACATGAAGAGTCAGTTATATTATAGGAAGAGATGAAAGTCCTCATTGAGTTTCAAATAGTAGTAACTGTGACTTTTGAAGTTGTTGGCAAAGATAGATTCCTCAATACCTGTTGATGTAAACAACAGGAAAGAATCTAGAAAGTAAATCTGTAAGGTTTTCCCCAACTCAGACAAATTCATTTCAGATGGAACTAAACTTTAAAAAAACATGGGAAGAGTCACATTAAATCTCTACTCATATAGTAATTTTATAAAACCCATTACAATTGATATAATTTTCAATTGTATCTGTGTGTAGTGCATCCTGAAACACTGAAAATCATAGTGGTTGTTATATACTTCATATGCTAAGATTTGTTTTCCAGATGCAATCCATGATGTCTGAACCTGTAATTGCAGGATGGAAAATGTTAATTTCGCAGAGAAGTCTTTTAAAATGATTGTCATGCACTCAGGGGCTCTAGATATATCCTCCTTGGAGTGCTTGTCTTCTCTGTTGTTTTTAAGAAATAAAGTATGACTAATAAACTAAAAATACATTGAAATGCTTGCTGGCCATAGTGGGCAGGGAGAACACTTAATCAAGGGTATGGTTGGTATTGGCAAGGAAGGCACAGTGTGGGCCTGGGAGGCCCTCCTGATTGTGCCAGGTATAGTAGATGGATTTAGCTGGAGGGAAAAAAAACAGCTATTGGCTCTTGGTAAGCTTCCCTGTTTCATTTAGAAATATTATATGGTAATATTATTCAAATCCATCAAAAGTTTCAAGCATTTTTTGACATTACTTTGGTTCTGGTTCTTTCCTTTTAAGAAAATAAATCTTCTTAGGGAACAAATTCTACATTTTCTCATCTTCCTCTACTGAGTTAAAATATCACTTTCTTGTATCTTTCTGCAATTTCAGAGAAGATGTAGGACAGATATGTTCTAATGGTATTTAGTGATTTGTCAGATAAAAAAGAAACTTTTCTTAAAACACCTGTATGAAAAATAAATGGTAAATAATCATGTATTCCTATGTAAAATTCTTATAATATTTATTTCTTCTTTTGGGGGGAGAGGTTTTGATATATGACAGAAATTTAATATATTTTGTGACTCTTGACTTTCATTTCCCTAGAATATTTACTATTAAAATGGTTTATTTTTCCTATTATTTTTATTGGTGCATTGTAGTTGTACGTAATGGTGGAATTCATTGTAGCATATTCATTCATACACACTATTTACAATATAATTTGGACAATATCATTTCCTTTTCCCTTCCCTCCCCTTTCCCTGTGGTCTCTTTACTGGTCTTCCTTAGATTTTTATGAGATCCCTCCCGATCTTTCTTTTTCTTTATCCTAAAATATTTGGTTTATAACTACATGATATTTTAAAAAGGAACTACAACACATGAGTGTTTAAAAGATGTTATTATTAATAATAATATGAGTAACAATAAAGTATCATTATGACAAACTATCGGGGGAAGATGGGTGGAAATAAGTGGAAGTGTGTTGCAGGGATGTGGAAATGAGAGTGACATAAAGATATGTCAATCACAACTGTGGCATGTGTGAGCTCACATATCTACATGATATATTAATATTAATATTGGAATCTATGTCATCTAGGTAAATTTAATTTTTTCCAGTTTATATTTTTATTTGTTCTATTTAGATATTTATGGGTAGAGTGTATGTTGACATATTATATTTACATGAAGTATAACTTACTCTAATCAGGATTCCATTCTTGTGGTTGTACATGATGTGGCTCTTTTTAAAAAAGTAGTAATAAATACAGTGAAGTACAGAAAGAGAAAATGGTTATGAGGACAGTATCAGAAAAGTTTTAGTCTATTCACAAAGCCAGAATTTCAAGTTTCTTAATAACTCTTCATATGTACTACCATTGATAATATTCAGTGAATTCTCTTAGAAAAATCTATACATATTTTGTTACTTAGATTGCTAGAGCTGGTTCTAAAGGACTTCACAACTGTGAAGCTAAAAATACCTTAATAGAATAAAATATGTTATAAATATTAAAAAAGAGAGAAGGCAATGTGCTGTAAAATTCTTGGTTCAGATTTTTTTAATGGATATTTTCCAAGAGTAAGAGGTTGAGTTTATAGGTTAAACTGGAAAAATGAAAAATACTCTGTGTCCCCCTTAGTGGTAGTTGCTGTTTTGATACTATGATTAATTGCACTCACAGGGAATTTTCTATTGATATTTTTCATTATAATTAATGTATAGAAAAATCTTAAGGTCCTCAGGAAGTAGTATTATCCTTAATGTAATTTATCTTTTACAATTAGGGCATTATTGTTATACATAACATGTGGCTCATTTTGACATAATTAAACAAGCATGGAATATAAGTTGCTCCAATTCAGTCTTCAGTATTCCCCTTTCCTTCTTCTCCTCTCCTACCCTGTTCAATTTCCTCTTCTTTACTGGTATTCCTTCTATTTATTTATAGTTTTTTTTTTAAATACAGGTTTATAATTATACATAAATGTGAAATTTAGTGGGCTACATTCATATATGTGCATAGGATAGTTTGGTGAATTTCGTTCCACTGTTCCTTTTCTCACTTCGCCCCACTCCCGCCATCCCCTTCCTCTAACTCCACTGGTCTCTTCTATTTTGATGGGATTCTCCTTACCTTACCTGCTCCCTGCCCCCTTTTTTTGGTGAAGCTTCTCTATATGAAAGAAAACATTCAACCCTTGACTTTCTGGGTCTGGCTTATTTTATTTAGCATAACGTTCTCCAGTTCCATCCATTTACCAGCAAATACCCTAATTTCATCTATTTTCATCCTTCCTTATGGCTGAGTAAAACTCCATTGTGTACCACATTTTCTTTATCCATCCATCTGTTGACAGGCATCTAGGCTGGTTCTATAACTTGGCTATTGTGAACTGTGCTGCTATAAACATTGATGTGGCTGTGTCAGTATAAAATATACTAAAATCTGTAGCCATTATAATGAATCCTTATTTAATCAGATATTAATGTCTGGGAAAGAGAGTTCTCATCCAATTTTAGGTTCTCCATATGGAAAAAGGTACGAAAATGACACAAGAAAAGGGAAATATCAACATGGAATAAGTATCTGCTTTGTAGAAGGCACAATGCTAAGTATTAGAACCATAGAATTTCAATTCCAAAATTAAAATTTCTAATTAAAAATTGAAATTAAAAAACTTATAAATTTAGTTTAAATTATAATAATGTAACTGTCTTCAAACCTCAATGAGTTTGAGAAAATAGGATGTAAGAAAGCTAGAGAAATGTGTCTAATATCACACTTAAGTAAGGCATTAACTTTGACACCTTTCAAGACTGCCATGGTATCATGATCATGGCACTGTGCTCCTGGATTTCCAAGTTCCTGAATCAGATACCTAATATCTGATTCAGGAACTAGGAATATGTCTCCGTACATTTAGTTATGTCATAATCACAGAACTGGTATTCTTGTGATGGATCAGACTTGAACATGGCAGCTCTGAGGGCAGAGCTCTGTGGCATGCGAACGGTCCTTCCTCCGAATGTTGATGCACTTCATCAAAACAGATGGAGTATCTGCCTTCAATAGTACCACACAACTTGCAGGATTCATAAGGATATCACAAGACTAAAAGACATTTTCCCTAAATCAAGATAAATTTTGTGTGTGGCATTTCCACAATAAGAATTATTAATAAATGATTTTTGATGAATGAATTGAGCTTGATCTAACTCTTCTGAGTGTTCATTTCTACCGTCTATTCTACCTAGTCACCATTTCTTCTTTTTTACATAGATTAATTTAATAATTTGATCATCAAAGCATTAACTAAGTTTCACATCTAATTCATGTATCTTTTACTTAGTATAATTTATTTTCTTCCCATCTTGCTAATCTCCAGCCTTCTAGCATTTATGTTCTAGATAGTTACTCCAAGTTGCCATCAGGGATTCATCTGACTCATTCACACATACATTTTGGGATGTATTTTGTCATTGCCAAGAATCTTAACTTAAATCATTTATAGGAGTATGCCACTACATTTTTCCCACTCAAATTGGAAAGAGATAGTCTCTATTTATGAAAAAATTATGTGGGAAAGATGGATGACATATCTCTGTTTTCAATTGAGTGACTTCAAATTGAAACTACATGGATTTAGTTAGTGATAGATAAGAAGTTAAGTCTTATAATAAACATTACTAATGAGTTTGAGAAAATATGTTTTTCCTATATAGAACCACTTAAGGAAAAAATGATATTAACAAGACTGAAAAAATTTTAAAGTATATTTGATTTCTTTACCAAAACATCCTAATTATAAAATCAGTTAGCATCTGCATTTATTTTCTTCTTACTCTGCATTTGGTTTTAGGCAAATGATTTTAGGAAAGGAGTCATGAAGTTTTAGATTATTTTTAGATCCATCATTCTAGATTCTATACATGATATATCATCCTGAAATACGAAAATGTGTTTTAGATTGAACACTAGATATTTAAAATCTAAGTTTTCATATGACAAAACATAATACATTAAATTAAGAAATAATGTTTCAAGTTTTGTTGTATAATTATTATGACTTTACACAGATAGTTTTAATACTTTTAACGCATGGAATTATAGTTGAGATTTTAATAGGAAGCCAAAATCTGTGACTTTTCTATAATAAGAATAAAGTAGAAGAGGATCAGTATATTTTTCTAGATAGCATATTATTCTCATTCTGGAATCTCATGATTAATAAAACATGCTCTGCAAACAGCGTAATATCAGAAAAGCAGTCTCTCTTAAGAATTCATAAAAATGTAATAACTTCATTTTTCCAAATTAAATATTATAGCAATGTACCAAATAGTTCGCATCTGAAGGAGAGCTTTGACAAGATTATTAACCAACTACCATTGAAGAACAGAATAAACCTTAGCCCAGTCTTTGAGGATTGTATGACCTTAATTGACATTTTGTATTTTGCATCCAGCTGAATATACTTTTACTTAAAATACAGGAATTATTAATTTAACTACTTTGCTACAATAAAGAGACTCACTATTTTAAAACATTTAAATAGACAACATATTTAAAGCCAATGGATACAAAACATTTAGGACTTTAAAACAGGATATGTACTATAAATTAAAGATACTCTTGGTTGTGTTATGAGGAATACAAAGTGCTTTGAAAACTAAATTACATAAAGGTTTCTTAATGTATTGTTATAATTTCTTTTTCTCTGATAAAAGACCAGTTCTAGAGATGTGATTAAATTGCTGGAACACTTTTACAGATTGCTTCTTGGATCTTATTAAAGTTCTTGGAGCCATAAAGGTTAAAAACTGATTTTCAGGTTCAACATTACATTTTTAATGATGAAATATTTATGGAAGTATGTTAACATATTACTCAAAATTAACAGTCTTCTCCCCAGTGCTTACTACAAGCAGTGGTATTATTTTCAAAATATATAATCTTAGGTAGGATATATGTAAAATTTGAGGGGGTGGATTTATTTATTCTTATATGTTTGAGAGTCAATATCTACCAATTTTTATTTTTAAGAGGATGGTTCATAATTGTTTATGGAGTTTTTCCCCCCAAGAGTCATGCTTAATTTGCACTATCATATCCATATTTATCTCTCAAGTCTAGTCTGTATTATCAAGGTTGTGGTTTCTGTTAGACAGCCTATGATTAAATAGTAAGTCCAAGGTAAGACTTACATCTATTTGTGACCACATAAAAATGTGAAAATATTATTATTAGTAGTAATGTATGTAATTCAAATCATGCCAGAACAATATTCAGATTTTTAGATGGGTACAATTATTATGTGTCAGTTTAAAATTAAAATGCAGTATCAATTTATTTTAAAAAATTAAAAGCTAACTGTATTTTGAAATTTTAAAA
The DNA here is from genome assembly GCF_048772815.1 of Callospermophilus lateralis. Taxonomy (NCBI): domain Eukaryota; kingdom Metazoa; phylum Chordata; class Mammalia; order Rodentia; family Sciuridae; genus Callospermophilus; species Callospermophilus lateralis. Next base: position 89,999,314 of record NC_135312.1, on the reverse strand, counting down.
TTTAGAGCAAAATCAGTCCATATACTGATGGCCATAAGAGTGTACAAGAAATCCAATGACAAGGGTATTTCTTATAAGTCCCTGACTTGGATTTAACTTTGCATTATTTCAGCTCAGAACAATTTGAGAGGGAGATAAATGGACAAAACCTTTAAGTGTCCTCCTTTTCTGAAATGTTCTAGAAGAGTCACACAGGTTGAGTTGATATTTTACTTTGAAGTTGTAGGGTAATGAAATCAAAAGGGAGTATTTATTCTTCACTCCCACTGACTATATAGGGGCAATGTAAAAATATGCTTCCTTTTGGTTTTGTTTTTTTCTGGGACTCTAAAAAATAAATAACTGAGATTAAGTTTTCATTTCTTCTTAGAAAATTACTACATGTATGTGGGAAAAATCCTCTATAATCTATAATCATGGGTTTATTTTAATTTGTGTAGAAGTGAAAAAAAAGGGGCAGAACAAAAAAGGTCTATACCAATAAAAAACAAAAGGTAACTAAGTAGGTAATACAAAGACAGAAATTATTCTGAAATATATAAAACATTGCATCAATTATTTGATGTGTTGATACCCAAAACATAGTTTAATATGAACATCATATTTAAAAATAAGGGTTGAAATTGCAAAAGGGTAAAAGAAACTTCAGATAAGATGAACATATTATTGGAGTTCTACTTTCAGTAATACTTTTTAGATGTTGAATGCATAATTTGGTGGTTTGTATGCATCATTTTTAAGGTTAGTTTATTGAAAGAGAAAATCATGTATATAGTTCATACATATATGTATGTAGCATAAGCCTTGTCTAGCATAATTTGTCAATATCAAAGAAAAATCATGGTATTAAAATGGAATCTTTTTGCTGTATTATATTTTTTAAACCTGAGTGATCATTGTTAAGTGAGTGTATGTTGTTAATTAGTTTTAATATTGTTGAGGGATTTTTAAGGGAAAAGCCCATGTGATTGTTAGTAGCTTTACATGTATGAATTAATCATAAATGGAACAAATAAATAGTGATTGACATGCTCATTTATCTTTGAAATAAACCTCTCCAGTATGCAATAGGCACACATTAATTGGAATGAAGATGATGGAATAAGATACTTTTTAATTTTACCAATTTTTTACAAGTCTCATTCATTGAGTCAACGAATCAATGATAGGTGGAAAAAAAATCTTTGAAAAAATTTTAGTGAAACATCAATCCTGTTTAAGTTTTAGGTGTTTTCTTACTAAATGTGAAATAGTCAGAAATAGGCTCTTTTTGTATCAATGAATTGTAGAAGAGCATGAATACAGTTCTTGTTCCTTAATCACATATACATGATGACTGGATCAGGAGCAAGATGGAGGCGGAATAGACATCCAGGAATTATAGCACTTTCTAAGAGAGATGTCATTCCTGGAAGATTATTGAGTACATCATAGGCACTCTGTTCAATCAGGGTTAATTATAGCTACAGTTGCCTAAATAAAATCAGCTGAGATTCCATTTAAAGTGAAATTTTGGCAATTTCTGGTAGAATAAATGAGAATACTCTGCAAAGGGTGATTTTTTAAAAAAAGTATTGCTGTAAGGAAGTAACTCTTGTTCTATCAGGCACTAATATTCTGATATTGTACATGGACAGTGGCTTACAGAATGACAACAACATAGAATATAAAAGAAAAATATTGGAAAACAAAGGAAAGAAGATTTTTTTGTTGTTGTTACCAGGGGTACTCAACCACTGTTACATCCCAGCTCTTTTTAATATTTTATTTAGAGACAGGGTCTCACTGAGTTGTTTAGCACTTCACTAAACTGCTGCAGCTGGCTTTAAAATTGTGGATCCTCATACCTTAGTCTCTAGAGCTGCTGGGATTATGGTTGTGTGTGTCACTATGTCCGGTGGAAAAGAAGACATTTTAAAAAGTGGAAGTAGAATATCAAATCATATTATATTAAAATGCCATGAGTAAGTTTTCCTGTCTCCGATGTGCCACAGTTTGCACAATGCTAGGCGAATTATGCAGAACAGTACCTTCCGTTTGGCCTTCAGCTGCTCATGATACTTGTCACAGGTATCTCCTGGGATCTCTCCTCCCCAGAGAGTAATTCCAACGATGGTGTATGTGATACCCATGATGAGCAACGGGAAGCCGTACACCAGAATAATGACAATAATGTGGTACCTGTAAGGAATCAGAAAACAATCTTTTGGAAAAAAAAATGTGGAACTTCAAATTTGTTCAGTTTTGAATCATAATAAAAAATGCCAAAGATAATTTTCACTTTATGTCCTCATTTCACAAACTGATCAAAATGTCATGTCATGATTAGTGTCACCTGGATTCATGTTTCAAATGCTGCCAATTGACCTATGTTAGTCTTTGTATATGGAAGCATGTAACTGCGGTAAAGTGCTCATTTAATCTATGCATATTTCCTTTGCTTAGTAAATAGAGAATGAATGCTTTTCCTCTGCTTGGTTCTCTATTTAGTAATTATTCAGCTAAGCTAAACATATTAGAAATTAAATATTAGAAATAAACTTTTTTTTTATCTAAATGAAAATTAAAAGTTAAGTAGGTACTCTGAGCTAAATTGGATACAGGACTTATTTGTGATTTTTAAAAATCTGGTAAAGATACATGCGTTTTTCCAAAATCATGGTGCCTTTGATTTATTAGCTTGTTAAATAACATCCATACAATATAAGTCATCAATGATTATCAAATTCAATTCTAGGATTCCATGGCTTTCAACCAAAAAGGATAATAATAAGGATAATAATAAGGATTCAATTAGGGAGGAGTAGAAGTTTATGTAATAATTTTATAGCCTAAATGGAATTTTACAAATTTAGTGTGGCTTTCATTTTTTAAGAAGGCTTTACAGTAATTGAGGATTTTATTATAATAGACTTATCAATATCTATCCTTTTCTCTTCTCTCTCTCTCTCTCTTTTAAAGTGAATCTTAAATTTTGCTTTTCCACTTCTTAGTAGCTTGCTGTGTCTGATTTAAAGTTTGGTATCAATGGGGATGCTCCAGTCACTGTGTGGGTGGGGAGGGAGGTAAACCTTCAGGCTTACACTTGAGGAGTGTACCTCAGTATGTGCACCTCAGGGATGGTGGAGGAGGGAGATAACTGCAGCACCAACCTGCTGGATTATATATTATCTAGATCCATCTGTTCTGTCTTGTGTTTCCTGTTTTATTACGTATCTGTGTTTGTTCCCATTCTAGCATCTAGAATTTTTGGCTCCAATAAATGGGTCATTGAACAACAGCAAAGATTCCAGAAATCTGTAGCAATCTAGTAAAAATGTGACACAGAGCTGTGGGCTGGTCAAAACACCTCTTTATGCTAAAGGAAGAAAAGCCTAAGACAACCATGATTGTCTGTCTTGCTGCAGTTGCTTGGACTGTACAGCAACTCCACAACCTGTTTCTCACCTCCTACTGGATAAGTGACTTTCTTACTGTTGCTTCCTGGACTAAAATCAACATGGAATCATTTCAAAGTATATTTCAGTGGTCAAAGGGAGATAACAAGCTTCTTAAACAAAAAGAAAAGAAAAAATGCATAATGCATCTGTTTTATTCAGTGTGGTTAATGGAATATGCATCACCCCTGGGAACAGTTTCTATTATGCTGCTTGGATATTAAAATGTCACAGAAGTAGCTCTTGTATGCCTCACTCTGCCCTTAGTTAATGGAAATTCACACTTTCCAGGTAGGACTTGAGTATAGTGTCGTTGAGTCAGTTGTGGCTGGGCACGTTCTTATCAGTTAGCTTTGAATGGACAACTCATTAGTGAGTATGACTTGTTTTGACTTTTCTCACCTGGAGTTCATTGAATTCTTTTTTTGACAACTTCCTTTAGAAGACCACAGTACTAAACTTTATTCAATAGTGCGATTAACAGTGACTTTGATGATCATTCAAGTTGATATTTGTTTTAGCTAGATATAAGGTAATGGTCTGTACTACAGGAAGCTGATTCTATTGTCTGCTTCCACAGTGTACTTAAAAAAATTGTCTGACTTCATGAATAAAGACCAAGTTTATGACTTCTGATGATGAGACCAATTAAGTTTCATTCCTTGTGCTGTTTCTTTACCAGGAGAAAAGAAGCTCTCTGGAATAAAATGAAACTAATTCTATGTTCTAGTATGTGTAAATTTTGCTTGTGCAAAATTTAGCAATTTCCAGGAAACATTGGTACTTTGTTCCACACAGAGAATGAGAGAGGTTTAGAGCTCTTGTTCCCTGCATTTAATTAGTAAAGCTTTAAGCCCTTTGCACAACAGACTTGGAAAAGATCATAGTTAGAATTCTTTTTAGCGTATTTTTAATTGTAGATATTCAGCTGACTTAAAATACACAGTAGGTTAAAAAGCATGTCTGTGACCTTTGACCAGCTAAAACAAACAAACAAACAAAAAAGATAGAAGACTTCCTGTGTTTGGTCAAAATTTAATGCAGTAGAAAATAAAATAATTTTCTACTAATTATTTGTTCTTTTTAGATATACATGACAGTAGAGAGTATTTTGACATATTTTACAAATATAAAATATAACTTATTCTTTATCATTCTGCATTAATAATGGTCCCCATCCCTTTGACATTGGAGAAAGTGACTACAACTGTGTTTGACTTTTTTCTTCATTATTTCTTAGAAAAATTAAGGGCTGGTGGTGAGAAAAGACTGGTGATAGCCCATCTCTTGTGTATGTATATTTTGTAATTTTGTGGAAAGCTTATAATCACTCTTTCCCTCTCAGTAGCTAGAAATTTAGAATAGTTGAAGTCTGTAGAAATGAAAAGGGTGAGGGCCAAAATATAACATGTTTGGGAGCAATTCTTTTTCTTTTTTTTTTTGGTACTGGGGATTGAACTCAGAGGCACTCAACCACTGAGGCACATCCCCAGTTCTATTTCGTATTTTGTTTAGAGACAGAGTCTCACTGATTTGCTTAGTGCCTCAGTTTTGTTGAGGCTATCTTTGAACTCACAATTCTCCTACATCAGCCTCCCAAGCTGCTGGGATTATAGGCATGTACCATGGCTCCCAGCTGGGAACAATTCTTAAATTGATTAACTAGTTGTACTATAGCTTTATGAATTTATTTCACTGATGTTGTCAAACCTGTTCCTTGTGGTGTATCTGTCCCTAAATAAGTGTTTTTTTCCCCTGCAATATGACTTTAAATAGTAGCATCCATTATCATATGTTTGTATTTTTTTAATGTTTCAGATGACAACTACCTTAATTTTACATGTATTTCACCTTTGCAAATTTCTGGATTTGGTGTGTGTGTGTGTGTGTGTGTGTGTGTGTGTGTGTGTTGTATTTAACTTCTTTGGCAGTTTTAATTCTGTATTATTTCTTCAAGTAAAAGAGGAAAATCTTGGGAAAAAAAGTCAATGAAGAAGTAATTCAGTGAGTAAATAATTCAAGGATGATAATGTTATACAATTAAGATTTATTAATTATAATGAACAGAATACAACATTCAGTTTAATAACTGCTGCCTGATTCTGCTTTACTAGTGCCAGCTAATATTTATTTTTCTTCAGAATTCTAGATAAAAATGACTGCTTAAAAGATGACCATTATTTGAATCATTTTTTAGTTTTAAAGGAAAAAAATAGGTTATCAAAAGGAGGAAAATAAGCATTTTATTGTAATAAAATTCAAATGATCAAAATAACAAATATAATCAAGTTACAATAAATATAATCAAGTGTATGATTATGCTGTTTTTCCCTTTTGCTTTTCTTTAGGTGGATCCAAAGTACAAAATACCAAATTCTAGCTTACACAATTCCTATTTCCTTTCTGACCCAGTGCTCAGGTTTCTCAATGCTGAAACAAATGAACAAGACCAAATCAAGCTAAGGAAAATTTAGAGGACCTGCCAGGACCTCCCTTCCCTTCTGCCAGGCTCCCTAAAAGAGCAATCAACACATTTGGGCTTTGGTTCCTCCCTTTGCACTTCTCAATCAATAACAACCCTGCTTTCCTTGGCAAGGTTCTTTCATTTGTTATCACTGACTCCAGGAAACTCTCCAGCGCTGTCCCATATGGAAGTCATCACGTTTCCAATTAAAACCTTTGTAACTTATACAGACTTTCTGACCACATCATACTGTCTTATAATAATTTTATATTTTTTTATTCCAAGTAGTAAGTGAGCCTGGAGAGAAACATCTATGTCTTATTAATTTCTGCTCCAAACCACTATTTCCCTAAGTGTCTGATAAATTGAATTGAAAATCATTAGAGAAAATTAACTTACGTGAAATGTTGTTTGGGACCTTCTGGCCACTGAACATAGCAAAGAGTGCGGCTGGGCATGACTTTGATTTTGGAATAAAGACACTGAGGAAAGGCAAGTAGAAATGCCAGAATCCAAATACTTCCAATGACAATTCTGGTAGCTGTGGCAGACAGTCTGGGTTTCAAGGGATCAATAATGGCCATATACCTATATGGAAAAAAAAAAGAATGTTTTGTTGATTCTTTTGATGTTGGAGTTTAAAAATTAACTTCAAAGGTATTTCTATAGATGCAATTATCTCTGTTCTGGTAAATGAGTTGATGAAGATTTGAGTTGTACAAAGGCAGTAGTCTGAGGAACCAGGCAGATCTAGGTTCAAATCCTATTCTGACAGTTGCTTAACCTTTTTAAACCTCAGCTTCATTATTTTTAAAATAGAAATAAGAACACCCACTTAGGGAGCAGCAAGAACAATAGAAATAATATAAGTGAAGAATATTGATTGTTTGGTGCTGTGCCTACCACATCATCAGAATTCATAAACGTGTGCTGAATTGAATCGAAAAGGCACATAATAGGTGCTTAAAAATACTAGTTCCTCTCCTCAAAGTCTTCATTTCTTTTCTGTCTCTTGAACTTCTTAAAAAATTCTGACAAAGTAATATGGATGGTACATATATAATTGACAAAGATGAAGAACTACAATAAAAAATGTGGTCAACATAGTCATTTAAAAGTAGCAGGAGACAAATTCAGGATTCAGGTAAGGTGGATAAATCAAATTTGATTGAGACCATGATTTCCTGTTACCCAACAAATTGGACTCACACTGCATTGTGTAAATCTTTCTGGTATCTAGCCTAGTGCCATTACAACTATGTAACTGGAAAACATAGTTATAAATGGGAAAATACATTTGAGGCTCTACAGAGTACACTTACATATGACTGTCAGTGAATCATGGGAAATTGGGAACTATGAATTCTTAAGAAAGGTCAAATCTTATTCCCTTGGTAAAAAAAGAAAATGATGTATCTCAGAGAAATAATTTTCAGTTTTAAATTGGATACCATATGGCTAATTGCAAATTTGGCTAATGTTTAAAGAAGAAAATAATATATGATATTAAAATTTAATATTTATATCAATAAAGCATCATACTGTTGGCTATTTTGTGTTTTTCACAGACATTTTAAAATACATAAAATTTCCAAAGATGATATTTCTGTCAAAGAATGACTATTGCTTAGCCTAAAATATTTTAAACTTAAGAAAACTTATTTCAAAATAAGGATAATATAATTTACCAGTTTGTTTATTTCTCTTTGTGTAACTATTGGAACTTTTTATATGTTTATTTTTATGCAGTGCTAAGGATCAAATCCAGTGCTTCACACATGCTAGGCAAGCGCTCTGCCACTGAGTTATGGCCCCAGCCCATTACTATTAGATTTTTAGTAGCAATATTGGAAATTATGTTTACATTATTATTAATATTAACTTTAGTTACAATTTTCCTAACATAATATTCTTTATTCATTATGTTTGATGGCTAATAGGCAAATATGAATCAGACATAAAAAAAATTTGCCCTTCTGTGATTGGGTTATTTCACTTAGCTGGAGGTACCTAAAAATATCTTATCTGAGGTACCTAAAAATAGTCAAATTCTAGGGAAGCAGAGAGTAGAATGGTGATTGGCAGTGGGTAGCAGAAAACAATGAGAAATTGTTGCATAGGGTATTAACTTTCAGTTTTGCAAGACAGAAAACAGCTCTGAAGATCTGCTATACAATACAGTACCTTAATTTTCAAGTGGTATAGTTTAAAATTTGTTCAGAGGATAGATTTTATGTTAACAGATATGTTGTTACTGCATAAACAAAATAAAACAAAACAACCCTCCCACATCATAACACAAAGAAAGCTTTGGCCTCAATAGATATATTTAATATCTTGCTTCTTGTGATTATAGCATAGCTGTATATGTTTGTTCAAACTCGTTGGAATGTATATGTTAAGTAGGTACAATTTTTGTGTGTCAAGTAAATCTTAATAAAAAAAAGTAGAAAAATAAAAACTATAAAATAAAACCTTGGTTTAGGAAAACAAAATGAACCATATAAAGAAAATATAATGAACAGTTAAATGGAAAACTATTTAAAATTCACGTCTTGGTGCTTATGTTGGTGAAGATATTACAAGAAACAATTTTTGACTGCTAACCAGGGCCATTTTATACATTTAGTACCTAGAGTAATATTATCAAGTAGATAATATTTTTATTTTACAGAAAAGAAAATTGAGTTTAAAGTGATTAAATAAAATAGTCATAATGGTAAGAGGAATTCTAAATTAGTTGTGCCAGTCTTAAAAATCCATATAGTTACTATTTATAGCTTTTGAATATAACCATTCATGTAAAGAATTGTGGAATAGAAAAAAAAGATGTAATGTTGCTAACTTCCCAAAGAATCAGAAGTAGTATTATGCTTTTGAATCCAAAAACCTTTATGTGTAATATTAAAAACAAAATCAAACATGAATTGAAAGCTATCTTGCCACTGCTGTTGATGATAACCCACACAGTATTTATCACAGTATATCAATATGTGTTTCCCAGCCAAGCACAACACTTGTCAATAAATTTTATTGTAGTACTAAAATAAATATTCCCCAATTCTATTGTAATCTTTTACTTTTTGTGCCCTAGAAGTTTGTAAATGCAATTTGAATATTTATACAGTTGCTTTTATAAGACTAATAAAAGACTCTTGTATGGCTACCATTGCTCAGACAATTCAAAATAAATTGCAAATTTATTATTAATTAATTGGGCCACTTATCCTGATTCTATATAAGCTATTTCCTGAGAGGTAAACTATTGTTTTATTTGAATTATGTGGAAACAATTTATGTTCTCAATATTTTAGTGAGAATAAAAATATTGAAACTTCAGGCAGGCATGATTGCCATTTCTGTTCTGTTCTATTGTTTATTTTTTCAACAAAATATTTATTGAAAGCTTCCTGTGGCATTTCAAACACCATGATAATACAGCAGAGAGCAAAAATGACCTTCACAGATCTCAAAGCTGATGAAATAGATAGGTACTAAATTAGTCTATTTTCTGTTGGTATGAAAAATACCTGAAGCTGTGTATTTTATGTGGAAAAGAAGCTGTTTGGCTCACAGTTTGGGAGGCTCAGAGATGAGGCACTGGCTCTCCTAAGTGCCTTGGGGTGAACAGTACTACAATGGCAGGAGCACTTGTGAGAGGGAACACCACATGGGAAACCAGAGAGTGAGGAGGGGCCAGGCTTGCTTTCACAAGAACTAATGGGGATCCCTTGACGGTTAAGTCTCTGAGAGGGCAGCCCTGGTGACCTAACCATACTCCACTAGGCTCTGCCACCATTAAAAATTCCCACCACCATATTAGGGACCTAGCTTCCAATACATGAATCCCAGGGGGATAAATCACAGCCACATCCAAACCATACTACAATGTAACCAAATGATCTCACCAATAATAAAAATTACAAAGGTTACAATTGTCATAAAGACAAAGTCAAGTGAATGCATTAACTGAGAAAAATATGTTGAGACGATACATCAGTATTCCTTAAGATACACCACTCTAGGTTGAAACATGGAAACGTGAGTAGACAAAGTGGCAGAAAAGTGAGGGTGGCTAAGAAGATTAATGGGGAAATGGATAATCTGTGGAATACTCTTGGGTGCATGGGGGTTTTTAGGTGTTGGATTGTGCCTGTCCTAAAAATATATGTGGAAGACCAAAATCCCCAGTATCCTAGAATGTGCCCTTATTTGGAAAGAGGATCTTCACATAGATTGTCAAGACAAAAATGAGGTCAATTCAATATTACTGGTGTCCTTTACATAAAGGGGAAATTTGGAAACAGAGAGATATAGAGAGGGAGTGCCATGGGAAGATGGAGAATTGAAGTGATGCATCAACATGTCAAGGAACACCAGAGATTGTCAGAAACCCAACAGAACTTATAAAGAAGCAAGAATGGATTCCCTACTTGTTTTTGAGAGAGCATGACCCAGCCTACACCTCAGTTCCAGAATTTCAGCTTCCATAACTGCGTGTCAATAAATTTCTATTATTTCAAGTCATCTGTGGTATGTTCTTAAGTCAAAGCGGCCCCAGGAAACTAAAGCAACAGGGAGAAGAAGCATTAGAGACTATTGAAGTGGAAACAAAGAAAGTAGAAGGGGGGGCATGTGGTTTGAGATGAAGTTATAGTGCATATTATAGATTTTTTTTTTACTATGAAAAGTAATTGAGAGGATTTAACTAGGGACTGGAACAATCAGATTTTCTTTCCAAGCCAGTGTATGGTTTTAATCTGGAAAATGGACTGATGAGAAAGAATGAAAGCAGGGATGCAAATTACCTGGCTGATATTTTGGTTTGGGTGAGAGGGAATTTCTTCTTGTAATGTGGCTCTGTTTTGAAGTAGTTTTAAATGTAATTTCTATCAAATATCAGTGTATACATTCAGTAGGAAAATGCTTTTGAATTTGTGACAGATAATTTTCTTGAAAGCAATGCTTTCATTTAAATATATATTAAGTTGAAATTCACCTATAAATATATCTCTAGTATTCAGTGTTTTAAGGAAATAAGAAAGATAGTATATATAATCATATATTATACATGATATTAGACTTAGACTTTAAGGTAATGTACTTCCCTAATATATACAAAGTCCTTTTGCAGGGCAATAGAAAAGCCATTTAATTCAGTTTTATTTTATTTTGAAAGGGGAGGAGTTTTTAGATGAAGAGATGGTGTAAAAGATTGCTTATCGGTAGAGGTGTTACAGGAAAAGAGCTGAAGGAACTTCCAGATAGGAGCAATAGCTATGTCATAAAATAATTTTTAAAAGTAAAGGAAGTGAAACCTTAAGCCCAGAAAAGAGACAGAGCCCTCGCTTGCTTTAATTAAATATATGAAAGACTGTAATATGGGACAGATATTAGAGCACTGTTACACACTTTATAGCTAATGCTGCAATATTTCTGTAGGAAGATGATCACATCTGTCCTGGGGAACTGAGAATTGCCACTAGAATTTGCCCTTACCCTGGGCAAATTGGGCAACCACTCTGGAAAGCAGTATGAAGATTCCTCAGAAAACTTGGAGTGGAACAAACATTTGACCCAGTTATCCCCCTCCTCAGCATATTCCCAAAGGACTTAAAATCAGCATATTTTAGGAAGATGATCGCAACTGTTCAGAGGAACTGAGAATTGTCACAAGGTTTTTTGGGTTTCTCCTTCCTTCCCTCCTTCTCTCCCTCCTTTCTTCTCTTCTCTTCTTCCTTCCTTCCTTCTTCTTTCTTCTTTCTTTCTTTCTTTCTTTCTTTCTTTCTTTCTTTCTTTCTTTCTTTCTTTCTTTCTTTTCAAGCTCTGTTGGAGGTATTCAGGAATAGAGTAACCATTTATTGTGTGGATCAAAGAACATAAACTATTAGATGAATTACTGAAATAGATGAAAGTAAGCTTTCTCTCAATTTTGAATTCTAGCTCTAATCACAGACAAGTTATTTGAAAGCTAATCATAGTTCCAGGCCCTTACACTTAGGATTAAGAGAAGAAGCATATTGATAGGGACAAACTAGTGTGCTGAAAACTGCACATTTTGAAATAACTGCTTTTACTTTGTGTAACTTGAAAATGCTATAAGTATGACCCAATTGTCAAATATTACTGAAATCAAATTCCTGTCCAGCTATTTGTTTCCCTTACTGGCTTCTTTTTCTATGCTCCTTCTATGTATGCAGTTAAAGAAAGCTACATATTATAATTGGCAATAATACTAAATAATTCTTTTTTTTCAAATTTGATGACATTTTATTTATTTTTTTATTGGTTTCTCAAAACATTACAATGATCTTGACATATCATATTTCATACATTTGATTCAAGTGGGTTTTGAATTCTTATTTTTACCCCATGTACAGATTTCAGGATCACATTGGTTACACATCCACGTTTATACATACTGCCATACTAGTGTCTGTTGTATTCTGCTGCCTTTCCTATCCCCTTCCTATCCCCCCTCCCATCCCCTCCCCTCCCATCTTCTCTCTCTACCCCATCTACTGTAATTCATTTCTCTCTCTTTTTCCCTTTCCCCTCAGATCTTCTTATATGTAATTTTGTATAACAATGAGGTCTCCTTCCATTAATTCTTGCAGGAATTTTTCTTAACCAATAGCTAAATTAAGAGTGCCATGCCCAAATCCCCATCATGTCAGCTTAGAAACAAAATTCCTCATCAAGACTTCTAAAGCATAAGAAGTAAAATCAAGAATCAATAAGTGGGATGGTACCAAACTAAAAAAGCTTCTTCATAGCAAAGGAAACAACCAAGAAAGTGAATAGAGAGTCTACAGAATGGAAGAGAATCTTTGCCACCTGTACCTAAGATAGAGCATTAATCTCCAGAATACATAAAAAACTCAAAAAATTTAACACCAAAACCCACAAATAACACAATTATAATTGGGCAAAGGAACCCAACAGACACTTTACAGAAGAAGAAATATAATCCATCAACAAATATATGAAAAAATGTTCAACATCACTAGCAATTTGACAAATGCAAATTAAAATAACACTAAGATTTCATCTCACTCTAGTCAGAATGGTAATTATCAAGAATACAATTAACAATGTTGGCAAGGATGTGGGGGAAAAGGTACATTCATACATTGCAGGTAGGACTGCAAATTGGGCAAACACTCTGGAAAGCAGTATGGAGATGCTTCAGAAATCTTGGAATGGAACCACTATTTGACCCAGTTATTCCCCTCCTCAGCATATTCCCAAAGGAATTAAAATCAGCATATTACAGTGACACAGCCACATCAATGTTTATAACAATTCAATTCACAATAGTTAAGCTATGGAGCCAAGCTGGATGCCATTAAGCAGATGAATGGACAAATAAAATGTGGTATACATACATAACAGAATATTACTCAGCCATAAAAAAATGAAATTATGGTATTTGCTGATAGATGGATGGAACTGGAGACTATCATTCTAATTGAATTAAGCCAATCCTAAGAAATCAAAGACTGAATGTTCTCTCTGATATGTGAATGCTAACACACAATAAGGAGGAGGGAGGAGATGAAAGAATAGAAGTTCAGTGGATTAGACAAAGGGGAATGAAGGGAAAGAGAAGTGGGAATGGGAAAGACAGTGGAATGAATCAGACATAACTTTCCTATGTTCATATATGAATACACAGTGTAACTCCACATCATGTTCAACCACAAGAATGGGAAGTTATACTCCATGTATGCATAATATGTCAAAATACATTCTACTGTCCTGTATAACAAAAAGAATAAATAAAAAATTACAGGAAAGGGTGTCATGAAAGTGGATGCAAATTATTTTATATATGTCCTCTTAAAATGTGAATGACCTCAGAAGAATCCTGAATGTGACCATATATAATAAAACTATGCTTATATTTCATCCATTGGTTTTTCATTATTGGAAAGTCAATATTTTGAGTGCTGTCATTTGAAATATCATATGTACATATTATTTGTTTTGATTCTTTCTTTTTTCATTTCTTTTGCATAGTCACAAACTTACCAGTCCAATTTATGATACCACCAAATCTGTTCTTTCCCTCCCTTCTAATTACCAATGTCTGGACCATTGAACCATCCTAATGTGTTTTCTTGCTATTGCTCTGTCCTTGATTTCTTCACAATGTCTTCAAAATTATCTTTCTCAATATATCCTTGTTTCTTTGCTTCCTATAAATTAATAGCAACCCTTTACAGTCTTTACTATAGTGACAGTAACATTTTTTTTCTCTGAAACATAGTACATTGTACCAGTCAAAACTCCAGGAAAAACATGTGGCATAGTCCAATAAGAAAACAAAACAGATTTTAATAAAAAGGCCATTTACAGAGTTGTGATTGTGGTGGAAATGAATAAACTTTAGGATTAGTAATACTAAAGATAGGTACCACTGCTTTCCCAGGCCTAAAGGATGAAGGGATTCTAGAATCTGAAATTAGGAGATGAAGTTTGAGGAGGACACTCAACCAGAGATATGGATATATTTTGAAGAGCCAGCCAATTTGCAACAGTCCTGAAGGAAAGGAATGGTAGATAGACCCGTAAATCACTGTCATGCCTTCTCTCATTTCCTCCCATTGTCTAGGCAAGGCCAACAAATTCTGAGTGAGAGGGGTTCTCTTCATGCAGCACCCACAGTCTTGGGGGTGGGGTGGGGACAGAAAAAGGGATGGAATTCACAGAGAGTAGAGTAGATCTGAACCGAAAAGTAGGAATGATCCCTTTTGTTCATACCTTGGTTTAAGTTCTATAATTGGGAAACTACCTTTCCTTTGATTTCCACTCAGATACAGAATGATCACCATAGATTCTTTCTGTTCTCTTCTTCCTGAGCTAGTTTTTACATACTCAAGTGTTCCAAAGGTATTATACTCATGCTTAAATTTTACCTCATGATCTCCAAGAGGAAAGGGATACTGATTTATTCTTTCTGGGTTCCATAATATCTTTTAATGTATCTGGTCCACAGTAGTCAATGTAATTGTCAAATGGTGACCACAGATTGTTCTTGAATATTTAGACATAGGTAGAAATGAATCATCATTTACAAATGAGTGCTTGAGAATATATACCATTTTAAGGGGTTAGTTTTCTTTATTTTGCTAAATAGGAATAAAAAAACATTACAGAGTATCTTTATAATGTCAAAATTACCTTAAACTACACAATACATTTGAACAGAGTTAGATAATGTCAGCCACAATAAATATTCAACCTAAGTCATTCTAAACTATAGTAAACATGATGAAATTAACATTTGGGAAGAAAAAGATCCATAGAGGTAAACTTAAGACAATAGGATAATAAGAAATAACTTATTTTAAGTGATTCTTAGGTACTTGTGGTTGACATGGAAAAAATAAGTTTATGTGAAAATTGCAATCTAAAGATTAAAAAAATCAATTTTTAACACTGTCCCTAGCTTTTCAAGAGAAATTACTTTCATTACAGTAATGTGGAACAGGTGATAATTCTTTTAAATCTCTCTCTGTAACAATTTTTTGAATGAAGAGTAATGAGATCTTTTCTGCAACTTGCACAAGGGCCTCTAGTGTTCAGTGATTCACTGGTTAAATTGAAACAGTCCATGCCACATTTGGAGAATTTGTAATACTTTAGTTGCCCTAGGAATTAATCATTTTATTTTGTTTAATCTAGAGCCACAGCATATCAAACACTTTTCTTATATAGGTGCCTGTGCTAGTTCCTATCAATCTTCCTTAAATTCACAGGGACAAGGACATCAGTCAAGTAGGAGAATTTCCAAATGATTTGGGTATTTAAGTCACAATGATATAATTGGTTAAGTATGCAAGTGGGAGAAAGTATGAAATAATCTCAAAACTCAGATAGTAGAGGTGGAAAATAGATGCCTTTTAATTACATTTTCATGATATCCTGTTAAAGTTGATTTGAGCTCAACTTAGTCAGTGATAAAAAAGAATTTTAAAACTTGCCCCTTTCCGGTCATCCACTCTTACAATAAGCTTGTATTGAGTACCGAATGAATGTAAAAGTTATTTTAGACTTCTATGACTATAACAATAAATAAAAGTGATAATAGTAAATGCTATAAAGATAAACAAAACAATAAAAATATAGAAAATAGCACAAGGTAAGGAAGTTGTTTATTGTTTTGTAAAGACTACTTATCTGCATATCTCATCTATAAATCTGAGATTCTTTATTTTAATTACCTCCGCACTATGTGGACTATTACTCTTCCAAGTCTTTCCAAGCTCATGAGACAAATGATTTAGGTGACATAATTTGACTTCAAAGAGCAAGTATTTTCCAGTTCTGTAATTTTCACATTTCACTACTGAAGCAAATCAGGATGCCAGACAGTTCACCCTGAATGATCAATTTCTCACACTCTGGATTTAAGTTTCATTAATTTCAGAACATTATTCTACTCACTTTATTATCTTCACAGTGTTAACTGACATCTCTCATGGTACATTACTATGTACAAATAGGAAATTAAAATTTAGTTCTGGAGGGCCTGACTCTGCCCTGTCACATTGCTTTCTCTAGTTAAAGACTAATCATGGTCCTGAGTTCATACTTCTCCTGGTCCAAAATAGTTAAACAGAATTCTCATCCTTCCTGGGGAGAACTGTGCTTCTGTGTTTGAAGTGACAATATAGCATATAAATAATGGCTCTTATGGACATCTTAAGATCAGCATATTTCAAATCTCAAGATTGGAATAATTAGGCAGGGGGCAAAGGTTTTCTGCAGGGACTATCATATTTGGTTTTTAGGAGCCAGAACTCTAACTCAAGGCTGTAGTTGTAATTTTTGTTTTCATGAAATGTGCACTAAGGGTTCTCAATTCAGGAGTTTTCTCATTCTCAGGCTTTAGATGCAGACATAAGACATCTATAAAACAGCAAGATTATATAGTCACTTTTGAGTTTGGGAAAGCTGGGCAAGAGAAGAGGGTATGGGTGTTTTTAATTGCATTCTACCTATTTTAAAAATGTAAAATAAGGCACTTTTAAACTTTAGTTTGAAGATGCATATTTAAATTATATGATAGATGGTTTATTGTGAAAGCTGTCATCAGAGGAATAAAAACTACATAGCATTTTTCTCTTAAAAAAGGGGGGTGGGAAAAAAGGTAAATTGGAAGCACATGGAATGCAGGAATTGAGATACAACATTTCATATCTTATTATTTTTTGTCATTCTTTTACATATGGAGTCATTTGGTGTAATAAAAAAGGAATTTGTGACATCTTAAATTCCACATGGAAAGCCTGTTATTGTACTGATAAACAACTCTGTTTTCTTTTTCTCTTAAATACTTTAATTGAAAGTACTCTTTAACTCCTGTCAAATTATGCGTAAAATTATATTGACAGACTATGTGCAAGCAATGTCCAGTCCTTGAGAAAATAAAAGTGGGCTGTGCTCCTTAGATCTTAATGGGGATTAAGGATCAGTGGGAAATCGCTTGCAAATATTTTTGTGTGCTTTGTATAATTAGATGAGTTAGGAGCTTTCGAAATGTAACCTCTATTTTGTGATTTTAATTTTGATTATCATATTATTTGTTAACTAAATATGGGAACAATTAAAATCTGTCTCAAGAGTGTCTGGCTTGATAAAATTTCATCATTCCAGTGTAAAATATGTGCAATATCTAGCTACTTGAAAACCTTCACATAGAAACTGGACAGGGTGAATGACAGCAGGGAATAACTCAGATTGCCAACTTTGGCCAGTTGTCAGCAACTTCTACATGTTGCATGCTAATGCTATAAAGAAAACTATAGTTTAGTATTCATGCAAAAATTACTACGTATTACATACCTAAAACTGAAGGTCTTCAATTCTACCATATTTTCATCTTCTAAAACAGAATATTATGAGACATTCATATTAACTTATGAGGAAATAGTATTTAATACTTCTTGCCAAATACTCAATGCTTTTTAGGTTACATAACAAGTGGCTTTAAGGAGTTTCCAAGTCTATTCCTACAAGAGTAGACTGATAATTTTACTTCTTTTCAATATAGCTGTGCTTTGAGTTATTATTCTAAGAGGAATAACATTGAATAAACTTTGTTCTAATGGATTCCCTGCTCCCTTTTCATGATTAGCAGCTTCATGCCTTTATAATGTATGGTTTGGATCTACAGGTAAAACTGATTTCAGGCCATGCACGGTGGTACACACTTGTTGTCCCAGCATTTTGGGAGTAGAAGTCATGAGGATCTCAAGTTCAAAGCCACCTGAAGCAAAAGTGAGGCACTAAGCAATTCAATGAGACCCTGTCTCTAAAATAAAATACAAAATAGGGCTGGGATGTGGCTCAGTGGTCGAGTTCCCATGAGTTCAATCTCTGATATCACTCCCCCAAAAACAAACAAACAAATAAACAAAAAACTGGTTTCAGGAAAACAAGTAGCCAATGTGAGCTTGGATACTCTTTCTATTGTTAGCATAAAGAGTTACTTGATTGAGTAGCAATTACAGTGACAGAATGTAAAGAAAATGGTGCTGAATCTACAGGAGCTGCTGGAATTAGGAGGAATGTTTAAATTAGATTAAGAGAGAAAAACCTGAGCATGCCCAGTAGAAATGAAGGGACTTACTGTAATAGGAAATACTATGGACATTTGCTCTAATCTCATTCCATTAGAAGATTTCCAGATTTATTTAAGGAAAATATATTGTTCTCATCATTATCAAGTGGAACTGCTCTGATAGCTGTATATATTTCTAGCATCTCATTTGTACCTTAATATGTAGCTAAAAATGGAAATCTGCTCAGGAGGCATTTTTTTGGACTTTATCATCTTTTACTTAATCCATCCATCACCTGAAATTATTGATGACAAATATAGATTCTCTGGTTTTGTTTTTATCACCATGTAAAGAGCTTGTTAGCTCTCCAGAATAAGGAATTTCATTTATGTTCTCAGTAGGGCTTAATAGGGATATTAAATAATTGAAAATTGTTCTGTAGCTATAGTTGAACATCTACCTGTTTGATAGCAGCAGTCTCAACATTTTTCAAAAGAAAATGCTAATTTGTTCATGGTTTTCTATTTGAATTAATTTCTTTATTTAAGTGTTCTCTCATTCTCCCATATATAGCTGAAAAAAATTACTTTTTTGTTTTGTTTGGCTACCCTTCCTTATGACATATTACAATCAACAGCCTCCCTTGTATTCTTTTTAAAGTTTTGAAATAAATTCACTTACCAAATTCAGAATGAAATTGAAGTTTAAAACATTAGAGGAGGTTAAATTGCATATAATATTTCACCCCCCACCAAAAATACAGATTAATATTCTTACACTTTAAGAGGGTCTCTAAACTCTAGTCACTTTTTGATGATAGCAAATTTACCCTAAAGCATAGTATCTCATGTCCTAAAATATATTGTCAGAAATTTATTGATCATACTATCTTTCTTTGTTGCATCATCTTTTGTTTATAACTCATCTGAAGTCACAGATCATAAAATTTGTACCTTAGTGAGAACTTTTATAATGACCCAGTATATTAAAAGTAAAACAATGATAAAAGATCTAACTTTTTAAGAAAACTGGAGTGGCTAAGTACCATAGTAAAATAAGTCAGGCACAGAGACACAGATACTACATGAGCTCACTTACTTGGTATTTGAGAAGGTTGTCATAGAAGTTGTATGGAAGTTGGTTAGCAGAGGCTGAGGGGACTAGGGGAGAAGGGAGGGATGGGAGAGACAGACTAGTGGGTCTAAATTACAGTTAGACAGGATCAAAAAGTCCTGTTGTGCTACTGCACATCAGGATGACTATGGAGAATAATAACATAGTATACATTTTAAAAAACTAGAAAAAATTTTAAATGATAAATGTTTTAGGAATTACATATATTTACCTGATGTAAACATCACATGACATATATATGTATCAAACCATTATATGGTATGCTATTAGTATGCACAATTTTTTTTGTTTTTATGTATCAAATAAAATTAATTCAATTAAAAAATTGAAAAAAGATTTATTAAAAAAGCTTCAATGGCTATGTTACTTTTAGACACAGAAACATCAAAGAAAATTACCAGATATAAAGAAGCTACTACAAAATGCTGAGGGTCAATTCACCAAAAAGTGTAAGAATCCCTAATGTATCTGACAACCGAGCTTTAAAATGAAGCAAAAACTGACAGTATATGAATAGATATTCAAATCCACAATTATAATTTAGAACTTCAAAAAAATTTTCTTATTAAAAATTGAAATAAGTCCCTTAAAAAATGGGGACGCATTCTGAGAATTGCAATGTCGGGTGATTTTTGTCATTGTTCAAACATTTTAAAGTGCATTTTCACATGTGTAGGTTAGGCACTTGATGTGGTCTCAATGCAATTCAGACAATAATGAACATGAGCTACATGAAGTTGTTTCCATGTCACTTTTCATACTGTTTTAAGTAAACATTTTTTAGTAAGTAGAAGGAATACACTCTAAAATAACATTAACAGTATATATAGTGAATTCATAAGCTAGTAACAGCCATTTGTTATTATCAAGTATTATACACGGTACATAATGACATGTAATATAATTTTATATAGTAATTGGCAATAGTTTTGTTTACACCAGCATCACACAAACACTAAGGGACTACCATCACAGGTGTGGTCCACCAATAACTGAAACATTACCATGTGGCACATGACTGTTCTTATAGAACTCAGACAGAAAATCAACCAGAACATGGCAGAATGAAACAACTCTACCTCACACCGGATCTAACTGATGATTAGAGTACTCAGCCAAACAACAGCAGAATATGCTTTTTAAGTGCAAATAGAACATTCACTAAATAGTCTATATCTTGGAACATAAAATAAAATTTAAAAATGTGAAAGAATCAAAATAATTTAAAAATCTTCTTTAGTGATAATGGAATTAAATAAAAAAAATCAATAATAGAGATAATATGAAAATTTCCAAACTTTAAAATTACACAAAACACTGCTAAATAATCCATGTGTATTAGTTTTATATGCTCTGTTATAAACTGTTACTGATTTTAGTGAGTTAAAACAACACACAGATATCATCTTACAGTTACCATGAGTCAGGAGTCCGGGGACAATTTGGTTGAGTGTTCCACTTAGAATCTCATGTGCTTTGTCAAGATGTTGGCTTGGCCGTTTCCATCTGCGGTGCTGACTGGAGAGGGATCTACTTTTGTCCCTTGAAGGGTATTGGGAGAATGTTTTTGAGGCAACAGATTTCATGCCAACTTGCTTATTTAAAGTCATCAGTAGAGAAACAAAGACTCTAGAGCTATCTGCTAAGTGAGATGGAACCTGTGATAACATGAGGGGAGGACCAGCATGACATCCCATCACATTTGCCACATTCTATTGGTTAGATGCAAATCATCGATCCAGAGGCCACTGTAGGGAGGAAGACTGGGAGGAAGAGAGAATAAGAACCATCTAAAAGTACTACAAAATGGGTCGAAGAAGTCTCAAGAGAATTAAAAGGAATTTTGAGATAAATAAATGTAATACAAAATATCAAGACCTATGGATTCAGACAGACATGGGGGTACTGCTAGGGAACAGAGAGAGGAGGATGGTGGGAACATGAGGTTAAGAGAGTAATTATATAAAATGAGCCCACTGGGCTGACCCCCACATGCCTCTTTTGCCAAAAGGCAATTAACCTGCATCCCTGCCTGGCCTATGTGGAAAGGATACGTCACATTCCTCAGGAAACTACCTGGAACCTGCACAGAAATGCAGGCATGAAATAATATTGACGAGAGGAACCCAAGTTACTTTGAAGGGAGGGAATTTGGTGACCCTTTACACAGACCGGAAGAAAGGGACAATTCCTCCTAACCATAAAACCTGTAAAAATGATTAAGAATCCAACTAGAATCAGTCAGCATGGGCCAAGGTGACATAGAGTTGCCATGGCAATGGGGACTTAAAAGTCTGATGTCATCCTGGTGTCAGTCAAAAGTCAAGAGGTAGGTATACAGATGCAAGGACTATGGGAAGGACTCTTTGGAAACTTATCTGGGACCCCCAATAAAACTGGAAGGCAGGAGAGGCACATTGTCCCTCTGCTCTCGGAGAAAATGCATCTCTCCCTTGAGAGTGTCCCTTTTCCTATTTCTTCAATAAATGCATTCCTGTTTCTTTGATGGACATGTCTGAAATCTTTGACTTGATCACATGAATCAGGATTTGAAGGGGAGTCTTGGCACTGCCTCAGTTTCCTGGAAGAGCCCAGCTCTGCAATAGCACATGCCTGTAATCCCAGTGACTTGGCAGGCTTATACAGGACAATCACAAATTTGAGACAAGTCTCAGTAATTAGTGAGGCTCTAAGCAACTTAACAAAACCGTGTCTCAAAATAAAAAATTAAAAAAAGGCTGTAGATGTGGCTCAGTGATTAAGTGCTCCGACATTGAATCCCTGGTACAAAACAACAACAACAACACACACAGAGATCTGTAGGATTCAACTAAACAGTGCTTAGATGTTATTCTTATGTTAAATTTATAATACTAAATGCTTAAAGTAAAAAAGAAAAATAATTGTCAAATAAAGAATTGAAGGTTTTGCCTTAGAAAGTAGGAAAAAATGGGCAAAATAAACTTAAAACAAGAAAAAGAAAATAAATTAAAGAATAAATCAATGAAAGTCAAAGTAGAACAACAATAGAATTAAAAATAAATGAATCCAAAAGTTAATTCTTTGAGAAGATAACTAAACTTGGTGTTATACTAGCAAGATTGACAAAGAAAATAGAAAAGACACAAATTACCAATATCTGAAATGAAATAAGTATTATCGCTACAGATACAAGTATTTGAAAAGAGTATTATAGAATACTATGATCAACTCTACAGACATATATTCTCAGATAAAATATATCAATTTCTTCATATCCACAAGCTATAGATGGTCACCCAAAATGTTGGACTTCCAAAATATGAATCTCTAGGAGAGATGGTGTTATGATTGAATTCTATGAAATACACAGAGAAAATAATGCTCCATAATTGAAAAATAAAAGAACACTTCAAAGGTCATTTTTAAGCCAATACCACCCTGATACCAAAGCCAGATAAAGAGAATATAATAAAAAAAACTATATAGACTAACATTCCTTGTGAAAATAGATGTCAAAACCCCTAATCCCTAATGTAAGTTTTAATCATATATAATATTTATATATAAGCATATATATAATTATATAAATGTGTAATCATTATATATAAATAATCATATATAAATTATTAAAATTATTTTAGGGATTATATGAAGAGTCAGAGAGAGAAAGAGACAGAGACAGAAAGAGAGAGAAAAAAATCCATCCACAACTGGTGTTTATTCCCATAATTTAAGAATTTTTTTTTGTGTGTGGGTACTGGCAATCAAACCAGGTTTTTGCTAAATAAATATATGCCCTACCACTGAGCTATATACTCAGCCCCTCAAGGTTTTAATATTTAAAAGTAAATAAATTTCATCCAAAGTAACCATTTGAACATATCAATAATGCAGAAAACATTTGATGATGTTCAAAATGCATTTATTATAAAGTTACAGCACAGTAAAACAAACAAACAAAAAAACAAAACAAAAAAAACAATTTTCCTAAATCAGTTGATAGACTCTACATATAACCTCTAATATCACATCTAATTTTAAAAAGCTATATATTTTCCCTATGACCAAAATAATGAGAGAATGTCCACTTTTACCATTTTTATCTGACATCATACCTGAAATGCAACAAGTTATGAACAAGAATTGGCAGGCATATGATTCAAAGGAAGAAATAAATAATCTTTATTCTCATAAAAGAATGTTGTTTATGCAGATAATCCTAATAAATCTATTAACCTACTTAGAACTAATTAGTGAATTCAACAAGAATTCAGGATACAAGATCAGCAAACAAAGTAAAAAAGTAATTTTATATATTAGTAATGAACAATTTGAAACTGAAATTTTAAGATACCATTTATATTTTCTTAAAAAAGTAAGACTTAGGCATAAAATTAACAAAATATATGCAGGATCTACATGCAAAAACTACAAAATGCTGCTTTAAAAAGGTCTAAGTAGATGGAAAGAGATGTGTTTGTGGTTCAGAAGTTTTAGCAAATTAACTGTGTTGACAATTTCCAAATTGACCTACAGATTTCATGCAATTACAATAAATTCAGGAGGACTTTTTTTTAGACATATAAAACCTCGTTCTAAATTTTATTTAAAAAAGTAAAATAAAGAATGGTAAAAATAACTTTGCAAAAGAAGACTAAATTTGGAGGAATCATGCGACCACATCCTAAGACTTAGTCTGCACTGCAGTAATTGAAATTGTGGATTTGGCACAGACATAGATCAATGAAACAGAATGGAGAGTCCAGAAATAGACTTATATAAATACGGCCCATTGATTTTTCCCAAAGGTGCAACAGTGATTAAATGGAAAAATGATATTTTTTTCACCAAATATTTCAAAACATTTGGGTATCTATATGCCAAAAAAATTTACATTGGGCTCAACCTCATACTTCATTCAAAAATTAACTCAAAATGAATCATATATCTGAATGTTAAATACAAAACAATAAAATGTTTAAAAGAAACACAGCAGAAAATCCTGGTAGTCTATGCAAAAGCAGAAGAGTTTTTAGAATTGACAATGAAAGGATGACTCACATAAGCAGAAACAATAAGTTCACATTTATCAAAATTTAAAACATTTGCTCTACCAAATTCTGTGAAGAGAAGGAATAAATTGGGACTACAGACCAGGAGACTTGCTAATCACATACCCGACAAAAGACTTATATGCAGAATGTATAAGAGCATTTAAAATGCCACCGAGTAGTGCATATTCCCAGAATGACTGTGTGAGGAGCTCCAGAAAACCTGTGCTTCAAAACCAGCAAAAACATTCTGAACACAATTGTCAAAATTAACTATTATGAGCCTTTAAAATTAAACAAAGGTCAAACAAGTTAACACATATTTATTCATGAAAATCTTCTGGATCTCCATGAGAACAGTCATAGTCTGTTTATGGTGTGGAAATTCTGCCTGCTGTGGGGACATTTGTCATTACTCTTACCTCTGCTGCCCTGCTGACTTTATGAAAGCAGAGTATGGAAAAAACCACTCCTGGGGGAGCAAAGACTAGGAAACAGCATTGTCCATTCTCCTTGGGGCTGAGAAATTAACTCACTAGTTGCTCATCTTGGGGGATTCACAGGGGGCCTACCAAACCAGGCTGGAAGCAACACAAGCGACCCAAAGATTTTCCCTGTCTCCAGATAATAGAACATCTACTTAAACAAAAGAAAATAAAACACAATAGCTATCTCAATGGTAAACAATCAGGGAAGGCTGGTAATAAGGTAGAATTCTTCTTTGGAATAAGCAACAAACCAGAGGCCAGTTACCCATTTATAGGGTTACCTCTGGAAGTCACTAAAGGCTCTTTTAAAATTGCACATGACCCCGGTGGTCTGGAAGACTGTGCATGCAGAGTTGTGTCCTTACTTAAGAGAGACTGGAGAAAGTTCTTGAGAGTTACTGGATGCTGGAGGAAGGTGAGGCAGACTTGTAACTCTCAGAACTCTGTAAGGATCCCATGAGGAAGAATCACTTCCACCACCTTAAGGTGTTTAAGCACAACCTCTGACCTATCTTTGGCAAATCAGCTGACCACTAAAAGCCGACACAGACAAAACTTTCTTTGGATGATAGAGTTAACAATAAAAATCAGGAAAATAAAAACCAGAAACAAATAACTAAGTAGTGACATTATAGGCCACACACTATGGGGAAAGCAGACCCCACAAAATTAGTATAGACAAGCCATTATATAAATAAACAAGGATTAAACAAAGAAGAATCCATAGCACCAATAAGCCCCAGAGTAGAATGGAGGAATCAGAACTCAGAGTGGCTACATAGTTTATGTCAAATGTCTGGTTTTCCACCCAAAATTGTGAAACATGAAATAAACAGAAAAATATGACCCAGACATGGAAATAAATGCCTTCATTAAAAATTATCTTATGAGGGCCTTACAAGTTAGACTTAAAGACTTTAAAACATATTAATAATATGTTTGGAAAACTACAGGAAGCTATGTCTTAAATCACTGATTCATCAAAGAGACTATCAAAGAAATATAAATTATGAGATAAAATCTCATTTAAATTTTGTATTTATTTAGTAAGCAGCAGCAGCAACAACAACAACAGAAAAATAAAACCTCTGTAGATATTTTTGAACTAGTAGAATAAGGTACCAAAGAACTTACATTGATAGAGATTTCCGATTAGAAAACAGGAAGAAAAATTAAAAAGAAAAATGAGCAGAGCTTCAGTGACTTGTGAGACACAAAATGCAAAATGGGAATATCTAAAGAAAAAGCAAGAACAGGTAAACATTTGAGGAAATAATGATTAAAAACTCCCCAACTTTGATAAACATTAAACTATCTATACAAGTACTCAACAAACTCAAAGTAGGATAAACACAAAGATCAGTACCTGGACACATCATAATAGAAGTGCTGTCAAGTAAAGGCAAAAAGGAAAATGAGACAAATAGACAAAGCTTTGCAGTTAGCCAGTTAAAAGAAACTCATTGCATGCAAGGGAGCCAGCTAAAATTGACAGCTGACTTTTCCTGGGAAACAACAGAAACCTGAAAAGACAGTGGTACAAAGTATTCAAAGTGTAAAAGAGAAAACTGAAAAATATACTGCAAAAACACAGTTGAAATAAAGAGACTCTCAGATCAAAGAGACAGAATTTTTTAAAAAAGAACTGCTCTAAAGTAAATATTCAGGGACTTATCTTTGGGAAGAAAGAAACATCAAATGGTATTTCAAATCTGTATGAAGAAAAAAGTTTAAGTAAACTAGTTGGTTGAAAGTAAAGCAACAGAAAAGGACATACTGTGCAAACATTAAATGACAGTAAGTGAATAAAAGTGAAAGAGATGGGGGGCTAGAGTAATATCAGATGAAATGAACTTTAAGACAAAAAAAAGTTACTGGAGACAGAGTAGGTATTTATTGGGAATATAAATACAAATAGATACACACTTAAAAGATAATTTCAACTTATATAAAGTAAAACAGATATAATGAAAGAAAAATAGGTAATTCAACAACCACGGTCGAATACTTATACTAACTACTTTTGAAAATGGGTAGATCGAATCTAACAAAAATTTATTAGACTTGAACAACACAATCCACGAAGGAGTCCAATTATTTATAGAACATTAAATCTAACAGCAGCAGAACACACATACTTCTGGGGTAGGGGGAAGTGTCTAGGACAGACTATAGCCAGGCTATAATAAAATCTAAGAAATATCAAAGGATTTAAGTAATACAAAGTATGGTATCTGACCACAATGGAATGAAATTTGAAATCAACAAAAGAAGGAAACTTGGAAAATTCAGAAATATGTGGAAATTAAAAAAAGAGATGTTTTAACCAATGGGCTAAAGAATAAATTATAAACTGTGCACGGTGGCGCATGCCTGTAATCCCAGTGGCTTGGAGGCTGAGGCAGGAGGATTGTGAGTTCAAAGTCAGCCTTAGCAACCTTAAGATGCTAAGCAACTCAGTGAGATCCTGTTTCTAAATAAAATACAAAATAGGGCTAGGGATGTGGCTCAGTGGTTGAGTGCCCCTGAGTTCAATACCCAGTAAGCACACCCCTTCAAAACAAAACAAAACAAAACAAAACAATAAATCACAAGGAAAATTAAAAGGTATTTTGAGCTGAATGAAATGAAAACATATCAGAATTTTAAAGAGAGAGTCAAAGAGTACCTCCTGGGAAACTGATAGCTACATATGCATTCCCGTATTAGTAAAAAAGAATGATGCGATTGATATCAAACTCTGAGCTTCCACTTTAAGAAATAAACATAAACTAAAGCCAAAAAGAGTAGTAGGAAACAATTAGTAAAAATCAAAATAAAAACAAATTAAAAAATAGAAGATAAAATAACAAAGATATGAATTGTTGTCCAAGGAAGTACTCATAAAGAAAACCAATAAAAGAAAATAAGTATATAATAACCCTTGTTCTTATTACATGTCCATAAAATTTTCTGAGTAATTGTCTTTTCAAATGTGAAGACAATATGCTCATTATCTGATAGTCTGATGTTTTCTCCAGTTTCTATGAACTTTGTTAATATTATTCAACTGTCCTGGTTTGGAATTAACTCTGATCTATTTTAAGATTTAGGATAAGAACCAGGACAGAGTTAATTCATGAGGAGGATCACTAGGCCTTATAAAATGTTGTAGCATCCAACTAGACAGTCTCTTCTCTGAAAATACTACCTGTTGGAAAATGTAGTGTTTCATTGGAGGTAGACACTCTTCTTCAAAACTAAAACTTGAACTGCAAAGCATCCATATTTTATTTATTTACTTAGGAGAGAGAGAGAGGAGAGAGAGAGAGAGAGAGAGAGAGAGAGAGAGAGAGAGAGAGAGAGAGAGAGACTTTTTAATATTTATTTTTTAGTTTTCGGTGGACACAACATCTTTATTTTATTTTTATGTGGTGCTGAGGATCAAGCCCAGCGTCCTGCGCATGCCAGGTGAGCGCGCTACTGCTTGAGCCACATCCCCAGCCCCACCAAGAGTTGGGTTTTTTGCAGAACAAAATCACATGCTTTAGCTAGACGTATGAGTAAAGGCAGAAGATAACAATTTTTCAATCCAGGAAAGAAAAAAAAAGGGACATTGCTATTGACCTTATCAAAATTAAAAGGTTATTAAGGTATTACTTTGAACAACTTTATGCTAACAAATTAAACAATTTAGATGAAATTTTAAAATGGAAAACAGAGACAAATTACTGTAAGTGGCTCAATTAAAATAAAAAATATGAATAACTTTATGAAAAGTAGAGAAATAAAATTAACAATAAAAATATTTCTATGAAGAAAAGTCAGGTCCATATTGTTTAATTGGTGAATCTGTTTAAATATTTAAAATATATTTGTTACCAATAGCTCATGTACTATTCCATGTAATAGAGAAGGGAACATGTCCCCTCTCATCATATGGGAAGTGTTTATATCAAAGTCAAAATATTTCAAAAGGAAAGAAAAGTCATAGACCAATATCCCTCATGAATAGAGATGCAAAAATCCTGAAGACAATGTTAGCTAACTAAAATTTCACATACAGAAAAGCTTTATCCACTATGACAAAGTAGGATTTATTTCAGGACTTCAAGGGAGATCTTAGATTTAGGTAATAGAGTAAAAGGAAAATAAAAAATAAATAATCATATCAACATAGGCAGAAAAGCACTGGATAAAAGCCACCCTCTTTTCATAATAAAACTGTCAAAACATTAAGAATAGAAAGAAACTTCCTCAAAGTTTTACAATAAACCTACAATTAATATCACACTTAACTCTTAAAGTCTGAATTCTGCCCTATGATCTCAAACAAGGCAAGGGTGTCTGATTCTACCACTTCCCTTCTTATTTGTACTGGAAGCTCTAGTTATCAAAGAAAACATGAAAAGTTCCTAATCAATCAGGTAAAACATGGAAATAATGAAAATAAAATAAATGAAAGGCAACCAGATTGGAAAGGAAGAAGTAATACTCTCTTTATTACATATGACACAGTTTTTCAAACTAAAAATCCCATGGAATCCTCAAAACTCAAAGCCTAGTAGATTAATAAATAAGTTCACTAAGTTCATGGGATTCATGTGAAATAAAGATACTAGCTATGGACTATCTGAAAATAAATATTAAAATTACTTCATAATAGTCTAGAAAGAATGGAATGCTGAAGAATGAATTTGATAAAATAAGTGCAAGACTTATACACTGAAATCTATAAAGAATTGCTAAAAATTAAAGACTTCAATAATAGATAATTAGTATTTATGGAATAGAAGACTCAGTACTCTTAAACTAACAGCACTCTCCCATGGCAATGTTATCTTTGTAAAACTCTTTATTCTATATCACTTTGGAAAAACCAGATCCTAAAATCATGAGGAAATTCAAAGGTCCTAGAATAGTCAAAACAATGTTGAAAAAGAAGATAATTGAAAGACAGCTCATATTTCAAAAGTTATTACAAAGGAACACTAATAAAAATATTGTGTTACTGCCATAAAAAGAGGTAAATATAGACCAATGGTGTAGAAATATCAAAGATCCCAAAATAAAAGCTCACATTTATGTTCAACAGGATTTTCACAAACATGCAAAAGCAATCCAATGCAAGAAACTGTAATCTTTTCAACAAATAGTGCTAGGATAATTGGCAAGTCACACACAAAAAGACCAAATAGACTGTTACTTCATCACACACACACACACACACACACACACACACACACAAACATTTACACACACACAGCTCAAACTGGATCATACAAAAATGTAAGATCTAATATTATAAACCTAAGAGAACAGAACATAAGAGTGAATCATCACAACCTTAGGTTAGGAACTGATTTCTTAGATAGGACCACAAAAGCATATAATAAAGGGGAAAAAGAGTGGCATATTGTACTTCTTCAAAATTAAAAATGGTTATTCTTTAAATACACTGTGAAGATAAGCCACAGACTCAGAGAAAAAATTTTCAAATCATGTGTCCAATCACAAACTTTTGTCAGAATGTGCAAAGAACCTTACAATTTAAAAAATATATATAAAATGCCATTTGAAAATAGAGAAAACAACTTGAAGTCTATACAAAAGGCTATGTATTGTGTAATTTCAATGATGTGAAATTCCAGAGACATCAAATCTATATTGGGAGAAAACAGTTTAATGGTTGCTAAGAGCTAGGTGTGGAACAGGAATTAACTGCAATTGGAAGTGAGGCTTCTTTCTGGAGTGATAGAAATGTTCTAAAATTGGATTGTGTTGATGGCTACATAGCTAAAAATTAACTAAACATCTGTGAGTTGCATATTTAAAATGAGTACATCTTTTTTTTTTTTTTTGTACCAGGGAGTCAACCCAGGGGTGCTTAACCACTGAGTCACATCCCCAGCCTGTAGGGTTTAGATATTATATGTCCTTCAAAAGCTCATGGTAAGAAGGTTTGGAGGTGAAATGATCAGGTAAAGAAAGCCTTAACCAGATCAGTGAACTGATCCTCTGATAGGGATTAACTGAGTGGTAACTGAAGGCAGAGGGTGTGGCTGGAAGAGCTGGGTTTGTTTTTAAGGTTTATAATTGTCATGGTGAGGAGAGCTCTCTCTCTCTCTGCTTCCTGGTCATGAGCCACTTTCTTCTACCATACTCTTCCACCATATTGTTCTTTCTCACCTTGTGCCCCAAAGAATGAAGTTTACCATTTATGGACTAAGACCTCTGAAACTGTAAATAAATGAACCTGTAAATAAATAAATAAACTTTTCCTCCTTAAAATTTTTTGTCATGTGCTTTGGTCACAGCAGGAAAAAAAACAAAAGAAAAATTTTTTTTTTGAGACAAGGTCTTGCTAAGTTGATGAGGCTGGCTTTGACTTTTCAGTCCTGCCTCAGCCTCCTGAACTGCTGGGATTATAGACGTCTGCCCATGGTCTGGCAAAATGAATCCATCTTACAATAAATTATAACTCAAGAGATTATTAAAAATTTTCAAATCCTCAACATTAATAACCCAATTTATAAATGGAAAGGACATATTTGTGGCAAATAAGCACACACAAGATATTCAGCATTATTATACATTAGTAAAATGTGAATTAAAACCATAGTGAAAGCTGGAGTTGTGGTTCAGTGGTAGAGCACTTGCCTAGCACACAGGAAGAACTGGGTTCGATCTTCAGTACCACATTAAAAAGTAAATAAAATAAAGGCATTGTGTCCATCTACAACTAAAAAAAATATTTTAAAAAACCACATTGATATATAACTACAACACATTAAAATGAATAAAATAAAAAGAACATAATATTGCTTGCTGGTTAGAATCTGGAACAAGTGAAGCCTTCTCATAAACTGCTGGAACAAATACCAAATGGTATATCCAGTATAAAAAAAGTTATGCAGTTTCATATAAAGTTATATTTATTTATTTATTTATACACACATATATGTATATATCTCAAAATGGTAAATATGTATATAAATATGTATAAATATTTATGTTTCCCTAAGACAGAGCCCTCTAACTTCTCAGTATTTTACTAGAGAAATGAAAATTGTGTTTTCCAAAACCTGTATAGCCATTCTATTTATAATTGCTCAAAACTGGGAAACCACCCAAATGTCCTGTACAGGGGAATGAACAAACTCTGGGGCAGCCATACTATGGAATACCCTTAAGGATAAAAAAGGAAAAAAAAAAGCTTTTGATACATTCAATAACTTAGATAATCTCTGGGATGCTTTGATGAAAACAACCAGTTTCAAAGTTTTCATATTATATAACAATATTAATATATTTCCCCAAAGACCAAACCACACCGATAGAGGATTGTTCAGAGTTTCCAGACTTTTTGGCAGGTAGAGGGTATGAATATGAAGGGACAGACTGAAGGACCTCCCTTGTGGTGATAGAATTATTCTATATCCTGATGGTAGTGGTTATGGATGAATTTATTCATGCAACACAAATCCTAGACCTATAAGTCAAGTAAAATACTTTTTACTTGATTTTAATTTTAAAATAAAATAAAATAGAATAATGCAACTAGAATTTACATACCCACAGATCATGACATTAAGCTCTTGATTTATTATTAAATATCCTGATAGCAAGATATTTATGTGAAAAGATTGACTATAAATATAACACAAAAATTAGATGTTGATATGTTTCTAAATATAAAAAGGAACATTTGATATGATGAAAGGGATCAATTCAACAGGAAGGCATAACAATCCTATATTATATTAAGATTGCCTTAAAGTGTACAAAGCAAACTTACAACCAAGATAATAAATAATTCCCAACTATAGTTGGGCTTAATACCCTCTCAGTATCCAATAGAACAAGAACACAAAATGAGAATAAAGAAATTTAGTAAAGATAAAGAATATTTGAACGCCATGATTAATCAACTTGAGATAATAATTGAGAACAGTCATCATGTGAGATGATGTCAAAAATTGTCTCCAATAATTTTGAAATTTTATGTATGTATTGCTAGTAAGATATTTTTCTGAACCTTTCAGAGTGTTTTCCCCTCAAAATTTACCAATAAAATGGTGTAACCATATCTAGCTGACAGTGAATGAAAATTTCGTGCAATGCGTCATTAGATATCTGCCATCACGTGAGAGACTTGCCTGTAAGTGAACTGTAGTGTGAGTTCTAAGGCCATGCCTAAGGGCAAAATCATAGTCATTGATTGCCTGGTTTTCTAATAGTAAATCAACCACAGAGTAACAGAGTAATAACAAAGCGTATGCACATTTAGTTCACTGTTCTAAATGAAATTATGGAAGAATAATCTTGTCTTACTTTACAAGAGGTTACACTTTTCCCCAAACCTTGAAATATGTACATGTGAAATATAGAGGTGTGTGTGTGTGTGTGTGTGTGTGTGTGTGTGTATATGTATATATATACATATATACACACATATATATATATATGAAAACACAAATTCCCCACAAACCTATCACTACGGAACAACATTGCTATACATCCTTGTTTGTTTTGTATTTTCTTTTACTGTTTTATTTATTCATATGTGTATTTACATGTATATTATTATGCATATATTATATTTTGCATATATTTATATTAACTTTTAAATTAATATTTTACATAAAATACTCTCAAAATGTTATTTTTAATCACTGATTAATTCCTACTGTAAAACATGTATAGGAAAGTCTATTTTAGAACTATTTGTAATATTAAAAATCACAAGCAATCAAATTTTCATAGAAACTTCATTTTCTATAGAGAGGTATAGCATGAGGAAGAGTTGTTATGTCTAAGGGGTGAATAATTTCAGTATACAGAGCCAAATTGATTTCTCTAAACTTGTTCTGGTTTAAAACTGAAATGGCTACTTATTCAACTTTAATCATCAATATATCAATATCAAATATGGTAGTTTTAAAAAATTTAGTAGTTTATTTTTAGGCAGATGCGAATTTATTTGATTATTGTAACAATGACTATATTTCATCTATTTAGGTAACAATTGTGTTCTTCTAAAATTGCCGTTTCTTACATTTTTACATTAATATTTTCTTAATGACTTTCAGGAACTTGTTATAAGTTAAAGTTATTAACTCTATCATTTATATTGTAAATGCTTAAACAGTATGTTTGCCATTTTATTATGCTTTAATGTTACTGACATATAATTTAGAGATAATCCCAAGGAAAGAATGTGAAAATAGAAGTTGAAGAAATTCTGGCTAGTAAAAAAATTAGAATACAATTAGCAAAAAATTAGGGAGTCATTCTTTCAAACTCACAAAAAGTTCAGGCAGAGGATGAAGGTTATAATTTGTGAATTTTGCAAAATCAGATGCAACATACCAAAACCAGCAATCCAAAAATAGGAGATGATTACTGCTCCAAGAAACAGTCATGCTTTGTATCAAAATGTTGACGTTTAGAGAGAAGTGCTAATGAGAACTCCTGAAGAACTAGTGTCAGACACAGGGCCTCCCCACTGCTAGGGACTCTGAAATAACTGGGAGACCATAGCTAGGAAATGTCTGGATATTCATGCTGATTTTATCACATTTATATTCGTTGGGCCTGGAGGCTTGGGAAGTTCAGAGTTATATTTAAACCTGTGTTTTTTTTTTTAATTTCTATGTAGAATTTCCTTTTTAGATGTTCTGTCATTTATTTTATCATTTTCTTTTGTTGAGATTTTGACTTTTTTCAATTACTTGAATTTTGGTTTGAAAATAATATCCTTGAACATGAGTTTATATTACCATCTATCGTTACTATTTAGAACTAATTCTTTAGAATGACATAAAAAAATTTTAAAGAATAGAGTGGAATGCTATAGGTATTGTCAAATTGTATCCTGAAATGGTTTTGTCAATTTATGCTTAACTGTTAGGTTAAAGTATATGAAATAATAATTGATCTTTTCAAAGCTTAAAAAAATTGCAGTTTTGGGGCTGGGATTCTGGCTCAGCGGTAGAGTGCTCGCCTAGCACGTGTGAAGCGCTGGGTTCGATCACCAGCACCACATAAAAAAAGTAAGTAAATAAATAAAATAAAGGTGTTGTGTCCAAATACAACTAAAAAATATATTTAAAAAAATTGTAGTTTCATAAATGTATAAAAATGACCTCATCACTGGATGTTCTCTGACAATTTTAATAGATAAAAAGTGTATCTCATTGCCTTAATTTTCATTTATTTTATTATTTTTATAACTAATTTACATAACAATCTGTGTGTTTTACAATACTCAAGTTATTATAACAGGGATACATATACAAAGAGGACCAAGAACAGAATTGACTCTGCCTCACTTGTGTTCAGTCTGTTAGAGAAAGTTATTAATTTATTCAAATTAAATTTGAAATTTAATCTATAAAAGATGTCATGACTCACATGTTCAGAGAACCTGTAAAAGAACATTTAAATTGGAAAGTTTGCAGAAGTCTTCTCTGTGAAAGTGACATTTGAACTGTTATCCAAAAGAGGAGTACATCTGGCTAATAAGAAATTGAAAGAGGGGATCAGAGGCAGAATGAAAATGGAATGTTCAAAGGCTATGGCAAAAGATAGTGTCATACAGCTGTGAACTTGAAAGAGGATCTGAGAAGTGGGAACAGAGATTAGGCCATTGCATCATGGTGTGGTTGAAGTAGTTCTGGATTAAGAATATCCTTTGCATAAGAACATCAAGAAGATATTGTAGGATTCTAAGTAGTGGTGCAGGAAACATGTTTTTCATGCATGTTTTGAAACATTGTTCTGTGTTGCAACATGAACGCATTAAGATGAATTAAGTTTAGATATGGGAGACCAATGAGGAGGCTACTGGAGTTCTCCAGTAAAGAACCAGGGTTTCTTATACTAAAGAAGAGGTAGTTAAGTCAGAAAAATGTAATAGATTTGGGAGCTATTTGAACAACTGGATGGATGATTTTACTACTTATTGAATTGAGGAACATTGCAGAATAAAAGATTTGGAAGAAAGATAATGGAAGGAATTTAAGGAGGCTTTCAGATATCTGAATAAAAATGTCAAGTAGGTAATTGGGTATATATAACTGGAGCTCAAAGCAAGCATTTGCTTTTTGAATTTTGTACCAAATAAATTAAAGTAAAAATTTTATAGAAAAATACAAAAATATATATCTTAGATATGTGTTTTTGCATTTTGATACCAAAATATATCCAAGATCTATAATCTATTAAAATGTTTAATAACTCAGCATGTTAATTTAAAGATGACATAATAAGGTGATATTATTTTAGTTATTAAATAAATATACCTGTATATAGGCATTATGTTATGTAAACAAATTCATATATTATATATGGCTACAATGAAGAGAAAGAAAGAGAACATAAATAAAAAATCCATGAAGAGTTGCAATGTGAATGTGAAGATCCTTGGTTGGCTATATTTGGGAAGTAGAATAATATGTTTGTTTTTCCCCACTGTGTAGGTGTGACACTTAATAATGAACTAGAGAAAGAATATATTCAAATACAAATACAAGACTGGGAAGGAGAATGGATCAGGATCAGAGACTAGGGGCAGGAATGAAAATGACTTGGAGAACTTTGACCATGTACTACAACTTTGAGTTACCAACTTCTCAAGCTATATACAAAGTGCAGGTGAGGAACATACTACTGGAGAAAATATAGTTTATCGTTCCTTACAGTTTTATCCTCGCATCAAGCGAGAGTATCTGCAATCTGTGATCACATGTTGCTTTAGTTAATGAGAACTGAGAACTCTGTTACTGAGTTGTGCATTGACACCATGCAGTAGGCTTTTGGCCCACTCAGAGGAATGCTAAGAAAAAACTGTAGAAAACCTGTCTTTGCACTTTCAATAATGTAATTGAGGATATTGCCCATACAAAGACCCCTTGAAACCAGAATTTTTTTAACACTTAAAACATATGTGTGCACTGTTGTTATGAACAGTGTAAACTATATTACTAATTTTATTTCCTTTTAATATGTTATCAAGAGGCTTAGTGCCATATTTCAAATTCAAACTTCATAAGATATTAGGACCTCTTTGAACTGAATGTGTGTTACCCTTTTGTCCTAGACATCGTTTTATTTATATAAAAAGATATATATTAATATCTTATTCTACATATATTAATATCTTATTCAGCCAAAGATTTATAAATTTACTAAAAGTAATATTTCCCATATGTATATATGTTTATACATCTTGCCTTGTCTTAATTTTTGGCTCATATATATTTGTATTTTCATTCTGTGGGGCCTTATATGCCATCTATAACCCAAAAAAAACAATTAGATTTAAAAAAAAAAGCTCTTCATTCAAATGGGATAAATGAAGCTTCAGGTGTGGATGAAATTATTTGGGCACAGAAAATAAAAGTAAGAAGAAAATCATAGAGAATTTAGCATTGAGCAAACCTATGTGTTTAATTACTATATGCAGGTAGAGACTCAGAAATATAATCATGAGAAAAAGGCCAGGGAGGAAAGAGGAGATTAGAAAAATTGGAAGCCAGAGAAGGGACTTCTAGGCAGAAGCTGCCTGGGAGGAGTACAGCCAGGTGAGAAAAGTCAATAACTGAGATATTCCCTAGCTTTGATAATGTTACTCTTCAGGTGGAGAAGAAAAGAAATGAGATTTGAGTGGCTTAAGGAGCATTTATCAGATGAGGAAATGGAAATATAGAATATAAGCAACTGAGAGTTTTATGTTTGTTAGGTATTTTATTTCTTCTTCTTTTGTAAACTTTCCATTTATGTTCTTTGTTCTTTTTATGTTCAGTTTATATAATTTTCTTTCTTCCTTCATATTCTCTCTCTCTCTATCTCTCTCTCTTTTTTTGTGTGTGGTACTAGTACCAGTAACTGAACCCAGAAGTGCTTAATCACTGAGCTACATCTACAGTCCTTATTTATTTTATTTTTTTTTAAATAGGGCCTGGCTAAGTTGCTCAGGCTGACTTTGAACTTGTGATCCTCCTGCCTTAGCCTCTCAAACTGCTGATATTACTGGTATATACCACAGTGCTCCATGGATTATATCAATTTCTTAGTGTAAAATAATATGTGACATGTAATGGTTTCTTTTTAACACTATACCTGTTAATATATTGAAAAGCCTATATTCTTTACTTGAATGTTCTATCTATTCAATTCATGTATGTATTGCTTTTTGATGTGCTCATAATTAATTTTATAAGAATTGGCACTATAAATTTTAACAGAACTTTCACACTTCACTAAAGCAGTACTTTTACTGGACACTGATGGGATATTTTTAAATTCTTGAAAAGAACTCCAAGAAGCCAAAGATTTATAAATTTACTAAACGTAATATTTCCAAAAGTATGGCTCTAATTACTACTTTGTGAATGGTTCAAGGGCATAAAATAATTGACTTTAGGCTAATTTCATCAAGTTTATTATCTGGACTAAATAATGAGCTGAGTATGACTACCACACTAAAAAAGAATATTAACTGCATGAACCTTCCCTAGAAGATGAATGAGACTGATTCAGTGTACTCAAATCAGACTAATAAATAATTTCTAAAAATTTTACCAGAGCATTTATATCTACAATATTTACAGCTATATATAAAATTTACCATAATACATTTAGATAATCTGTTACTAGATCAAAACCTCACAAATTTTTATGACTGTATAATATCATTTCCTCATAATCAAATTTGAAAGCACTTCATAGAGGTTCAATGAATAATTTGTACAAATTAGATTTATAAAAAAGAGCAAAATTGAAGATGAAAGAAATTTTGAAGAGTAGTAGCATATAATATACATTTTTATTTCTTTGACTAAAAATATTCCTTTATGTTCAACTACAAATTAGTTCAACTACATATTCCTTTTAATAATTATGCATGCCAAGTATGTCTCTGGGTTTTAAAGACATATTTTTTGCGACCTTTGCTAATACTTTGGAGCTATTAGATAAAGCATATCAAATCTCTCTCTTAAGGTATACCAGGAAGCAATAATGATTTTAAGAGTCTAAATATTCAGCTTAGACTGGACCAGTTGCCCTGAAATTATCCTTTACTATATATTAGTAAAACTTTCTAGAGTTTCTAATTTAGCATGGAAATATGTGCTTAAAAGTGGAAGAAAATATTTAACTATTCCCTAATATCCCCACATATCACTTGATATGTGCCATAAAGAGTAAAAATCACATTTATATTATATTAATAATTTTCTACCTCCTATGTTTTCAATTAAAATATAGGTAAAATATATGTAAGATTTATTATGTATACATTAAAGATACATGATATAAACAAGTGTTATATCTAATTTTCTTGAAGATACTGACTTTGTCCAAATACAGACTTCACAACTAGTTAGAACATGTAATAATGCAGGTGTGAAGACTACTGTTGTTCCTAGAGCAGAGTGCTGTGATTGGATCTTAGTTTAACTGCATGATCTTTGGAAAGCTTGACATTCTCTTAGATAAGTCTTATTTCCAAATGCTATGTTTCAAAATGGGAAGTTTGGGAAGGGCAGCCGAGAGAAAAGCAACTTTTCATTGGTAAATAATTCTACCATGTGTGTTTGTGTGGGCAGGGGCATAGTGATGGTGATGAAGTGGCCTTCCAGGCAAGAAGGACTGAAAGATTCTTGACCAGTAAGAAAACTGGAATTTGTAACAAAGCAGTAGATAGCATTCTTCAGAGGAGTTGAACTTGTGCCCTCACATTCAAATTTTTAGTAGAATTATTTACAAAGTAAAAATAAAAAGCAAACCATTCTGGTGCAAATGAATGCTAAACATTTCACAGAAAACCCAGTGCCTTTTATTATGACAAACGTGTGACCATTAGCTTAAAATTCTCCATTTGTAGAATACAGATCTTCATAAACCTTTTCAAGCCTAACTTTGACACTATGATCTAAAAGATGTATTTCTTTATTAATGAGAATCAATTAAGGATTATTTAGTATTTACAGTTATTTCAATAAAGCACTAATTTCTACAAGCATATCCTAAATATGTCCTCAGCTCATGAGGCAGTTAGGCTATGTAACCATAAGCAAAGGCATGACTCACATAACCCCAGAAGATTTATCTTGCAAACTGTAATCTATTGAATGACTGAAAATATCAAAGGGTCAGCTTTGCCAATCCATATTTGATAAGGCATCAATGCAGAAAAGTTCCATGGACTGGTAAATTATTGAGAGTTTTAACACCTGTAATATTTACACAGTCTTTGAGTCCAGAAATTATCATAATCAGAGTTTTCTCAACTTCTGTATTTCTTTTTAGCTATTGTCTGCTGAAATAAGAACATTTAAAGAATATTTTCAGTATACAAACCAAGTATATTTCAGATTTTATAGCAAATTGCACTGTATAAATTTTGTATAGTTGTAGTGATATAAGAAGGAGAAAAGAATAAACAGCAAAGTTCACATTAATCTCAAACTAGTGAGTGTAATCAAATAGCATTACGTTATCAGTTAAAATAACCATTTTGGAAATGTTGACAGGAAGAAACTGAAAAGATAACCTGTTTTTTTCCCCTTAGAACTGAAATGACAACTTCACATGCACTAAAATTTCCATCAAATTTTATATTGCCTCATTACCACTTTAAGAAGATTGTGAGCATTTTATAAAATTATATGCTAACACCTCTCCTCTGATCACAATATTTAAAAAGCAAATACTTAAGAGAAATTTTTTTAAAAATATAAAATATATACAAACTCAAAGAATATTCACTTTTATATTGGTGGAGCAAGACAGGAGACATTTTCACCTGTCCCAACTTAGAGCTGATTTTGTTCATT
The DNA here is from genome assembly GCF_048772815.1 of Callospermophilus lateralis. Classification (NCBI taxonomy): domain Eukaryota; kingdom Metazoa; phylum Chordata; class Mammalia; order Rodentia; family Sciuridae; genus Callospermophilus; species Callospermophilus lateralis. Next base: position 89,958,362 of record NC_135312.1, on the reverse strand, counting down.
TTCTACATTCACTTCTATCCAGAAATGAAAGGGTGAAAGTGTGTGGAAGATCAGAGGTTAGGAGAAAGGGAAAGTACAAGTTCTAAGGCTTTTAAAAAGTGTTACTTTGTGTTTATCCTAGTAAATGTAATAACTGCTTTTTCAACTTAACCTTTTGGGCCTGGTATGTGAGAAGAGTTTCTATAGATCTATGTTATTAATACCACTGTGCTTGCCATTTCAAAATAGTAAGCATAGAGGATAAACTCGAGGAAAAAACATTTGACTTTTTAAAAGTTTTTTTTTTTTTCTCATAATGGCAGCTGAACACAGTAACAATTAGCATGTAGCCTCATTTTACTTGGTTTGTTAATATAAAAAAAAAGTTTTTTATAAAAAAAGGTTTGTTAATATAAAAAAAAAGTTCTTTTTTCTTTTCACAGATTAGAACATTGAGACATTAAAGTGACATCATCCCTCTGCATCTTTCATTTAGCAGTCAATCACAAAGCCAGCCCTGGAATCCACTGGTGTAATTTGTTTCTACTTAATATTGAATTAAAATATATCTAGCTTTCAATAACAGGTAGATTCACCATTGTCTTTTCACAAGTGTGTACATTTCATACTGTTTAAGAAAGTAAATTAAATGCATGCAGGATTTTTAGAAATCAGAATACTGGAACAAGTGTTTGAGGGTCATTCAGCTTCTTTTAACTGCTCACACACCTCAGAATTCCTACTGTGGATAGAGGTTCATTCTGAAAAAAAATATTTTAAACATCTGTAAAGTAATGTGTCTCATTTTTAAACCGCTTAATCCTTGGGATGGATTAATGTTCCCCATCTTCTGAATGATTGTTACACACTTCCAGGCACAGGGTTTATCCAGTTTATGACCTTCACAAATTATTGGAAATCAAAGCTAACAGAGACATGATGGGAACTGTCAGCTTGCAGTTGGAGGGAACTTGCTGCCTCTGATATAGATCTACAGCACTGGGAGCCTCAACCTGTGTAGGCTTTGAGGCAAAGTTAGGGAGTGGGGAGAACCCTGTGAATGAGGTCCAGCAGACCAAAGAAAGGAGGGGAGGTCAGTGGGTAACTCCTCATTTCTCTGCCAGGATAGTGACCAACAGAAAGAAAAAAAAGACAAAACAAAACAAAAACAAACAAACAAACAAAAAACACCCATTTTACTATGAACCTAAATTTCAGGCAATTGTTCAAAGTCATTTGAATAAATTTGGCATCATTAAATGTTTCTAGCTAAATGGTCCTAATCAGAAGGAAAGAATTTTTTTTTTTTTTTAACATCACTTTCTTTTGCCCTCTTCAGTCCCTCTCAGATGCCCTCAAAGAGTTAAGGCTTGAGTGGGAGGAGGCCATGGAAGCAGACACTGGTTCAGCCTCTGGACTCTCTCCAAAAACTCTTTCTTAGTTCCTTTACTTTCGAAGACCCCCCACTAAGCCATCATTTCTTTTGTAACTTTATCTCGCTGCCTAGTTCTCTCTCCTTCCTCCTTCCTCCCCGTCTTCCCCTCACCTGTCCACTGCAATGGCCGTCATAGAATAGATGCTGGCGAATACAGCTGTGATAGGAAAGAAGTTCTGGAAGCGGCAGTAGTTGGCGCCGAAGTACCACTCGCTATGAAGCGCGTAGATAAAGTTGACCAACGCGTTAAAAGCTGCCATGGAGGCGTCCGAAAAAGCCAGGTTCACGAGGAAATAGTTGGTGACGGTCCTCATGCGTTTGTGGGCCAGGATGATCCAGATGACAATGAGATTTCCAAAGACCGCCACTGCCACCACCACGCCATATGCCAGGGACCAGAGAGCGATGCGCCAGGACGGCTGCACGAACTGGTTCGTGAGGTTGGCCCGCGGCTGGGAGGACGCGGGCGAAGCCTCAGGCAGTCCCAGCTCGGAGGAAGAGGAGAAGTTGCCACCTGGCACGAGCCAACGCAGCCATTCAGTCTCCGCTGTCCCTGCCGCCGCTCCGACTCCGAGAGCAGCGCTCAGGTTCCCGGAGTCCACATGGACTCCTCCCGGGGAGTCTGTCCAGTTCTCTGCTGCTGGGAGAGAGGCCATGGCCCCAGGTCTGTAGCCCGAGACCTCGCCCCCCCCCACCTGCTGCCAGCCCCAGCCCACTCCCTTAAAGTTCTCCTTTGCCTCCTGGTCACTGTTGCGTCCGGCGATCGTTAGTCCCGCCCGGGAAGCGGGCAGACCAAGTACCGTAGCTCTTGCTGGTTAAGGGATGCTTTGGTCCAGCCTTTAATGGGGAGCAAGAGTCGCACTTCCTCTGAGGAGTTTGCAGTCCTGGGAGGCGGGAAGGACGAGATGCGACAGAAACAATTTGGGACTGTACCCAGTGGGGAACTCAGGTCCCGCCCTGGCGGATCTCTGGGCATAGGCTGGAGAGCTGAGAATCATGAGCTGCAGGCGCGCTTTATAGTCTCTTCCATGACGTTGTGGGGGCAGCAGAGCTGACGAACCCCTTCTCCCGCTCTACGATTGCGCTCCTTTTCTCCATCCCGCCCTTTGGATTTCATTCATTCGCCAGACAGCTGAACCATGGAGGGCTGATGCGCGCACAAGAAAGGGCTGCATTTTATCAACTATCATTAAAATCTTTCAAATGTTGCTTTCCTGCCTTTAACTCCCAGGATTTTGCTGCTGTACCCGCTCTCAGACGTTTACTGTGGGACGTATTTTTCTAAATCAACTAACCATTTACCCGTGAGGCAAAGGCAGGATCCCAAGCGATCTTTCCGAAAAGATGTGCATGGGTGTAACCTGCTGCAGGCTGGGGGCACAGGGAGTTGCAACTTTCTTTTGTTTCAGTGGCCTTTGGAGTTCCATTCAACATTCTGCTCCTGTGTTTACATTTCCTTGTCTTAGATCCCCCTTTCCTGTTTCCCACTTTCCATGGGTTTCCCCGCCCCTCTGTTTACCTTCTACAGTCACCAGAAATCAGTTCTATCCACTCATTGCCTTCAGGCTGTGAGAAACAATGGTTTCTTCTGGGGTGGGATTCTAACACGGAGGGTAAACCAGAAATCCCAAGATTTAAGTTTTCTTGAAATACAAGGATGATTTGGGTCGAACTGTATCGCACAGGCAATGTAAATGCATACAATTTTTTTTTTTTTTAATGTAGTTCCAGACATTTGTCGCTTTGGTTTTAAGGGTTTGAACCTGAGGACCAGCAACAATAAAGTTTCCCAGGCAGACCAAGGGGGCGACTCAAGAGTTCTGGCTAAGAGCAGGAGAGCTAGTTCTTTGTGGAGGGCACACTGGAGAAGTAGTTTGTGCTTAGACTGATCTCACAGGCAACTTTACAGGGTGTTCTAGTGAGAAACCCTCCTGCATTAGTTTCTTAGCGTGTGTATAGGGATGCATCATAAGGAGTTAAACATATTCTTAACCATCTCCCACACACCACTCTCTTTGAGTCTCAGCTTCTTTACTTGAAAGTAAAGATTATTTACAAATTTAATTTACAGCATAATGTTGGATTAGGAATTTCAACAGCCTTCAACAAAACAAGGTAAGAAGAAGACCCCAATAAATGTTAAGTATCCTTCCTTCTATTTATCAACCTGCATTGCTTCTGAACATTTTCAGATGAAATGGATCTGAGCAGTAAGTAGCATTTATGATTGGAAGACATTCTGCATTCTTACTTTTTCTAAGTTAGAACATATTTTTCAAAAACCTTGCTGTGATTGCTATGCAAAATGTACTCAAGGTAAATGAATAGAGTTTTCCTTCTTACAATTTTTGTGACCAAAAGGGTAGTGTATAGAAATGTCTGAGGTAATCTGAAAACCATTATACTGAGAAAACCCTGCTTCACAATAAATGCATGCTAAACGTGATCATTATCATGTTATTATTTCCTATTTCTTCCAGAGAAGCCTGTGAAAATATGTTCTAAATCACAGATAAAGCTAAAAAAGATTTCATATTTCTTGATTACTAATTCTAAATTAAATCATTTTATTTTGAAAGGCAGATGGCTTCTTTCTTCCTAATTCAACCTCTAGAAATTATTTGAGTGACAAATGAAAGTTTCTTCCTTCTCTAACAATACAAGAAGGAGTATTTTAGAAATACTCTGAATGACACACCACTTATCAAGATTATGAAATGGGTTCTATGGTAGTTTGGTAATTAAGCTTATTTTCATAAAAAATTTAAAGTTGTAAAATTACTTATCTTGTGTAAAAATACAACCATTTTGCACTTTTGCTTTATTTCTAATACAATCAAATATTATAAGTCTGCAATTCTATCTGTATTAGGCTTATAGAATAGTATGGGTGATATGACCCCCCTCCTAAATGAAATAAAATAAATGATAACGATGGAGTCAGAAGCAGATTCAATAAAAAGAGTTTTAAAAGTCTTTTTCCTTTCCAAATGAGGGGTCTGGAGGATTCAAAACATGTCTTTCCTTCTTTGATCTGTCTTAGAATCTCTTTGGATCTCAATAAGTTCATCAGTATTCCTTCCTGTCTATCAATTCTCAGATGTGTGTTGAGTATACTTCTTGGTATTGTGCCAGGTACTGGGAACATGGCAACAAAGCAGTTAGCTATGAACTCTCTCCTCATGGAGTATAACAGTATTTTTGCCATTAAAGCAGATGCAGAAATAGGAATAAGAAAATACAGAGAAAAAAATGAGAAAGTTAATCCAGAACTGTGTCCATTGGATTCTGGATTCTCGGCTTCTCTTAAGAAATTTCTTTGTGAGAAGGTAGTAAAGTTCCAAAAAGAAAGACAAAATTATCAGAAGTGTATACCTTGAAAATTGAGGTTGATAAGTTTAGGGCTAATAATGAGGTTTCTTGAGTAAGAGAATTTGGTGAACAATCTGCCCATTGTAGCTCCAGATTCTGAATTCTGCTCTTATTTGAGTTCACTCAGCTGTTTCCTTCATTTTTCCTCCTCCTCTTTCTTTTACCATAAGAACTCCAAAAGTATTAGACTTGGACCAGTGAAGGAAGAAGCAGAAGAGCAGAGAAAATGTTAATGATTCAAAGCTCACTTTTTAAACAGGAACTTACATTCTAGTGTTTAAAACCTGGGAGAGTGAATATGTACTTATGCTAATGTACAAGACAGCAGGAAAAGAAGTTAAGGTTGGTAGATCTCTTGGTAGATGATGGTAGTAGGTTTTACCTAATAGCAAATTAAATTAGTTTAATTGCATAAATATCATCCAAATTATGATTCTTTTTGTGAATACTCAATATATATATATATATATATATATATATATATATATATATCCCCAATGATCAAGAAGTATGAATGCATTTTATTATGAAGTACTATATTTAAAAGATTATACTTCTTTCTTTCTAGGATTTCTTGCAATATAGAACTGGCTTTCTCTGGGGAATATGCATAAAATGACTTTTGAAATCACAATCACAATACTCTTAGTTATTAAAAGCATATCACTCAAATTTCATCATATGGTCAGGACTGTATAACCAGGCTGGTTAGCAAATAAATGGGTGTGTTCACTTTTAAAAAGAATAACTATTACCTTTCTTTCATTTCTCAAAATAATGGTTAGTATACATATATATATATATATATTTAAAGATATTATAATTCTTCTAAATTTCATTTGCTCTCTATAATTTTGCTTAGAATGTATAATGGCAATGTTTTTCCAACTGTTTAACAACTTATAATAAGAGAATGGACATTTGCCATGCATTAATTATTCTCTCCTCTCTAGCAGCTTGAACTTAGTGCCATATACTTCATACTTTATTTTTTTATTTTAACAGCCCTCACCAAAATAAGTATAATAGGATAGAATTTCAGATAACGTTGCTGGCTAGCTAGTGAAGGAGTTATTTTTGGGCAGAAGAGCTTGTCTAGATTTAATATTTATGTCTTTGACAATGAACTTCTGTTTGACAGTTTTCACTTCAATATGTTCAGTTTCTCCCATTTTGAAAAATTTCCCCTTCTTATCAATTTCAGTACTTTGACCCCTGATTTATACATTTTTCCTTGATGTTTTTCATCACAGTTGCTTTGCAATTACATTGAGTCAGTTTCACATTTTGGGTTTGGGGTCCTGTAATCAAGTTCCTAAATATTGATTGCAATCAATCAATCAATACATCTCCACTTAATTGTGTAGACAGGTGCTTGCTTCTTAAAAATTCTTGCTTTCTATCAGATACCTCTCCATGTGTATAATCAGTTTTCATTTCGAAAATATCCATCTGTTTGTCAAATCTCTTTCTTCTCTAACCTCTTTCTTCTTAACACTCAGCAAGTGATGTTGTTTCCAATTTATCTGACAAAGCTAAAAACCATCAGCCAAGAATTTTAACTTTTCTTTGTATTTCATCCATTTTCATCATTTTTTATTATTCTAGCAATAGTCATTTCTCTTTTCTTTCTTTGGAACCCAGGGATATTTAATTACTGAGTCAAAAACCCAGCCCTTTTTATTTATTTTTATTTTGAGTCAGGGTCTTGATAAGCTGCTGACTTTGAACTTGTGATCCTCTTGACTCTGCCTCTTGAGTTACTGGGATTATAGTCATATGCCACCATGCCTGTCAGCCATTTCTCTTTCTAAAACACATTATTTTATCTGTGTTACTTATTCTTTTAACAATTTCTTTTCTTTCTCTTCAACATCTTATTCATTTTTACCTTTCCCTTTAATATTAATACATATCTAATAATCAACATTAAAATATACTTTCTTGCCCATATCCCCTTTTAGTAGCTATGCTTATTCCTTTTATTCAACTTCTTCTATCCCTAGATTTAAATTCAATATTTCTACTTCTTCACTGCATGATGTCATTTTAAAGTATGGAATACTTAATACTGGTCTATCAATGCACTTTTCTATTATTTATCTGCATATTAAGCCAATTAGTCATTTTCCATCCTTAACTTCTTGACCTTTCGGCAGTAGTAGCATTTGATATTTATATTAGTTTACCAGGCTTTTAATAATAAAGTACCATATACTGAATGACTTAAAGCAACAGAGATTTATTGTCTTACAGTTTGGGAAGCTGAAATGAAGTTGGGGACAAGGTCCTGCAAGAGTCTCTGGGGCTGACTCTATTTCATATCTCTCTCCTAGGTCCTCTACACAATCTTTGGGTTCTTTAACTCATAGATGGATCACTCTGTAATCTCTACCTCTGTCATTAGATGATCTTTCTCCTGTATGTCTTTATCACTTTCCCTGCATGTTTCTCTATACAAGTTTCTCTCTTTTTATAGAGAGAAATTTTTTGAATAGAAACAATCTTGAACCACTATACCTCATTTCAATTTTCTTACTTCTTCAAAGACCATATTTGCAAACATTGTCACATTTATATTTACTGGGTGTGGGATTTAAACATTATTTTTTGGGTGGGACACAATCTGTCCTCAAGAGTATGCCTTCTATTCCTCCCAATCATGTTCATTCCACGTGCAAAATATATTCACCTCATACCAGCATCCTCAAAAGCCTTAAGCCATTCCAGCATCAAATCTATATCCAAAATATTTAAATGTCAACTAAAAAGTCCTTACATGTCATCATTTAAATCAGTTATGAGTAAGACTCTGTCCTATTCTTATAGTCTGTTATGGGGAAAAATTCTTCTTCATTCACAGGATTTTGAAGCTGAGAAACAAATTATCTTTTTCCAAAATATAATGGAGAGTAGAATAGGATGGACATTCCCATTCCAAAATGGAGATAGTGGAGGAATTAAAGGATCACTGTCGAAAGCAAGTTTACAACCCAGTAAGTCAAAATTCATTCCAGTCAGGTTCTGGGAATCATCATCTATGGTTCATACTCTGTTCTCTGGATGCCCATGTCTCTAGGCCTTCTAGAGCCCTATAGATCCTTACCTCTGGGTCCTTGGTGGCATTACCAAGGAGGTGATGGCCTTGCCCATTGGACCCAAGAGGGCAGAAGCCCTGATAACTTCACAACCATTTTTGGAGCTGTTTTTCCCCTTTTACAAAAGATAACACATGGTATGTGCTGAGTACTGGTAGTAGGACATTTCCTGTTTCTTACCTATGGAATTCCAGAAGTCTAACTGCCTTTCTTCATTTTATCTTGTCTTTTCCCTCAATCCATGTTGGCTGTGCTTCTGCTGAGCCAGTTTATTGGATCCATGTGTCACATTCTTAAACTTTCTAATAAAGAAGGATTTTGATTTTTTTTTTTTAGATCATAGCTTTATCACATTTTGCAATATAGACAGGCTGTGAATTTTACAAATATTTCAACATCTTCTGGCTCTTTTTTCTTTAACTGTTCCTTCCTTAAGTTATATCTTTCCTATTGGCATTACACTATCAGCAGCAAAGAGAAACCAGGCCTTTCATTCCATACTTTGTTTGGAAATCTCCTCAGCTAAATATCCAAATTCATCATATGCAAGTTTTAGTTTCCACACAAAAACAAAACACAATTCAGCCAAGTTCTTTGCCTCTTTATAAAAAAGGATCATTTTACTTCCAATTTCCAATAAAATATTCTTCATTTTCTTCTAATATCTTATTGAAATTCCCTTTAGAGTGTATATTTTTAGTAGTCCCTTCAAGGCAATCTAAGCTTTCTCTATCATATGCTTAAAAATTCTTTCTGCCATAAACCTTACTTAATTCCAAAGCTACTTCCACAATTTTGATTATTCATTATAGCAATACAGCTACTTCCCCACAAGCCAACCCACAACAATACTATTATTTTCTCAGTATTGAGTCTCTCCCTCTGTGGGGATGTAGAACAACTCTCTGCTGTATCTCCCTCCCTCTATCCCCATGTCTAAGCAATATGTTTTGAGATTTTCCTTCCTTTAACTAGCACTTATATTTGGTGTTCCCAAAGATTCCTATCTTGACTTGCTTTTATTACTTTTCCTGACATAGATACTTCACAGGAGCCCATATCCTTTCATGAAGCCCATCCTATTAGATGCAATGTCTGTCAGCTATTTCTCCATGGTCACAGACTTAGATACTTCATGAGCATCCCTCTTCAGATGTCCTACAGTCAATTCCCACTCTACAAGATGCAAATTAAATCTATCTTCAAGACCTTTAATCTGCTCTTCCTATTTTTGCCATGTTGATAAGGAAATATGTCTGGCTGAATTGAATTTCCCAAACTAGGATATTGAGGATGTCAAAATTTCTTTGTATTCCCCCATTCCCCTTTGCCACAAATCCAATAACTTACTAACTTCAGTAGAATGATTCAATATTCTTAGTAGTTTTTAATATCAATTTTCTTATTTAAATTCCTACTACTCCTTCTTCCCTACTTCAAATTCCTATTACTTCTCCTGTGGAGTCTATGATGGGCTCAGAACAGATTTTTTTTTTAAATTTGATCCTTTAAATTCCCCAGAACTTTCCTTTCTCCTCCCTTCTTTTCTCCTGTTCTCCTTCTTCTATGGGTCTCCCATCTATTTTTATGAAATTACCCCCTCTTTTTTCCCTCCCTCTAGCTTCCATATAGGAGAGGAAAACATATGACCTTTGACTTCTGATTCAGAACAGATCACTCTAATTTTAGTCTACACTCTTCCTGTCAACTATTCTCTAACATGGGATAGATGAATCTTCTAGACCTAAATCAGATCAACCATTCCCTTGACAAAAGCCTTTTGTTGAAGAGCAACAATGTTGTTCAATATTTGGTCTCCGCTATCCTCAATTATTTGGTTTTTTCTTTGCCCTGGATGGTTCTTTTCTTTATAAAATAAAGCCACTGGCAATTCTTCCAATGTATCCTATTTTTTTTTACACACTTTATATTCACAATTCTGTTCCTTCTTCCTGGAAATCCTTTTTTTTTCCATTTCTATTACTTTGTCACTTGTTTCTTAAATTTCGTTTTACTTATTTCCTTTTTAAAGCAAAGTGCTTATGAAAAAGCAGTCTATCACTCTATCCTATTCAGCTCAGATGCTTTTATCACATCTTATAATTATTGATTTACCTGTGTGATTCCCCAATTATAAGAGATTTGAGAGTAGAATGTGAATTTTATTAAAGTGATTAGCATAGAATCTGTAGTAGATATTTTAATGGAATTGTTATATGCTTAGCATATTATTTTTCTTTCTGTTTATAATATGAAATTGACAGTTCCTAAATTAGATACTGAAATGCTAATGGGCACATTTAATTTACAAAAGCATGAATTTTCAGAAATAAATATTATTTCATGGAATTTGTCATTTGTATGTGAAGTTTTTTTGTATTGCAAATTGTAACTTTAGAACTTAATTTGTGTTTTAAACCATGTTCAGAAGAAATGATTTTATGTTCTGTGTAAGAAAACACACTGGTGAATTTCATGTTGGAAATAGTAGGATTGTGCATTGTTCTTTTTCCCTTACTCAAGGGACCTGAGGTTAACACTACTGACTGTTGTTACTGGCTTCTCAGATCATGCTAGATTTTGTTTTAGTACTAGGTACGCAGTTACTTCAAATGACTTTATATTTTTTGCACATAATAGAAAGGCAGCATTTATAAATTCATATTTGATATGTACATAGACATGGAGTATCTAAACACCACATTTATTCATTGTCACAAAATCCTACATTAAATTTCCACAGAACGACAATTTTTATTCCTCTTCTCTATAAAACATGTACTTGGAAATATCAATTTCCTTCGATTACTGGACAAGATCATTAGAAACGTAGTTTTCACATCTCTACTTACATAGTTATTAGGAAATTACTAATGTGTCAAAATTTTGGGCTCTATTTACTATTTTACTGATAACATTACTATTTTATTTAAATTTTATCTATTTTTTATTTGTTTTTAATAGATATACAAGGCAGTAGAATGTATTTTGACACATTATACATATATGGATTGTAAGTTCCCATTCTTCTGGTTGTATATGATGTGGAATTACATTGGTCATGTATTCAGACATGCATAAAATAAAGTAATATTCAATTTATTCTACTATCTTTCCTATTCCCATTCCCCTCCCTTCTTTCATTCCCATTTTTCTAATCCAGAGTGCTTCTATCCTTCCTCCTCCTTATTGTGAGTGAGCATCCATGTATCGGAAAGAACACTTAGCTGTTGGTTTTTAGGGATTGGTTATTTCACTCAGCATGATAGTCTTGAGTTCCACTCATTTACCAGTAAATTCCATAATTTCATTCTTCTTTTTGGCTGGGTAATATTCCTTTGTGTATAGGTACCACATTTTCTTTATTCATTCATCTGTTGAAGTTTAACTATTGTGAGTTGAGTTGCTATAAACATTGATGTGGCTCTACATATACTATAGTATGTTTATTTTAAGCCCTTTGGGAATGTGCTGAGGATTGGAATAAAACTGAGTCAAATGGTGGTTCTACTCCAAGCTTTCCAAGGAATCTCCATACAACATTAGTGATTCTTGTGTGTATTTCCTTTAACAAAATTTAGGCAAAGAGATGCAATCTACATAACATTTTTGGTTTACATTTCAAGTAGTAAGTATAAAAAAACTCTTCATATCCAGTTAACTGAGGTTTACAAAGCCTGAGTGAAGAAAAAGTACAAAATTAAATTATACTGTTTGAGAATGTAAGAAATTAAATCATTTGGAAGTGTACACTTGGTTTCCTGGAATTTCTAAATGAATCACTTGTTGGAAGTAAGACTCTAATTTGTTCCTCAGAGGCTTCTAATACAGAGAAACATATTAATTTTGTTTTATAATGATCTTTCCTTAAAATACTCAATTTTCACAAAAGACAATCTGAAACTAATCTTCATTCTTTTGTTCACTTTTGTCTTGCAAGTTACTTCCTGTGTTTATATCATGTGGAATGAATTGTTGTCCATTTAGTTATTGCTTTCTGTGATACATATGTTTGGAAACAATAGCACAATTGGGTAAAAAGTATACTGAGATTTTTGAAATAGTTCATTTTGAATACAGAACTCTTTCTTCTTTGGTATGTTTTTTTTCTTTTTTTTTGTAAAAGGAACGAACATGGTACCACAAATGCTTAAAGGTTGGTGTATTTGTGACCAGAGCTTTATTATAGGCTTTAGTTGAAAGAATGAGATTTTTCCTGTGACTTTGGAACGTTCAGTGGAATGGGGAGAAGCTGATCAGCATTCACTGAATTAGAACCTACTAACTGAGCATGTATTATATGACAAGTGATAGGGTAGGTCTGGGAATCTTAAAGGACTTGTGCTTTGATGCAGTCTAGCTAGGGAATTTTTCTAAACATACTCTACTTTCATTTTATGCTGCTATAACAGAATACTTGAGGGCATGTATAGAGAAGAGGGTTATTTAGCTCAGTGTTTTCAAGGCTGAAAGTTCAAGATTAGTCAGCACTGCTGGATCAGCTTCTGGTGATGGCCTTCTGGATACATCACAACATGGTTGATGACATCACGGTGGGAGCATATGCAAGAGGAGAGATCATATGATTAAATAGGAAGCAAGTAAGATTCAGGGGAGCTAAGGGGCTTCCAGATAACAACTTATTCTTGCAAGAACTAACGGGGGTCCTGAAAGAACTAAATTAATACCTTCTGAAGTGGCCTAATAATTTTCACTAGGCTTCACCTTTTAGTTCTAGTAGTTGTCAGGGTCACCACTCTGAGAAACAGACTTCAAGCCAAGGAAATTTGGGGAGACATATTCAAATCATATCCAAATCACAGTAAGTAGTATGAAATTATGTATTAGTTGCCTCGAAAGACTAATTTATTTTACCTAACTTGAATGGCTATCATTTAGGGAGCAAGATACATACATAGCTTGTCCTTTACCCTTAAATTACAGTACTGAGGTATCTGTAGTACCCACTTTGCAGATGAAAAAGCAAAGATTTCAAGTGATTTTTCTTCAAGCCTGATATGTGATGCATGCCTGTAATCCTAGTGATCCTAGTGACTCTTGAGCAGCAGGTTCGCAAGTTCGAGGCCAACCTCAGAACTTAGCAAGACCCTGTGTCAATATAAAAAATAAAAGGACTGGGAATGTAGCTCAGTGGCAAAGTGCCCAACTGGTTCAATCCACCTCCCTGCACCCCACCAAAAAGAATTTTTTCTAAGACAAAGGATGGTAAGTGGAAAAAGGCACAGGTTCAAACAAACAAACAAACAAACTGAACTTATCTGCTACGTTTGAGCAACTGCAATGTTGAAGGGAATATTTAAGAGATTTTAAATTGGAGATTGGATGCTTATGTGCTGTATATAGATGTTACTAAATGAAGTATTGAGTGGGAAGCAATGTTTAAAGAAACCATGAATAAAAGTACCATGAATTCCTCCCCACTTCAAAATTGTAATTTTAAAATTATATATTATAATAATATATGTTGGTACATAAATTAAGGAAGTAGAAATTGGTATAATATAAAACAATTTACTAATACATACTATCTTAAGAAAATTCTCACTATTACAGTCCATTCATTTCAGTGTTAACTTCTAATAATTTGATCAAGAAAACAATCAGAAATTCATACAAAAATTCACATACAAAGACACATTGTAGCAATATTTTTGAGGGTGATAATCTAAATAATTCTGGAATGGTAAAATAATGAAATATGGAACCTTCAAAGATGAGCTTTTACCCTTCCATTTGAAGAACATATTTTAAAGACTGTTAATGATATAATGTCCATATTTGTATATATACATAAACACACACACATATATATATATATATAACATGATTATATATATATACATATATATACACATATAATTGTATATATATATATAAAACACTATATACATATATGTGTATATAATTATAGACACATATATACAGTCATATATATATATATGAATATATATATATATATATATATATATATATATATATATATATCTCCTATTGTCTCTATTCCATGAACAAATAATCTACTTGCATGATCAGAATGAGAAAAAAAAAACTTTAAGAATGTTTACCTTTATTGATTTAAATGGTTACTGTTGGAAATCCTAAACAAGACTGTTCAGGATTTTAATATTTTATTCTTACACATCTCTTTATGTCTACAAATGGATTGTTTACATACCTTTAAAATTTAAATTATGAATAAAAAGATGATCTTGTTTAGGAAATCCTTGATACAGAGAAAGAAGGGGACAAAAGAAAGATGATTTCTGAATCTGAGTGACTAGTTAAAAGAAATATCTTCTTTACTGTGAGCTGTCCCCTATTAAACAAAAATTCTAAATGAAGATCCACTTTTATTAAAGATCTGGTATTGTTGACTGGTGAGCTAATTGAATCTGATGATGTTCTAATAGCATTACTATAATATCTCCAAAAATAACAAAACACGGTTAACAAAAATGACACTCTGCATACTTATTAAATTAGTATTCTGTACTTTAGTAAGTAATGCTTGAGACAACCAATCAAGCAATAACCATCTCATCTCTTATTATTGATTTTTTTATTGTTCCTAGGAAAGACTAAAGAGTTTAAGCTTTTAAAACAGAGATTAAGGTTTTACTGGGACTCTTACTCTCTTTAATGAACTGGTCTTACCTTCTCTTAGGCTCAGTTTTATCCTCAGTAAATTGTGATAATTATATTTAACCATATATCTTTTGTATTAAATGTGTACCACATAAAGCATACTAAATATGTAATGCTTATACTAACTGAATATATCTCCTAACTATAGATTATTTTTATAAAAAATAATAATTCATTGAGCACTTTTTTGTGTCAGGCACTGTTCCAATCATGTTACATATATGCCTTATTTATGTGTTCTAAGTATTCTACATGATGCTGATAATATTTTAATTTTTCAATAAAGAACAGAGGTATTAGGATATTAAATAACCGAAGTCACACATACTATCTCAGAAATAATGGGAGGCAGAATTGTATCCAGAATTTAGAACCAGTATCTGGGATCTTAGTCATTTTATTATACAATTGTTCCACGAAAATGAACCATAAAATAGTTGGCAAACACATCAAATGAAAAGTTGAAATTGCATCTAAGTGCAATGGAATTCATTGTTATTTCTCTAAATTCTCTCCCTCTAATCAGCCCAACTCTAAGAGAAAAACCAAACCAAATCAAACAAACAGAATAACAAAAACTCTTTAAAGCTTGAACATTGTCTAGTTAAAGTTGATCGTCCAAATATGATTACACTGATCTTTTGTCTGAAACAAACACAAAACAATAAAAATTTTAAAAATAGATAAGAAAACTTCTGTAATGGAATTTATGAACAGATTCAATTTCAGAGAGCAATAAGCAGAACAGGATTGGCTCATGCAAGTATATATCGTTTCAAGGCCAAGAGGAGCGTTTGCCAAATGACAATAAATTGGTAGAGTTGAATTTTCCTATTAAGTGGAATACAAAAACACAGCCAAAAAAAATAGTTATTCAGCCCCCGATTGTGTAGATCAATTAGAATATAATTATATTGTTGCTCCAACAGATTGTGAACAATTTTGAGACCTGTATAATAAAAAAAGTGGCAGTACAGGACAAATTCAGCACAGACAAAAACATTCAAGCCATTTTTGCAGAATAGATTCTAAAATTATTTGGGTTAAATATAATTGTCAGTTTCTGATTTTAGAAAGCCAGAGAAATTCAAGGAAGAAATTATTACATAAAAGAGATGAGAGAGCTACATTATAAGATGTCAAGGTTTTATACACCAGAGCACAATTCATCAGAAAGTGCTCAGTGATAACCATAGACTAAAATGAAACTTTCTATCACCAAGAGAAGAATTTGGCCTTTACCTCATTTTAATCTTGACAAACAGCTGGCTCAAAAAGAGCACCCCAGCCCCTTTCACATTCACAAACTCAAAGATGAATAATAATTGTGATGGTTGATTTTTGTTGTCAACATGTATGAATTGATATCTGCATAGAAAATTGGTAAAGCACACTTTGGATGTGGCTGTGGGGGCGTTTCCAGATAATTTTGGTGTGGGTTAATGAACTGAGTGAGGAAGACCTGCTTTGAATGTGGACGGCATTGTCCCATAGGCTGGGGACCTGGATGTAATAAAATGTGAAGGATGAAGCGTTCATTCTTGCAGTGTCAACAACTTTTTAAAATTTCTATTTTAAAACTTGTTCTAATTAGTTATACACGACAGTAGAAAGCATTTTGACACATTGTATACAAATGGAGCACAACTTCTTCCTCTGGCTGAATATAGTGCACAGTCACAGTGGTAGTATAATCATACACGTATACAGGGTAATAATGCCCATCTTAGTCCACTGTCCTTCCCATCCCCAAACCCCTTCCTCTCCCTTCACTCCTCTCTGCACAATCCAAATTTTCTTCATTCTTCCCCACCCACCCACCTCATTATGGATTAGCATCTGCTTATCAGAGAAAACATTCTCCCTTTGGTTTTTTGGGATTGGCTTATTTCACTTAGCATGGTACTCTTCAGCTCCATTCATTTCTTTAAAGCTGAGTAATATTCCATTGGGTATAGGTACCATATTTTCTTTATTCATTCATCCATTGAAGTGCATCTAGGCTGGTTCAATAGTTTAGCTATTGTGAATTGGGCTGTAAATATTGATGTGGCTTTATCACTGTAGTATGCTGATTTTAAGTCCTTTGGATATAAGACAAAGCATATGCCAAAACTTTCTTGAGTGGGTACATGTTTTGCTACTGTGGCCTCTGAAAATCAGACTCCAGATTCTTCAGCCTTCAGTTGTGGATTTGCACCAGTGACTCTCCAGGGCTTCCAAGGCCCTCATTCTTGGGCTGGGGTTTCTCCCTTGGTTCCTCTTATTCTGACACTTCTAGCTTCTTGAACCCAGCAGCTCCAGGTTTCTTTGGTGTTAGAGCCTGCAGCCATTGGGAGTCGATTCAACTTCTGATTGTGTAAGTCAATCTAATAAATACCCTCTTACAATTTTATATATTCTATGGTTCTATTCCTCTAAAGAACCTAATACAACAATCTATAACAATTATTAAATACCTAATCAAAGATTTCATATGAAGTAAAAAGCAGAAAGCTGACACAATGAAGAAATATACGATGAGAAGTAAGTATCTTAAAGAAATAATTAAGTTTATCAGTGAAAAATAAAGACATTTAAATAAATACTTAATTAAATGGAATTCAAATAATTTTTAAATTACAAAAATAAAAAAATACAGGCATACATCAAATGAATGGCTACTACAGAAAAGAATATAGAATGCAGGTTTGACTAGAAGCACAATTTAGTAGGTAAAAATAAAAAGATTATAATGTAAATTATAGTTATAGAATAAAAATGTCATCCAACATATGTATAGAGTTTCTGAAGAGCAGAATCAAAGAAAAGGAATGGAAAAATTGTGCAAAAAGAAAATATAAGAGTGAGTTCATCAAACTTGGTGGAGTAGGGAATTTCCAAAAGTCTGTTTACAAAAGCAATGCATAAACTGGTTGGAATTATCTTTTTCAGAATTCTGGATATTAATAAAAAGTTTACATATATAAAAATATGGCCAACCACAATATCAAATCATCTCTCTGTTTAATAAATCAATCTCTCCTTGGAATTTTATAAAACAACCTTACTTTTGGAAGACAGTTGGAGAAATCTTCAGTTTTCTTTGGGAAATAAGAATGTATTCCAATAAATTTATTCCCATTGTTTAAACTCATGTTCAAATATAAAGATAATAGACATTTTCAAACATGCAAGGACTCAGGTCTTATAATGATTGTTTCCTAGAAAACAAATGCAAAAATTCTCCAACAAATAAACAAATGGCGAGTGGGGAATCTGGAATGAAAACACTTTCCACAAAAATAGGACTGAAGAAATTATGATTTAAAGATGGCAACCATGACCTAGAGCTGGGTAATGAGCCACTGTGCTGATTCTAGATGACTGATCTCATCTAGAAATGAGACACAAACACACACAAACACAACATAGTCACAGATTACACGGGGATTAGCTTCTATAGTCTATACAACAAAAGGTCATAA
This sequence comes from Callospermophilus lateralis, assembly GCF_048772815.1. Taxonomy (NCBI): domain Eukaryota; kingdom Metazoa; phylum Chordata; class Mammalia; order Rodentia; family Sciuridae; genus Callospermophilus; species Callospermophilus lateralis. The sequence goes on along the minus strand of NC_135312.1, from coordinate 89,940,345 downwards.
TTTAAAAGTTACCCTGGAGAATCCTTTATATCAGCTATGAAGTATAGGTAAGAACCATATTTCTTAAAGAATGAAATAACTAGTCTTCAACTTTTGGCATACATTTCTGCTTCTTCAATTCAGCTCAAGATGAAAGTACTAAATTATGTTCAGAGATCAAATGAAAAGGTGCATTTCAAACACCAGAACCATATTTACTTGTTCAATACCTTTCACTGTGAGAGTTAGGAATAATTGAAGAGTCTTGTCTCCAATCTCCTCCTCTCTCTAGTATATATGCTAGAAATGAGAAGCATATCATCTGCATGATATAAATTATCCCTCTCTCTACTTTCTTCATTTTTCTTCTTAGCTCTCATCCCCTTTCATTCCTTCCAGTTTCCCAAGTTTATTTGTCCGGATCTTAAAATATCTAATACATGTACAATATAATTCCATAGAACTCTCTAGATGATTATTTTGCCATTGAGATTTTTGTCTTCAAGTAATGTGGAGACAATATGCCAAATAATAAAAACATTCTTACAAATTCCCTACAAATAAAAATTATCCCAGTAACATCAGGATTTGTTCCCTTTAATAGTTTTACCTAAGTAGCTATGGGGCTGTAGGTCCCATATCTGTGGATTACCACCAAACCCTAGGATTTTCCCTATTGATTAAAGTGATATTGGTGACATAATTGAGAGAAAAATGAAATTTTCAAAGCATATTAGAGGGTATATTGTTGAGAGCCACAGCCGAAGGGGCCCCAGCAAACTTTCAGACTGCCAGCTGATGAGCTGAAGGGGCCCCAGCAAACTTTCAGACTGCCAGCTGATGATTGGCTCACAGCGGCCCCAGCAACATCTAGCTGATTGGCTCCTCTGCGGTGATGCTCATTGGGCTGTTTCCCTGCCCTTTCAGACCACGGAGCTGCTCATTGGGGGACTTTTTTGGCTCCGCCCATGCGACCCAGCCAATCGGCCTCAAGAGCAGGAGGATTGTGGGAGGAAGAGGTTGTTGGGGTGTGTGGCTTGTGGGAAGCCGGTGGTGGCAGTTGGGCTCTGAGGGTTTTTTCCTGAGGAGCTGTTTTGTTTATCTTGTGTGGTTCTAAAAATAAAGTTAGTTTCTTTTGACAAGTGGCTCCTGAATTGTGCCCAGCCAGACTGTGGCACAAATGAAAAATGAAATTTTCAAAGCATATTAGAGGGTATATGACTTCAAATATATGAATGGCTGATTTATGGAGGTGGGTGTTAGTGGTTGGGGAATAGTTGCATCATTCAACTTCTCTTTAGTTCTAGCGATAGGAGCTCTTCAGATACTGTTAATTGAATTAAAGTTCATCAGTGATACTGTGAGATTCCATGATTGGTATATACACTTCTTTGTTTTCATTTTAATGAGGAATTAAAAATTAGTATATACCAGAGAGGCTGATATGTCTATTTACATATGCTTCATTCATGGTTTCTAGAAATTTTCATTTGAAATACTATGATTATTGAAGAATGAAAGTATGTTAAGAGAAAAATAGATACAATTTTCTCATAATGGCATAGGAAATTTTCTGGGCCCACATTTACTCCCAAATATTTGTAGTGTTTTTCTTAGAACATTTCTAAGAAAATAATCTATAATCAACAGCTGATTTGATTATGGATTGTTGACATGATTTAGATTAACTTTCAAATACAACTACCTCTCTATAGATGAATTACATTACAATATTCATACCATATTTTGGCTAGTGTGGTATTCTACAAACTTATTGATCCAGACCTAAAAAGAAAGTATATATATATATATATATATATATATATATATAGAGAGAGAGAGAGAGAGAGAGAGAGAGAGAGAGATTTACAATTAAAACATAATTGTACTTATATTAAAATATTCAAAAATAAAAAGGAAAGATAAAGCAATTGATAATTTTATAAAAAACACATGTAGGATCCCTGCATATAATCTCCAGTTATACAAAATATCTTTGGTTCTTACTTTCATAATTAATTAAAAACGACATTTCTGGTGTTACATGGGCATTTCTGTCGTACAATCATTAAAAACAAAATCATGGGGTGGCTAGATGTTGGACACTCGCTGCTGGAGGGTGGGTAGAAAATCCATATGGTGGAAGAAAAATCCCTAGTCAAAATCCTCATACTGTTCACATTTGGATTGATTACCCCAGATATTTCAAATCATAACATTTCAAGCAGCAAAATCTCACACAGTTTGATTACAGATTGCAGTTAATTTTCTCTTTTTATTGAAGCCAGCAATATGACAATGATGTGATAAACGAGAAGGGATTGTTTGGTATTTTCTCAGAGTTGACTGAATCTCACAGCACTGCTAATTATGCTAACCCTTTCTTTCTTACTAATGTTGCGCTTTTTTGGCATTTTAAAATCTGAAATCTACTGAGGATATTGACAAGGAAGCATGAGACACTGTGGCGGGTGCTCTTGATGCCTTCCCCAGATCCCTTTAACAACCGCGGAGTTGGTCTGCAGGACAGGTGGATAGATTCTGCTGATGTCAGCTTCCCAGTTCAAGCCCCTGGATCCTTCATTTTCATCGGCTTGAGGGGCTTCCTGCAGCCCTACAGAAGCTGCTCAGACTCACAGAGCAGAGCAGAAGTCTTATAGGCTTAATTTTCCCAGCAGGAATCCTCAGCAAACTCAGGGAGTTTGTGTATGACCAAACCTGGGTCCCCAACCGGGTGTGATTATTTGGGGCAGTGTTCCAAATGGTTCCAAATTTATTTTTTCCTTTTTTTTTCCCCCCTTGAGGGTTCATCTTCTTCCTTGAGAAGCTATTGATCCCAACAACTAAAGAGGCAACTCTGAATACTGAAGCACTTATGGCTGCATGGGATTGGCAATTTAGGGAACAATGATTTTCTTATTGGGCAGTTGTTGAAGATGCATCTCTACTGAAGTTGCCTTCAACTATGCTTAGCGTACCCTCAACCCCATACTGATTATTATGCTTTGCTGCCTGGGTTATAACACTTGTGAGAAAAGTACACAGAGATTGTCTCCATTAATGATTCTGAGAGCTGTTCCTAACCCTATTTTCCCCATATGCCTCGTTTCTAAAAAGGTAAACTCCCACAGAATGAAAACCTTTTAGGAACATGTACACTTAGATAGTACAAATGCCAGTGAATTGTTATTATTAATATCTTTATTTTATCAATGAGAAAACTGAGAATTAAAGAAATAATTTGAAATGTGACTGGAAGGGTCAGGAAACAAATAGGTGTGCAAATCTCAAACTCAATCATTGCATTCTCTGGCCACAATTTCACTGGGAAGTCATTGGAAGAGGCTACTGTGGGTTTTTATGTTAAATCATCACACAAACAGAGTAAAACAGGGTGATGCAAACAAAAAGAATGTCCCAGCAATTAGTAAAAAGTCAACAAAATAAAAGGGAAAAATATAAAGGGAGCATTTAAAAATTATTTATACTTCAATTTATATTATTCTAGAGAGATGTTTTGAATATTGATTCTGATAATATAGAAACAAAGCCTTTATGAGGGTATTTTCCTTGATGATTTCATTATTTATCCGAATATCCCATATTCATAATAGAACCACATTGCTTGACAGAAGTAGAAAAGGATTTCTAGTAAATGATGGCCAAATATGTAGTGTGCTAGAGCCTATGATTTACAAAAGTATGTGATCAATGGCACAAAATATCTTTTTCTCTCTTTCTTAACAGGAATTCCAAGCTTAATTTTAATAGGTATATTTGAAGGAAAAAAATCTGTTTCAAATCTATGGAATAAGTTGGTTTTAATTTCATACTGAGATATAGGATAATTACACTAATTTTGAGATAGCCTATTGAAGCCTCATTATTTTTATGGTTTTTCTATGGCAAAACAAAATTTGTAGGTTAGTTGAATATTTAAAATTTGAGCATTGTAGGTTAGTTGAATATTTAAATTTTGAACATTTGAAATTCTTTCAGGGTTTTTAAAGTGTTTTTCTTTTAATGTAAAACAAAGCAAAATGAAAATTTGAAAAGGATGAATAGAAATAATGCTAAAAGTTTCCAGGAATAGCCACATTTGTAAAGCATTTAAAGAAGGGATTATTTCATCTAAACAAATATTAGTCAGTTTAACCATGGCCTTTTCCCTTACATTGGTCTCCAAGGAAATGCATATTCTCCATGTAGTGCTGGAAAAGATTTGTTAGAATGTATAAGGACTTATTAGAACATTATTATTTTTAATCTTTATCTTATCTTTTAAATATCTTCTGTTATTGGTGCACAGTTTAAGATTGATCTGACATATTAGTACAGGAAAGGTACGATTTATCACTAATGAGCGCGCGCGTGTGTGCGTGCACATTGTGCCTATTGGCAAATATCTATTGTAAAAGACCTGTGCTTCTCTTATTTGTGTTCTTGCTTCTGCCACCACTATTCCCTAGGCACAGAGAAGGTACAATACTTTCTGCCACCAGCAGATTTTTCCTTGTTGGCTTCTACTTCCAGGACTACGGGATGTTGGGGTAAAAGAATCTTCCTGACTTGCAGTGACAGTTTGACAAATGAGTTTACATAATAGATTCTTTTTCACCTTAAGCAATTATGCTTGCAATTTCCACTCTCTATGGCAGACTTTAAATCCAACTCTGATGATTTGTATTCTACTCATCAGATATTAATCATTTATCCAGGGATTTAAAATTATCTCTCTGGAAACACCAGGCTTATGAACATTCATGATTTTTCCTAGGGAGAGATTAATAACATTTTTTTGGGGGGGGGAAGCTTGAATAAATTATATTTAAAATAGGGAAATTTTGATCCTAGTCTTTGTAATATTTACTACTGTGGCTGAAGATGCTACAATTTATTACTTGATAATAAAAATATTATCTGCTGTGCTTCAAGGAAAATTGTGTTTCTAAAATCTTAAAGAGTAAATTTATTAAAAAGATAGTTTATTTAGAGAGTTAACTCTTCAGACAAGTATTTATAGATTTTATTGGTCTTCCTAGGCTTAGAAGAAATTGATATCTTCATCTGCATAAATCATTTCCTTGGATGATTGAAGAAAAAATCAAAGGAAAAAACAAAACAAGTCAAATTATTGAAAGTTCCTTTTTTTGGAGGGAAGATAGATATCACTTAATCCAACTCTCTCGGAGATAAACAATGAATCAGTGGAATTGACATACAGTCATTGCATTGCATGACCTGAAGATAGTGAAGAGGCATCATTATGCTGTGCTCAATATACTACCAGACTGAAAATTGTAATGAAATTAAAAGGGTACATAATTGAATGGGCAGGATATGGTGACTTCTTTGCATAAGGCCTGCTAGTGAAAATATGGTTCAAAGTGGGGATTTATGAATGAAATTTATGTATAATCACTGCTTCACTGCTTGTTGAATTTATTATTGGAATAAATATAACAACCAAATAGGAAAAGTTTCCTGGCCCAAATCATTAGGATAGGATGTTGTTTATATCTTCTCTTCATACTGTTTAAAACTAAGCATGCTAAATTGGAATCTTTTCAGTGAACTAAGACCACTCTGTGGGTAATTTAAATCTATAGGAAAAATGGAGATCATAAATAAATTTTATTTTAATTTAGGATCTGTTTGATGCAGGAATTAGTACTTACCAACTCTTACCAAATATGACTGTTAAGAAAAGCAGATGGATTCTGAAAGTTAACCAGAGATTACATAAAACTGAACAGAGTGATGCTTCAAATAGCATTAGCTGTGTCCAATTTGATATTAATAATTATGCTGTCCCACAAATATAGGAAATTGATATTTGAAGATTGATTTTACCAATGCCTCTATCTTAGAAAAAAATCAAATTCAATTTTCATTCATTAGGAATGGCCTCTACTGTGGATTTATTGTGCGTCCACAAAATTTTAAAATATTCTACTTATTGCCAAAATCTAGACAGAAGATACTCACTTTTGATTAAGTTGGAAAAAGCTTTTTTTTGTTCATTATATTGTTGATATTTCAATCTGAGAATTAGCTAGGGCTGAATTAAAAGTGTTTAATAATCATACAATTTCCAGAGTAATGTTGTTCAACCAAACTAAAGTACAGGAATTATAGCAAATAGAAAAATTTCTTGGCTCAACATGCCATAGGAATGACTGGAGATATTCCTCAGACAACCAAACATAAGTTATTGTCTCTGCCAGATTCAAAATTAAAGTAAGTGGCAGGGGATAAAAACTTAATTTGTTTTTCAGTTTCTGGAGAAAACATACCACATCTGGAAATTTTACTACATCCTGCTCATAAAATTACCAGGAAAAACACAACTCTGAAAAACATTAATTCTTTTTTTTGTCATTGTAATTTATTTATTTATGTATTTATTTATTTATTTATTTATTTATTTATTTTTATTAATTGCTCAAGACAATACAATGATCTTGACATATTATACATTTGATTCAAACAGGGTATGAATTCTCATTTTTCCACATGTACAGATTGCAGGATTACATTGGTTATATAGCCATGTATATACATATAGCAATACTAGTGTCTGTTGAAAAATATTAATTCTTAAATTTGATCAAGAAATGATTTCCTTTAAACTTCAAAAGCCCAGAATACAATCAAACTCATTTGGACCTCACTCTGACACACTTACGTGATTTTGGAAGTGTCTGCAATATGCAGCTATGTTGAATGACATTTAGCAAAAGTCTGTTACTGCCATCCAACAGAAACAACTGAAGCTTTTGAATTAGGATATAATATGATGTGTCTTTAATGTACATAAGGATAGCTAGTCTTTTGGCTTTGACTGAACTTTCTTTGCTGAAGAGCATACAGTTATTTTGAAGCTGGAAATATTCTTTGCTGCCTGGGTTATAACACTTGTGAGAAAAGTACACAGAGATTGTCTCCATTAAGAGAAAATAACATATTCAAGGACATGCAACAAAGGAAGCCCCTGAAGTTATGCCATTTGGGTCTTCCATTAAAACTATCCCAGTCACAGTAGCCTCAAAAAAAAATATTTGGGAATCAATCTAACAGAAGAGGTGAAAGACCTTTACAGTGAAAACTATAGAACACTAAAGAAAAAAAAATGAAAAAAGACCTTAGAATATTGAAAGATCTCCCATGTTCTTGTATAGGGAGAATTAATATTGTGAAAATGGCTCTACTACCAAAAGTGCTACACAGATTTAATGAAATTCATATTACAATTTCAATGACATTCTTTGTAGAAATAGGAAAGGCAGTCATGAAATTAATTTGGAAACATAAAAGGCCCAGAATAGCCAAAGAAATCCTTAGCAAGAAAAATGACACAGGATGTATCACAATTCCAAACCTCAAGTTATGCTACAGAGATATAGTAACAAAAATGACCTGGTATTGACACCAAAACAGACATGAACACCAGTGGTACAGAATAGAAAATACAGAAACAAACCCACATAAATGCAGTTATCTCATAGTAGACAAAGTCACCATAAACATACATTAGAAAAAAATAACCTCTTCAAAAAATGGTGCTAGGAAATCTGGAAATTTATATTGTAGCAAATGAAATTAAACCCCTGTTCCTCACCCTGCACAAACCTCGACTGAGAGTGAATCAAGGACATAGGTATTAGACCAGAGACTCTGTACCTACTAGAAGAAAAAGTAGGCTCATTATGTCAGCTTAGGTACTGAATTCCTCAACAAGACTCCTAAAGTGCAAGAAGTAAAATCAAGAATCAGTAAATGGGGGGCTCGGGGATGTGGCTCAAGTGGTAATGCTCTCGCCTGGCATGCATGGGGTGATGGGTTCGATCCTCAGCATCACATAAAAATAAAATAAAAATGTTGTGTCCACCGAAAAATAAATATTAAAAATTCTCTCTCTTAAAAAAAAGAATCAATAAATGGGATGGTACCAACTAAAAAGCTTCTTCACAGCAAAGGAAATAATCAAGATCATGAACAGACAGCCTACAGAATGGGAGAAAATCTTTGTTACCTTCATTTCAGATAGAGCATTAATCTCTGGGATACACAAAAATTTGATCCCCAAACCAAAACAAAACAAGAACCAAATAATCCAATCAAGAAATGGTCAAAGGAACTGAACAGACCCTTCACAGAAGAAGAAATATGATCGGTCAACAAATATTTGAGAAAGTGTTCAACAGATCTAACAATTTGAGAAATGCCAATCAAAACTACACTGAGATTTCATCTCATTCCATGCAGAATGGCAATTATCAAGAATACAAGTCATAATAAATGTTGGCGAGGATGTGTGGGGGAAAAGGTACACTCATATATTGCTAGTGGCACTGCAAATTGGTGCAACCAGTCTGGAAAGCAGTATGTAGATTCCTGAGAAAACTTGGAATGGAACCACCGTTTGACCCAGTTAGCCCACTCCTCAGCATATTCCCAAAGGACTTAAAATCAGCATACTGTAGTGATGAAGCTGCAACAATATTTTTAGCAGCTCAGTTCACAATTGCTAAGCTATGGAATCAACCTAGATGCCCTACAACAGATGAATGGATAATGAAAATATGGTATATACACATAAAAAATATTGCTCAGCCATAAAAAAAGAATGAAATTATGGCACTTGTTGGTAAATGGATGAAACTGGAGCCTATTATGCCAAGTGAAATAAGCCAATTCCAAGAAAGCAAAGGCGAAATGTTCTCTATGATATGCAGATGCTAACACACAATAAGTGGGGGAGCTGAAGAATAGAAGTTCATTGGATTAAACAAAGGGGAATGAAGAGAAGGGAAGAGGCATGGGAAGAGGAAAGAAGAGAATGAATCAGACATAACTTCCCTATGTTCATATATATTAATACATGACTAGTGTAACTCCACATCATGTGCACCATAAAAATGGGAAGTTATGCCTGACACAGTGGCACATGCCTGTAATCCCAGTGGCTTGGGAGGCTAAGACAGGAGGATCGAAAGTTCAAAGCCAGCCTCAGCAACCACAAGGCGCTAAGTAATTCAGTGAGACCCTGTCTCTAAACAAAATACAAAAAATAGAGCTGGGGATGTGGCTCAGTGGTACAGTGCCCCTGAATTTAATCCCCAGTACAGCCCCCCCTCCAAAAAAAATGGAAAATTATACTTCATGTATATATAATATGTCAAAATACATTCTATTGTTATGTTTAACCAAAACAGAAAAAAATGAACAAACAAAACCCCAAACAGTAACTGAAGAATTATTTTAAACTGAGGAATTCCATCTGAATACTAAACAAAAAAACAGATCTTCCTCAGTAAGTACCTAATCCATTTGGTTAAACATGGCTATCCCAACAATCATTTATCTGAGAATGCCAAAAATGTAACATGCTTTACAGATGCTGTCTCAAGAGTAGAAGGTTGATTGACCCTTGTTATGATTTGGATCTAAAAATATCCCCCAAAGTTCATGTGTTAAGCAATCTAGCGATGTTCATAGATGATAAGGTGGGATTATGAGAGCTGTAACATCATCAGTGGATTAGTACATTGATGAAGTAATAAACTTCTATTGCCAAAATAAACTGAATGGTGGTAACTGTGGGAAGGTGGGGCACAGCTGGAAGAAGTAGATCACAGGGGTCATGGCATTGGACTATACCCATCTCTGGTTCCTAGCTCTTGTTTTCTCGACTTCCTGAATGCCATGAGCTGAGCAACTTTCCTCATGAAGAATCAGGAAGAAATATTAGAAATCGGGCAAAAAATTATGCATGTATTTACATCATACCTCATTCCCTCTTCCCTATGTTTCCCTCAATGTCTCAATAATCTCTTCAATCATGAATCTTTTAATTCACACACACACACACACACACACACACACAGCCTCATTTGGGGCACAGAGCAATGGTGTTAGCTAACCAGGAACTAAACCTCTGAAATTGAGCCCCAAATGAACTTTTCCTCATCTAAGGTGCTCTTGTCAGGTATTTGGTCAATGTGGCAAAAAGCTGACTAACACTCAACCTAGAAAGCAACCACCCTGTGACTGGTTAATAGTTATACCTACTTGAAAAAGGGAAATGGTAAATTCATTCAATGGGCATAGTTAAGATAGGTATTCCTCCTGGCATCCGACAAACAATATTATAACAATAAAGATATTGCATGGATTCTTATATTTACTGGGAAATAGCTAATGAACCAGAGATATATCTAGAAAATGCAACTCAAATAATAGGAAGATGAAAGAAGTCTCAGTGTGAGCTATGTTATGGAAAATTTTATGGGTTTAAAAGTGGGAACTCGAAGTGGGGACTAAAAATGGTGCATGTTGGTGCTCACCAAAAGAACACCATCCAAATGCAGGTATGAACTAGAACTGAAATACTAATATAGTTGTTCCTTGGTGTCGGTAAAAATTGGTGCCAGGACGCCTGTGTATACAAATTCCAAGTTTGTTATAAAAGATTGATGCTCAGGTTCCATATGGAGGAGTATTCACATAAAACTTATGTATACATTGTATACTTTGTCATCTCTAGATTACCCATAATACCCAATAAAAATTAAACACTATGTAGTTATTTTACTATATTGCTTAGGAAATAATTATAAGGAAAAAAGAGCTTATAGAAGTTCAATACATAACCAATTGTATCTTTTTCCAAGTAGTTTCCTTCCACAGTTGGTTCAATTCACTAATGTAGAAGCCAAGAATATGAAAGACCCTCTATGCTCCTGCTGACTTCTTGGAAATGATTACTTTGATGTACAAGATCAATGGGCATGGAGGAATCAATGACCTCATTGGCAGAAAAAAAAATTATGTCTTAGAATGTCTCACTCAGAATCTTATAACATCTGTAATAATTCCCTTTCTGTCTCCCTCTGCCTCCTTCTCTCTTTTTGTCAACGGGAAAACAGACACTGAAAGAAGTTATGGGTTGCAGAATGAGCAGATCTAGGATGGTCAACAGCTTACAAGTGGATTACATTGGCCCATTACTCATGATGCTAGATGGATACCAAAGTACCTACATCAGGTTAGACACTCAATCTAGATTTGGATTTACATTTCCATGAATTGAAAAAAAAAAAAACTTCCAACAAATCTAAAGCAGCAAATTTTCAATATGAATATACTGTTCTCATGGCAGTTGATGAAGGAACGCATTTCAGTATAGACAAAGTGGAACAACAGACTGAGAAACATCATACCTTTTTTTATCCACAACAGAGTGGAAAGGTTGAATATTAGAATGGGCGATTGAAGGTGCTATGTCAAACACTGGGAGGTAATAAAAACTAAAAGGATAGCCTGAACAATTAAATTAATATGTGTTGAAACTTTGTATGAATATAAAATGTTCATGACTGAATATATTATTGAAGGAAACTAGGGAACAGGGGATGAGGGAAGATATAGACACATGAATAATTTTTTTGCCCACTTTCTAATATTTCTGGCTGATTCTTCAATGTGGGACCTGGATTGCATCTATAAATTCTAAAGGAATGAATTATTGTTAAATATGACCCATGACAGTATTTCTAAAGGAAAAGGAAATTAAAGTGAAAAAAAGGAAATAATAATTCTTCAAAAGAAAATCGCAGTTGAAAGGAAAAAAATTCAATATATTAAGATTGGCATCCCAGAAGTAAAAAGCAATGAAATAGAATAGAACAAGTACTAAAAGTCTTCATTAAAGAAAATATTCTAAAACAAATTGGTACTTATCATGTATGGTCGTGCAATCAATTACAAAAATCTACCCACTTAGTAAATATTTCTATATATTTTAATTTCTCTAAAAAATGGAATATCTACTATATGTTTCATCCTATAATTTTTCTTTTTAAAATTATATATATATAATTGTCCCATATAATATACATACAGCACATTTTATTTAGTTTCATATATATAGAAAATATTCCATTTACTAGGTACAGGAACTACTACAGTACTATATGTTATTCTATATTTAAGTATTAAGTATTCTTCTATTGGCGAATGATATCACTACCCAATTTTATGCTATAGCTTTTATTTGTATGCTATTTATATTCTTTTTAATGGGAATTTTATCTTTGAAGGAAATATTCTTAAAATTGAGTCCCATAAAACTGTTTACTTATGTAACTATAACTAGCAAAGAAAAAAGTAGAGTAAATATCTGTAGATATTGTTCCATGTAGATAATGTTTCAACAAAAGTAGAAACAACGTTGCTGCTTTCTAAAAAAACAAAAAACAAAAAACAACCTTTGTCATTATTGTTAGACTCACACACCATTATGATACAAGTAAAAACACTGAGTAAGCACTTGATTTAAAGTCTTTAAAACTGTACTCACAAAAGAAAATTATACCATAATTATTCATTGTTTAGTAACTTTGAATGTATAAAGTAGATAAGAAAATAAGATTTGCAGATTTTTGCTCTTGTTGTGAAGAACAAAGTATAAAGGTAGTAACCATCATGTTGAGTTGATACCAAGCTAGCAAGCATTTAGAGAATGAGATACCCATTATAATTTGAATATTACAACTAAAAATGATAGATTTATAATAGCCATTTTGACAGCAGTTATTAAATATAAGAGATTATATAACAGTTCAGCACATCATCTTATGGATGAAGAATTCATATCTATTTTTCAATGTCCAATTATTGCATTTATGGAATGATAGTGGATATAATATGGCTTAAATAAGTTAGGCTTTCATATCACATCCTGCCTATCCAGGCACAGATATTCACTAATATGATTACATTTTGCATAAGCATGCTTCCATAAAATTATTGTTCTCTTTTATGAATTAATTCCTATGTTTATGTGTGTATACAAAACTATGTAGGTATATTTTAAATAGACATATATGTTATATAGTTATATAGCTATATTTTATATGGCGAATTTATATTATATTTGTATATGTTTTGTTATATATTTATGTTTTTAAATTACATACTTAAATTTTATTCCTATCATTTATTTCATGTTTCTTTATATGTATTATTTCTGATCGCTACATCTGTTGTCTTGTCATCTGAGAAGCTATGTGAGAGCTGGCTGGGTGACAAACTGGGCGATGGGTATGACTAAATCTCTCTCCTGGGCCTCTCCACTCCACCTTCATTATCAGAACTTTATAAAGCTTTCTTCTTTTCTTACCTTAGCATTACTCTAACTTCTGATTTGATTAGGTGATTTAGTGATTCTTATCTTTAATTTCAGTATCTCCTCTTTGTTTTAAGATACCTAATTTAGAAATTTTAATACATATATTTTGTCAATTTTTACACATTTTGAATTAATTTTGTAAATGCTGCGAAGTTCATTTCTCACTAATTTTCTCATCTTCCTCCATCTTCAAATCTCATGATGTATATGTCACTTTCACAATAGTCTGTGGATGCTATTGTATTGTTCTCTAGATGCCAGTATTAGAAGAATTCCACTGTCAATTTAATTTTGTCTTTTGGGTAAATTTTGTACATGAGGTTTTTAGTTTGGTTTGTAACCTTGTATGATTTGCTTTTATTCTTAGTGTTAAAAAATTGATTTTTTAGGGGCTGGGGTTGTAGCTCATTGATAGAGCACTTGCCTTGCATGTGTGAGGTATTGGGTTCGATACTCAGCACCACATAAAAATAAATAAATAGAAAATATTGTACCACTACAACTATTTTTTTAACTGGATTTTTTGTAAAACCAGAAATGACATGACTGAATGTGACTTTTAAAAATGAATTTAGCCTGAGTCTTTCCAATTTATAAACCTGTGTTTCTTCAACTCAAGGACATTTTCTTCTCTTTTCAGTTTAGTTTTCTCCTGCTGTATCTGTGCCTTTTAGTTTTCTAATTTAACTACTATTCTTCATGTTTTATGAGCCATTAATGTATTCTTCAGTCTCATCTTTTTCTTTATTTTATCTTTGTTTACATTTTGGCTGTGATTCAGATGTTTCTTCAACTTTTTTTGTCAAGCTACTAATTCAAGTTTTAATGATTTCCATCCTCTCATTTGATTCATCTTCTGATTTTGTTTAACTGGTAAATCATGTTGTTTGATATGCATTTGTTTTTATATTTGGAAAAACTCTTTCTTAAGCCATGGCTAATTTTAGAAATTTTGACTGTTATTATTAAGTTCAAATTTCTGCCTCCTCCATCAGCTCTGCTTTGCTGGATTTTGTACTGTCTCTTTCTACTCATCTTTCCCTGTGGCAACTGTATCTCTCTGAAGTGGTAGAAGACAGCCTATTTTTTTTCTATTTTTCCATCCTAATGAGCAAGAACAGCATAGTAGCTCTTTCCAGTTCTTAATTGGATTTTTAGGGCCAGAGAGACTAAGCACAGAACAGGCTTATATGATACAATTCTCAAGGGCTACTGCAGATCTCTTGTAGCAAATTCATGTACAGAGAGTAAACTGTGGGCTTTGACTTGCAGCTCTTTCTCCCAAAATTTTCTTTGAACACAACTACCTTCCTGTTGGTGAATAGCACACCTGTCCTCTCAGTAGAGACCCCAACAGACCAGAGCAGACCTAATTGAAGAAACCAGAGCCAGCAATTATTTGGTTCGAGAAAGAAAGACAGAATCAAGGACAAAGGGGAAGAAAGAACTACTTAGTATTTTGCTTTTTGGACATATTGAGCATGTGAGATACCAGTGAACTATATCCCCAGACTTAGTTTTATTCTTGTCATCTCTTCATGTCTATCTCACTAATACCCTCATAAATGAAATGTAACATATAAATTTAAAAATACACTTATATTGGGCTGAGGATGTGGCTCAAGCGGTAGCCCGCTCGCCTAGCATGCGCAGGGCGCTGGGTTCATTCCTCAGCACCACATAAAAAATAAAATAAAGATGTTGTGTCCACTGAAAACTAAAAAATAAATATTAAAAACATTCTCTCTCCCTTCCCCCCCCACTCTTTTTTTAAAAAATACACTTATAGTACTCCTTAGGGAAGAGAAAAAGGTTTGTAGCTTTTTTGTTTGTTTATCTTTCCACATAGGAAGGTAAAGGATACATATTGTACAATGTTAAGAGCTAAGTAAATATTTGGCTTGGGCTGGGTTTGTAGCTCAGTATGAGAGCACTTACCTAGCATGTGTGAGGTACTGGGTTTGATCCATAGCACCATATAAAAATAAAGAAGCAAAGGTATTGTGTCCATTTACAATTAAAATATTAAAATATTAAAATATTTATTGCACAGGTCACTCAAATTTTAAATGTTTCCATCCTTTCATTGATTTGTCGACTGATCTTTTTAATTGGTAAATCATAGTGTTTGGTGTATGCTTGCTTTTAGGTTTGGAAAGAGATTTTCAAGCCACAGCCAATTTTCAAAATTTTTCTGGATTTCAAAATAGGACCTATGAATATCATTCTATGTTTTACCATTTAATGAAATTGTTTGCTAAGCCTATACTAACTGAAATTGAAACAATTTTTTTCCTCACATAATGTATATCCCTTTAACTGTTGCATTTATTTCTATGAGAGTTTAAATAAAGTCAAAGAAACTTGTATACAACAGCTATTTATACATATTTATATTCTGATATTTCACTTTAAATCATGACAAAAATACATGGAAATTGATTTAAGTATATTTTTGTTTAAATCATAATGTGAATAAAAAGAAATAGTCCCTAATATTTTCTTAAGAAAGTGAATTGAACATATAAAGATCTTTCATTAGTCTGAACTACTCTTAAATCCAATGTTTTTTTTTAAAGATTTTTTTTGATCCATGAAATTGTGACTTAGTTGCTCTTTGAAGAAAATTGTATAACTGCTTGCTCCCTAGGATAGCTCTTGTGAAGGGACACATCTGTTAAATTGTGAAGAAAAAATATCAATATATGTTCAATGAAATAAGTCTACGATCTCTGGATTATGCTATTCTCAACATTACTTATAACCAACTTCATCTTCCCACTTTGTGTGATATTTTAAAAACTATTTTTGTGTGGTTGCTCTTATTGTGGATAGGATCCATCAGAGTCTGAACATAGCTTCCACATAGTGAAGAGGTATTTTCTCATTAGTTTCCAGGAGCACACCACAGAAAATCAATATAACAAGAACTACACCATAATTAGCAACATAGCAAGAAGAAAGAAACTTGTAATATTAAAAGACCAAATGTATTACATGCCAAGAGATAGATGTCACAATAGGAAACAGAGGAAGCCATGATCACATGCAAGTTGAATGTCAGCAACACAGTTTGTGACTTTCTGTTATTTAATATGTGTCAGATACTGTTAACTTACCCACATAACAACCATTTGAGTTAGGTACTTTTATTGTCATCACCCTAAGGAAGAGAAAAATCAGCTTAAAAGAGGTCAACTGACATAAATAACTGGTAATAATTTAAGTAGATGAAGAATCCAATCTAGCAGTGTGACTCCAGCTACCATCCAGTTAACACTGTCTAAGGATATTGGGAGAAAGGAATCTATGGTGAAGAAGACAACATGAGTGAATAGGACAACAGAAAAGTCATGCATTTATTTAGGTAATATTAACTGACTTTGCCATAGGAACCTTGTTTGTGTTGATTCAATTTCTTTAATTGCAACAAAACAAACTTTTGCTAACTTAAGCACTTAAGCAAATTGTTTTGTTGTTATGTTTCATTTTATTTTTCCAATAAATACTCAAAACATTTAATTCTGAGTATATAATCTTAGATAAAACTGAAAGGTCTAAAAGAACTGGAAAATAACTTTGAACTTTATCCAGTAGGTTTGCTCTTAGTAGGGGTCCTAGCCATGTTATTATTATTATTATTATTATCACTATTATTAATTGTCAATCAGAGAGAGACTGTTTTGGAAAGCAGATACATGTTCAGAGGAGAATACAGGCTATCTAAAGGTAGATACATCTTTGGGGGTAAAGCAAGTAATATACATTCAAGGGAAAATATGGGCCATCTCAAGAGGGAGAAATAGCTCCTAGCCATGTAGTTATGAAGCATATTTTAAAAGACATATAAAATGGAAAAAATATATAGGTACATTGACTAATTTTAAACTAGAGTAGTCATAGTGGAAAATGGAAGGTACAAATGCTGACGATAATAAAGAAGGACTCAGGATATTGGATTTGGATTAGTATTATCAAACTCAGAATTTAATATTCTGCCTCTGCTCAACTAGGAGCTAGATCTATGGCTTCTAAATATTGTTCCCCACTAAAAGAAACCAGGAGTTATTGGAGAGTTAACAGCTTAAAGAATTGGAATCGAGAAATTAAACATTCTAAGTGTTAAATCTTATTTTAGTGAAAGCAAGAAAGTGTTCAAATACTATTGTGATCATGGCAAAAGGGCTGATAGCCAGATTAAAGGGGCATTCACTTGCCAAATTGGGCCCAATTAGGATACAAATAATAGTGATAGTAATGCATGGTGTAGGGAATGCAATGAAAGCATGAGTCCATTTTGAACTTAAAAAGTAGTAAGGAATAAAAGGCTTTTATTTGCCAAAAAATTACCAATGAACACATCTAGAGGAAGGATATGGTTAGAAAAATCACTATTTTGTAATCCCAGTGTAATATTTACTTTAGGCATTCATTATTAATTGATGCTAAAATCTATACAAAATGAAAATTTATGCAGTATTTAAATTTATTTCATCATAAAATTGATTCCAATGGAGCTATTTGTCAGTTTCAGAGAGATGTGATAAACTATGACAAGAGTTATATTTAACAACAGTAACAAAAAAATCACCACAGAATGATTATTGCCAAATTGACTAATGAAATGTGACAACAACATTCTATTTTAGTGCACTTATTTCATGCAAAAAGAGGTAGTTTCAGATAGCTATAATTTATAAAGCAGAAAGGCAATATTTAGACATTTATAGTAGACATGATTGTTTACATATATAATGTGGTATTAGTCAATTAATTTCCTTCTGTACCATATGAATTTACTAGATTTTGAAATACACAAGCTAGTTGGTGAGATAGGCATTAAATTATTAAAATATTGGAAGATATAGTTTGTTCTTTGAATAATTACTGATAAAAATTTAAAAAGACATTGAGGGATATCTCGTTTGATAGATCAAAAGTAAAAAGTTTCATGCAAGTATTTTATAATATTTATAAACCCAGATCATTTATTTATTTTTTATTTTTTAATTTGTTCTAATTAATTATACATGACAGTAGAATGCATCTTGATACATTGTACACAAATGGAGAATAATTTCTCATTTCTCTGGCTGTACACTATGGTGCTGAGTCACACCAGTAGTGTAATATAATTCAGAGATTGCTTAACATGATATTCTCCAGCTTCATCCATTTACCTGCAAATTCCATAATTTCATTCTTCTTTAAGGTGAAAGTAATATTCATTGTGTATATGTGCCATGTTTTCTTTATCCATTCATCTGTTGAAAGGCATCTAGGTTGGTCCCATAGTTTTGTTATAGTGATTTAAGCTGCTGTAGACATTGATATGGCTGCTGATTTTAATTGTAAGCTTTTTTATAGAGAAAGGATACAGATTAAAATTAGTAAATGAAAAGCTACACAAGGCAAATTGTTCTAGGGAATCATAGAATTTGAGGGTAATCTTGAGAATTTTATCACAAATCCTTAACATAGTAGTCAAAATTATTTTATTATTTCTGCTATGATAATGTCAACATGTGTAGCATATCTAATCTAATTCAGATAACTATATTTAGATTGTATTGTATTTAGATTGTTTTGCCTTTTTTGATACTTTCTAAAATTTTGTTGCAAGCTAGACATGTTATATTGAATAATAGGAAATAAATTGAATAGGCCTTCCTTTAGCGTTAGGGTTTATGTTAATCTGCCCTGGAGTTGGGCGATGTTTGATGCTTTTCAATGGGTAGGTGCTAGAGAATTCAAGTTCCTCCAGTGTCCTTGTTGTTTTCTTTGTCTTGTTCCAGAGGCTGCTCTATGTGTGGCTGTGCTTTGTACCTTTCAGTTGTAATCAATGGAGTGCATTTGCTGTGGTGGTAAGGTGTGGGGAAAGGGGCCTTCTATAACCTTTTGATTAAATATCAGTCTACTGTGGGACAGTAGTACCTCAGGCTGTGGCCTTTGCAAATATCACTGACCTTCCTCCTGTCTTACTGCCTTTCATTATGACATTTGCTGGTAAATGGATGGATCTGGAATCTATCATGCTAAGTGAAATAGGCCAATCTCCAGAATCCACAAATGAAATATTTTCTCTGATATGTGGAAGCTAACTCCCTATAAGGTGGAGGGGGGATGGAGAATAGAAGAACATATGATACACACACACACACACACACACACACACACATACTGGAGTATTAGGCATAAAGAAGAATAACATTACGTATGAAGTCATTCTATCATTTATTAAGCAGAAATAATGACATAATACCATTCTTCTTTCTGGTTAAGTACTCCATTGTGTATATATTCCATATTTTTTAATTTATTAATCTATTGAAGGACACTAAGTTGGATCCCTAGCTTAATTATTGTGAATTGAGCTGCTATAAACATTGATGTGGCTGAGTCACTATAGTATACTGATTGTAAATCCTTTGGATATATACCATGGAACAACTCAAAAGGCATATCCTTTTGTAAGCAATGTGTGTGCACGCACACACACACACACACACACACACATATGTCTAATTGGAGTATTTTAGTCTACTCAATAAATCACTGATGTACTAAAATGATTAGGTGAAGTTAAAAGAAAAAGCAATACATTTTCATATAGGATTATTAAAAATCAAAGAATATCTTCCAGAAAATTTATATTTAATTGTGCATGCTTGAAAGGGAAACAGAAAAGTCACAGTAGGATGACTATAGTTTATAGTAATTTATTACACATCTTATAAGGAATGAGAAGAGAGGAGTTTGAAGACTCCAAACACAAATGTTACATACTTAAAGAGATAGAAATGCTAATTAAACTGATTTGATCTTTATATATTGTATACATTTATCAAATTATCACACTGTACCTCATGAATATGTATAATTAGTATATGTCAGTTAAAAACTTAAAAGAAGAAAAGGCATGGCGTGGTCTAGTACTTTGTTGAATTTGCCATGCTAAGAAGGAAATGAGATAGTCACTTAGTGAGAAATAGAGGGAGGGTTTGCAGATGGGGGTACTTTGGAGAAGCAAATGGAAGTTTTTTATTCAGATAACATTTTGAAAAAGAGTTTGCCAGGTGGAAGTGTGCAATACATAATTTCCTAAAGGAGAAAGAAGGTTAAGACCAAAAGATTATATACACAACAATTATAATGATAATGGTCAAAAGAAAATTTTATCAAGTAGTGATAGTTAAAGCCCAGTCCATTGAAGAGACAATCTTTAAAAAACCACCCCTATCTCAGTCCTCTTATTTGTCTCAAGTGCTTCATAATCCATTGAAATATTCAGCAAGCAGACATAGTCATTTAAGAATGGAAATATAAATACATGACATAGGACATTAAAATATTAAAAATTTGATAAATTTTAATTGTTTTAATTTTGTATTACATTACTCCTAAGCAAATTAATAGCATACTTAGCCACTAGAGAAAACAATCATATATGTTAGATAATAGTTGATGTATCATAGATATGTGTTTTGTAAGGAATTGATCTTTTCTAGATTCTCAGAGAAAAGATGTTGTTTTCAGTCATTGATATTCAGAAAATATATTTTTTAAAATGAGTCATTCCAAGAAGCCTGGAAAGATTTTTTCCACTTACTTTCCAAACTATTTAAATATACTAAAGAAGTGTCTTTTGAAATGTATTTCCATAAAAATGGAAAGATCTATTTATCAATATTCTTTCAATAAAGAATTTTTATACTTGCCACCAGTATTTAACCAGTTATAAGTTAATGCGAATTAACTTATGATTTTGTTTCATTTCATATAGTAAATAAAATGTGATAGCTATTTTAGGAAAAAGTTGTTTTATATTAATAGTTATATTCTAGGCTATTTTAGAAACTCTTATCATTTGTCATGTCAATATCAACAATTTCTTCTCCTTTTACTTAATATTTTTTCAGTACTGGGGATGATACTCAGGACCTC
Organism: Callospermophilus lateralis; assembly: GCF_048772815.1. NCBI lineage: Eukaryota > Metazoa > Chordata > Mammalia > Rodentia > Sciuridae > Callospermophilus > Callospermophilus lateralis. Next base: position 89,919,227 of record NC_135312.1, on the reverse strand, counting down.
ATGGATGCTAGGCAAGTGCTCCACCATTGAGCTAATCCTCTGCCCTCTCCTAAAACATTCACTCTAATAACTAATTGGCAGGCCACAGTTTATTCTAAATGGGAAAGGGAGACCATCTGGGTATTGATATGTCTTTTGCTGAAGCGTATAAGGAGAGCTAATGCCCATTGTGAATTGGCCTTTTCTAATACCTTTGATTCCACTTCTTAGTTAGATCTGCCATATGAACCTTCTCTTTGGAAGATCCAAGACAGCTCAATAAAAGTGCCCTGTGCTTGCCTCTGATACAGAGAAGAACCTGGGCAGCAAAGGAATGGTTGAATTTTGGGGGAAAGGCTTGAGGGAGAACACAAGAACTCAGTAAGAGACTGGAACCATAAACAGCAAGGAGACTTTGAAAGGGAACAAAATGTGCCACAACCATGACCCCATGGCTTTGGGGAGGGAAGCATTATATTCCCAGGAAAAGGTAAGCAGATCAGCTCAGTGACCACCATCATCTGTGCAGATTGTTAGCCCTATTATCAAAAATTCCAAAGTTCTCTCAGGTTTTAAATCTAGTCCAGGGAGCTACCTGGGGTCTGTAAAACCATTTTGCTCCAGAACTCAGTGGACTCCTCTTACCTCTAGAGATCAAGTTGTTACAGCACAGTGCCAACTTGATACACAGTCAGTGCAAAAGTCTGTCCTACCCTAAGGGTCATTAGACAGTCCCAGCCTTATAGCTGCCTCCATCAGGAGTCCTGATGACACCTGGCATTGCCTGAGGATAGGCCCATATATGACACGTGATTCTGGGATTGTGGTTGCTGCTTCTAGGAGCCTCAGTGCCACTGGTGCTCTCACAGGGGTATATTTAGAAGATCATTCACCAAGAATAATGAAAAATATCCCAGAGATCTAAGAGTGGTTCAACATATGCAAATCAGTAACTATGATATACCACATTAACAGAATAAAAGACAAGATCCCTATGATCATTTCAACAGGTGCAGAAAAAACATTTGATAAAATTGAACAAGTTTTCATGATAAAAATTCTCAACCAATTAAGTATTGAATGAATACATCTCAATATAAACAAGAACATATATGTCAAACCTGCAGCTAAAATCACATTCAATGGGAGTTTATTTCTTTAAGAGCTAGACTAAGAGAAAGATGTTCACCTTCTCCACTTCTATTCAAATATACTGGAAGGTCTAACCAGAACAATTAGGCAAGACAAAGAAATAAAATGCACCCAAATTAGGAAAAAGGGAAGTTAAACTTTCTCTGTTGCTGTGTCCTTAACTTATATTTATAACTAATGGAAAAAAATAACTCGGTAAAGTTTCAGGTTGTAAAATAAATATGCAAAATTCAATGTTGTTTTTTTATGCTAGTAGTGAATTGTCTGAAAAGAAATTGAGAAACCAATTTCATGCACAAAGGATACCAAAAATAAAATAAAATACCTAGGAATAAATTTTAAAAGATTAAACATATTTACAATGAAGACCATAAAATTGAAGACACAAATGAATGAAAAGTCATCCCAAATTCATGGATTTGGAAGAATTGGTCGTGCTAAAACATTTATACTACCCAAAGCAATTTACATATTAAGTGCAATCCCGAGGAAATGCCAACAACACTTTTCACTTAAGAATAGAAATCTTAAAATTTGTATGGAATCACAAAAGACCCAGAACAGCCAAAGAAATCCCGAGAAAAATAACAAAGCTGGAGGCATTAAATTGTTTAGCACAGGTTCCGCTGCCCTTGGAGCACAGCTGTGACTCTGATCAGCAGCTGCAGCCCTACAGTGTGGGATTCACTCACTCCAAAAAGCAGAACAATGGGAGACTTACCCAGGAGAGCCAAAAGCAATTGTGGAGCCAACACAAAGCCAAATTGGGTGCAGGGTCCTAAAGACTGCCAATTCTTTGTGATCTGAGAGGAGGGATATTGAATGGGTGGCATGGAATATCAAGCATGAGTTTATTTAGGAAAATAAGATAGATAAACCTACAGTAGGGGCCAAAGAGTGGTCTGGAATCGGTGTGGGAGGACTGTGAACTTTTCACAGAGCTGGGATTTTTTTTAAGGGGGATTGAAACAAGTTGAATTTGAAAATGCTTTCCCCCTCTGAAATCAGATATTGGTCCCCCAAATTCTTACCTTACCCCTTTTGATGTGATAAGGAAGTTTCCAGAGACTAGGAAGGATATGGAATTCTTTCTGAGTCCTGGAATCTTTGGTTGCTATAAAGGTAATAAAGCCACCCGATCTTCCTTTAAGGATCATTTGTGCTCTTATTGGCAAGTAGTTGTCCTTGGGCCTGAATTTATCTGATAGATAACAGGCTGTTTGCTGAGGGATGTAGCATGCCCATCTATTTGTTATCTGATGGATAACAGACAGATGTCAGTGGTGAGAATATGAGGTTAGGAGGATAATAACTCTATAAACTCAGCCCCTTGTGTTAACCCCTATAGGCTTTTTTTTTTTTTTTTTTAAGGGTAATTTACCTGTGGCCTTGTCCTTGCTGGAGTCAATAGGATATGCTACATTCCCCCTAATAATCTGCTATCTTGCAGGAGAAATGCAGTCACAAAATGCCAATAAGAAGAACACAAGTCACCCTGTAGATAAGAATGTAGGAACTTGTGACAGGACTGCTGTGACTGCCATCACCTGCAGCAGGTCCCTGCCCTGTACCAACATGCTGTTTAGGTTACTATAGCTTTGTAGTATATTTTGAGGTCAGGTTGTAGTGGTCCTGTCTCACAGGTTCTTGCTACTATGCCAGAAAGATTTCTGACAAGTTGCTCCCACTAGAAGGCATCAGTTAATTGAAGGAATAGGAAAGGGAGAGGTGGACACTTTCAAGGGAGAGAGTGGGTTCTCTCAGAGACGAGAAGAATGACACACTCCTCCTGCCCTCTAGTTTTATTTGGGTCCCAGGTCTATCTCTTGACTTTTGGCTGACAACAGGATGACATCAAACTTCCAAGTCCCAACTGTGAAGAGCAAAGGTTGGGACAACTATGGAACAATTTGGGCCATGCTGAATGGCTCTAATTGGAATCTTTTCCTTTTTTATAGTTTAGGAGGAATTATCCTTATTTCCCTGAGTTCTGGAACCTGGTCTATATTAGAGTCACAAAAGTTCCCCTTTCCCACCTGCAGGGTAACTTGTGTTCTTCTAATTGGCATTTTGGACCTGCATTTCTCCTGCAGTTAGCAGGTTGTTTGCTGAGGAATGTAGCACACCCTGTTGACTTGAGACAGGCAGGCCTGTAGGTAAATTGGCTGCTAAAGTGTTTGTTACCCATCAATGTTACTGTTATAACACAAAGACATGTATTGATGGAGCAGAATAAAGAAACCCAAAATAAATACATGCATCACAGCCAACTAATGGCTTTTGTTTTTTGCCACTGGAGATTGAACTTAGGGATGATTTGCCACTGAGATACTCACCCCGGCCTTTTTTTTTTTTTTTTTTTTTTTTTTGAGATAGGGTCTCACTAAATTGCTGAGGATGAGCTTGAACTTGTAATCCTCCTGCCTCAGCCTCCTGAGTGGCTGAGATTACAGGTGTGTGCCACTGCACCCAGCATCTGTCAACTTTTTTTGATTAATGTGCCAAGAACACAAATAATGAATGGGCCATCTTTTCACTCAATAATCTCTTTTCCACTTAGGAAAAAATGGATAACTGTGTGCTGAGGAATAAAATTAGAACTTTTTTCTCTTATCATGTGCATAAATTAAGCCAAAATAAGTAAACAAACTGAAACTATGAAATTCTGATGGGAAAAGAAAATGGAAGACACCCTTCATGACATTGGCCTAGGCAAGAATTTTTATTGATGAACCTAGAAGATATTATTTTAAGTGAAATAAGGAAGGTGCAGAAGGGCAAATGTCATATGATCTCAATCACATGTGGAATCTGAAGAAACTGATATCATTGGAGTTGAGAGTAGAACAGGAGTTACCAGAGGCCAGGGAGAGTGCAGGGGAGGGAGGAATGGGAAAGGCTGGTCAGTAAGTACATCATTCTAGTGAGAAGAACAAGGCTAGGTGTTCTATTGCACAGGAAGGTGACTATGATTAACAGTATTGTATTGAATATTTTAAAATAGCTATGAGATTTTTGAATGTTTGCATCATGAAGAAATGATAAATGTAAGAGGTAATATATAAGCTAAACACCCTGCTTTGATTATTATATGATGTATACATGTATCACTGTGCTTCATAAATATATATAATTATATTCCAATTTAAAATAAAATAAGTAAGTTGCCTATTTCTGTAACAATTGACTTGATCATGCAAGTTTTCTTTTTATCCTTATGATTTTATAAATTACAGGTATATGTGTTAACATATGTTACATTTTAATGACTTAAGTCCATGCAGTAGCAAATAAGAGACAATCACTGAAGAACATGGAAAATAATTTCCCCCAAGAAAAGACAAATGACAGGTCCCAGGGAGAAAAGGTGGACCCTGTGATGCTGGAGGAGAAGAGGGGAAGGCAAATGTTAGGCCCTGGGTTATGGGTTTTCATCCTTTCCAAGAACAATGGGTCCCAAGAGAGAGAAGGTAAACAATGGGTTCTGGGCTCTGAATTTTTATCCCAGTAACAATGAGTTTCCAGCTTTTATAACTGTTTCCCAGAGTTAGAATGAGTTTCCAGCTTTTACAGCTGATTTCCTGAGTTAGATTTTTAACTTTTACAACCTGTTTCCTGACTGCCCAAAGGACATGTTTTTCTGAAGTCTCCAATGATCAATTCACCCTCATTGTACCCTATAAAGCAAAGACCCCTCTTGTAGCCAGTTGCGATTTTCTCCCCTAAAAATGTGCCACGTGCCATTCCACCGATGCTTAATAGAGACAGCTTGCTGGTCTATTTGTGGTCCAATCCCATTCTCAGTTATTTGTGCTTACAGTCACCGTTTCCTTTTTCATGAAAGTGCCGCTCTGCTGATAATAATACCTGCCAGGGTGAGGGACCCTTGAGACTTCCAATAAATGCTTTATCTCAATTTTGCCTGAGCAGGATAGAGGAATCCTTATTCCCTTCTGGCTATTCCCTTTTAGAGACATCACAGCACCTTCCTGGAATGGAATCTGCATGTGATCTGTATTGAAATGAAGAACATTCTGCAAATATTTGAATTCTTTTAAAATGTATCTTTAAAAAAGTTTAGATACCCTTCCAACACAGTTATCACATATTTTCTTGAGAAATTCACTGGATTGGGTTAAAGTGAAATTCAATCTCGTATTCCTGTGACATGATAATAGCAAGTAGAATTAGTCCTATCTCAAAATGTGAAACAAAGTGTTTAAGTTGACCAGAATAACGAGATAAGCTACCTCTCCAATTTAAGAGAGACCAAAGGATTGGATAAAAACTAAAAGACTGCAGAAAGCAAGTTGGAAGTATATCCAGGAAAAAAAAAATCTTTGGGGGCTTTTTTCTTCTTTTAAATCACATGATGACAACCTAGTTAGTAAAGACAGCCTATAAAGGTCATTAAGCCAGCTCATATGTAATCAGCGCTTGGATTTCTCTGGTTCAACCCTGTATATGAAGGCAATGTATTTTTAAACACACTTTTACTGCACTGGAATTTAAGAAAAATATCAAATTCATCTAATCAATACGTGTAATGCAAGAAAATCATATTTCCAGTAAATCTGTTTCACTTACTCTCTCTTCCAAATGTAAACATTTGTTTACTACTCTCATTTAGACTCTATTACACACTGAAGGTAGAGTAGTAAATAATGTTTCTTATTCCAGATCTCACTGAGCAAATAACAGGACAAATAAATAATACTATATAAACTGAATGAGTTTATATAATGACAAAAAAACACAGTGACAAAAAAGAAGACAGAGCTATTGAATTGTATGTCAGGGTAGAATAACTATTTTATATGCCCTTAAGTGTGGAATATTTGAGAAGACTTATCTGGGTCCAAATCTTTTCAGATGCTCAGTATCAAGTCAATGCCATGCTAAACTGTGATTTCTCTTATAACAAAATATCTGCTGGTTTACTGCTATATATTGCACTGTTTATTTTCCCCTCACTCTCTTTGTTATTTTTTTTCTCTCATTTGGAATTGCTTTCTTTTTATGCCTTCTTTTATATTTGTATATTTTTTTAGCAGATAATTTCTTTTCCTTCACACTATGGACAACTATCAGTTGACATAGAGCTCTGTTGAATGACTTGCTGTATACGCAGAATGTATGCAGATATGACAGAAGAAGCTTAAATGACTCCTACCAATCATGGTGAGAAGAACATGTCCAAGCTGTCCCTGGTCCACCGAGGATGACAGTTACATAGGCAGACTTGAATTGAGGTCAAGGTCAAGTGAGATGAGCTTGAAGCAAAGCTGTCAGCCCAACTCAGCTCAGAACACAGATCACATGCAGATCTGTGAGAGTAAGGACAAACACTTTTTCCAGTAAACGTCTGAAGTGTGGTGTGATTTATTGTACACTATTGTGGCAGTGGTGACTAATGGAAGCTCCTTTCTCTTCCACTTCCTGTCATCTGCCCACACTTACTCATCTATAAAAAAAAATTTAACAGTTTTTGAAGCCAAGTTCAAGGTAAATATCTTACATAAAGCTATTTGTTACAAACTATAGCTCTTACTGTCTGCGATTCTTGAAATTCACTTATTCACAGAGTATTTTCTACAAAATTTAACAATCATTTTCTTTGCTTTTAACAAGGTACTTATTTTTCTTACATTGTAATTCAATCTCTCTGTGGCTGTTTTATATTTCACAAAGATGCCTCACTAATATTTTCCTTGACGCTGTATTGATTCCTTCCTTTGAATGTAGGGAGGCTTGTGACAAGATTATAACCAATGAGGTGGAAGTAGTGCTATATGAGTAGAAAGGTTGCCTCAGAAAAGGTGATGGACCTGAGTTCTGATCCATTTACTTAGAGTCTTATAAAGCTACTTAAGAAGTTTGACCACTCCAAGCAGTCACATTTTGAGATCAGAACCGCATAACAGGGCATGTGAAGTCTCACCAGACAGCGAGCCTCAACTGCCAGACATACATACATAAACTCTCAATTGATTTCAGTCCTGGTTTTCGCATCAATGTCAGTTATTTAGTTTTCCCAGCAAAACAAGTCATACCTGCTGTATCCTCTTCAAGTTCTTGATCCACAAAATCTATGAAGGTAAAATATAATTGTTTTAAACAATTACATTTTGAAGTATTTTTATCAATCAGAGTAATAATTTCACTGATCTTAAATTTGGAGGGAATGGGGTAGGTATTATAATCCTTTTGTCCCCATGTAGTCCTCTGGTGCAAATGAGGGAGAAAAATTGCTCTACCATCTCACAAACCGCCTTCAACCCAAAATAAGCTTCACCAAGTTACCATCATTCCTGAAACGAAGACTTCAAATATGACCAATCTGTAGCAATTGAGATTCTTTGGTAGGAATAGAGTAATTATTATCTAGTCACCTTACTTTACTTTTACCTTCTTCTTCAAAGTTGCTTAGAAATTATAATGACTTCTAAGATTAGAATCAAAATCTAGAAAAAAGAAATTTTCTTTAACCTTTTTAATTTAAGCTTTTACCCCATCTGCACATTATTCCTAAAATTTGGGTTTTTCACTCAAATGCAACTGTATTAAAATGTGCTCTGTTTTCTTTTCCATTTTTGGTACCATGGATTGAACTCAAAGGTGCTTAACCACTGAGCCACATCCCCAGATCTTTTAATTTTTTTTTTTTTTTTTTTTTTTTTTAATTTTGAGACAAGGTCTTGGGAAAGTGCCTCAATCCTCACTAAGTTGCTGAGGCTGGATTTGAACTTGCTATCCTTCCACCTCATCCTCAGAGGTGCTGGAATTATAGGCGTGCATCACCACACCCAGCTAAATGCACTTCTCTCTTTTGCCAAGCTTTCAACTCTTTTGAGGCCTTCCTTGAGATTTTCTCTCTTAAAGGAAGGTGGGTGAATGCAAGAGTTGTACCAGCTTTCAGGGATTCATTAGTCAAATACCACTAATTAGATGATCTATTAATTTGTAATGGTAAAACTCATAAAGCATTAGTTAAATAGTTGATTACAAACAACCAGAGTTTATTCTTTGGGAACAAATAATAATAATAACAAAGATAACAGCATCTAAACTTTATTGAGAACTTCTTAAGCAAGAGCCTTTCTAAACCACACCCTGTCTTGAATGTGTTCTGTCCCAAAAAACCTGTGAGGAAGCTTCAGATAATACTATAGAGAGCTTATTTATATTGGGGATATGAGAAAATTAAGAACTAATAATTATTCTAGGTCACACAACCAATGAGAAGAGGCACCAGAATAAATCCAGGCTATCCAACCAGAATTATGTCTTCAGCTTACATTTTGCTGAAACTGGAAGTATATTGTTTAGGAAGCTGATTGTTTCCATCTTCAAGCACATTCAGAGTGACCAGAGTTTTACCAAATTGGAAGACCAAATGTGGGACCAAGAACATATTTCACTTAGGAAGTTTTTTTTTTTTTAATCATTGAAAGAAGAGATTTAAAATTATTGGTACAAAGTCAAAAGGGTTTGTTGAGGTCACATAATGGATTTTTTTTCTAGATGGGACTAAATGTAAAGACAAGTTGTTTAATGTAAATTTAATGTTTTCATTTTCTGGTTGATGGCATATGGTATGTGAATGGATGTTTCACTTCCCATATTTTAGTACTTTTGATTGACCTACAGAAAAAAATTGAATTTTTTTAACCTCAGAATGAACATAATATTTATTCATAGCATAGTGTTGAAGGACTTTAAACAGAATGCATAGTGAAGTGAATTATTTGAAGGCAGGAGATAACAATATCAGATATGTAGTCATTCACTACAATAATGCAGTTAGCTATGATAAAATTTCTAGTAAATTAAGGTAAACTGTCAAATAAAACATATTGGGAGATTATATAAGATAGAACTTTTATCAACTGTAAATATTACTACATGTTTCAATATGTTGTCCACTGATTACAGAGGCTACTTTATATAATGTTATTACTTTCTCTGCTTCACAAACTAATTTAAATTTGTCATTGAGCATTAAAAAAATACTTTGGCAGAGACTTTCAAAGACTTTAGCATTTTTTCTATGCTTTGTGAAAACTTTATAAATTTTACCCTTTTTATTATTTGTATTTCTAATAAACTTGTTAATGTATAATATGGTTTCTAGGAAAATTTGAGAACTGTTTATGCCTTATACAATTAATTGGAGAACTATTATTAGGTATACTTTGACAATGAATAACATTAATTCAAGACCTTGATAAGTCCCTCAGAAATAAGAATTTGAAATCATATATGAAAATTTTCATATGAAAATTAATAATAATTAATAATATTAATAATAATATTAATAAATTTTAATAATATTAATATTGTTAATAATAAAATTAATAAAAATTGATAATAATATTGACATACCTACTCATGACAAAGCAGATTGCACAATTATATATTTTTGACAAAGTGATAAACTAGCCTATATTTATTTTATTTTAAGAGCTTTACCTGTGTAAGAAATTTTCAAATCTATATATATAAGGAAATGTTTAATTTAAATACTAATCAGAAATGCAATAAATGAAGATACAGAATGTTAGTAATGGAGAAAATTTATTAAAATTTTTTTTGCCCAAATAACTGATTTTAAGTTGTGTCTTCTGTTTCCATGTTCTGTAGAATTGAACCAGTTCTAGTATTTGGGAAGAGGGTTAGTATTTGTACTCTGATTTAAAGATGGGGGTAAGGTACAGAAATGATTGCAGTACTTGTTGTACTTGTGAAAATTGTCTAACTTTAAGTGGAAAACTTAAGCCCACTTCTGTTTAGAATATTAGAACAGACTAGCTTTTCCTATCAATCTTCCCCAGGCTCTTCCTATTGCAATGAATGCACCTTCATTTCCCCATTAAACCATCTTTCCCCTCTCCACTTGCATTATTCTTGTGCCTCTCTTCTGTTTACTCACTTCATTTACCTTTATCATACAAGAACTTACTTATCTTTGAAAATAATGTATTATGATAAAGACAATGTACGTTTTATACATATATTCAAGCACTTTATACAGATAGAAGAGGAGAAACAATTATTTGTTAGTATTGAGTTTGGAGCAATGGCATTAACAAAAAAAGAAAACTATCATTAGAGATAGTTAGTGAGAAAAAAGGCCCTCAGGGCAATGAAAAGATGCTGAATTGTAGACTGGATTATGTGTTTGGGTCACATTGCATAACTCTATTGATAATAGTGAATAAGGAAAATAATAATTTAGTGTAGTAAATTCAATGAATCAGAAGTTAAAGAACTTGAAAATTTAATGAAATTTCAGTTACTGCTTAATTTAGGAACTGCTGGCTAAATTAGAAAATTTATCATTATCTCTAATTAATATGAAGTTGTTGGCATAATTGCCTCCTTTTCATAAGGGCTGAATACAATGTAAACAATCATCATGCTCTAATAATGGTATTTCTCCAGTTTCTGGAATTTTGATTGTGCAAACAAATAGCAAGTTTTTGTTGTTTCCAGAATAGTCCACACTTTAAAGGATAATTATGGAGAAATTGTTTTTGTTCAACTGTATTAGTTCAATATGAGTCTCACCATGCATTCATTTATTGAAGTGTGCATTCATTCAGGTGGTATTCATTAAGTGTCTCCTCTTTGGAGTGGTGGAGATACAGTGGTGAACAAGACATAGACATGTGTACCCTCGAAATAAATAAGGAGAGCATCAAGTAGTCACAATTTTGAGGATCATCACAAGTATTCATGCAAATATTATTGGGGGACAGGTAGTTTGATCTCTATTGCAGATAAAAACAGATCCTTTGATATACAATTCTTGGCAAAATTTCTAATGAAACTTAAAAAAATTTTAACATAAAACTAGGATATTTTTTAACTTTAGCTTATTTGCATGCTACAAGAAACATCAGGATTATGTGTATCAAGGGTGTTTCCAGAGATTATTGCCACGGGGATCCTAACACTGAGTGGCAAAGACCTATTCTGAATGTATCCTGCAGGTGGCACCATCCAGGTGGCTGTAGTCCCAGAAGGAACAAAAAGCAGAAGCCAAGGGACACAGATCAGTTGGCATAGTACTTGACTCACATGCATAAGGCATGTGAGTGCAATCCCCCAGCATCAAAACAACAACAACAACAAAAACACTCTTCCTGAGTGGGTGTACTTTTGCTGTTGCTATTGCCCATGGACATCATACTCCAAATTCTTTGTCCTTGGTACCTAGACATTGGTAGCAGAGACTCTGTAAAGGACTCCCACATCTTCAGCCTGCATCATTGATCCCTCTTTTTCTGAGATTTCCAGATTTTTGATTGAATAGCCACTGGTTTCCTTGGCTCTCCAGTCTGCAGAAGGCCATTTTGAGACTATTCAGCCTCTGATCATGTAAGCTAATCTAATAAACTCCCTCTTACAATTACATATACTTTCCATTAATTCTATCTCCTGGAGAAACTTGACTAAAACAAACACTTAAATGAAAAAATTGGAATTCTTTAAAACTAGTTTATCATTCGAATTTGTGTTTTTACCAACTGAAAATTTTGTATGTGCTCCTTCCTCAACTCTCCCTGCAAAGAAGAGGAGTTGATAAAATACCTGCAGTGTTGGATGACTATAGAATCCATTACGTGCTTGTAGCATCTGTGATCTGATAAATGGTGGTTGAATTATGATCATTCACCTTTCTCCCAAAATTGTCAAGAATTTTTATTTTTTATTAGGTTAATATAAGTACTACCTCTTAGCCATTATTCCAATATTTTCTTTATATAAAGAATTATTAGATAAGAAACAGAATATCCTATTCTCTGTCAAGAGTCTCAGGAGCCTTACTTATATCTGCAAATATTAGTGAAAAACATTTTAAAAAGCTGCATTAATTTACATTAAAGATTAAATAACAGATCTATGTTTTCTACATAATGTAAGAAAATAATGTTTTCTCTATATGAGCAGATTATTGATTTAGGAACAAATTATAATATTGATACTAGTAAAACAGAACACAGTAGAGGGAAATAATTACAAAGATTATTCAACCCATTTTATAAAGCGTGGTTCCAATGCTTCCTGTATTAGGAAAATGATATTTATTTTGAGAAATATGCCACCATATAGAGGTGCTTTTGAAATAAACTTCTATTTGCAAGATTTGGATCAAGAAGCTTATGTCATAAATATTCAATATATAGAGAAGGAGATATTCTCTGTTTTTCTGATCTTCACAAGATCATATCTATTAGATTATAATCAAGTGTTAATAACTGGATAGAACACTGTTGTCATTGTTAAATCATTGGTTCAGATTGATTCCCATTGGGTTATTTAGTAGGCAAGACCATGAAATACAATAGAATATTGCAGCACTGTATTCCCTACACTCTTGAAATTATCACTAATTACCTCCAATAGCAGAGCTCTTTATTTTCAAAAATTGTATTCAACACATTGTCTATGCTAAATGTACACATTTAAAAAAAGTATCAAGGTTATTTTATGTACTTGGAAAAAATTGTGATATATGTGCACCACAAAATTGCAACACACACATTTTATATGCTTTATTCTATTGTGGTACATATGTATTACCTGGTCTTATTCTTTGAGGAGATCAGAGTACAACAGACATAATAACAAGTAAACATTTTCTATGTGATATGTACTATATTAGAATATATAGATGGTTCTTTGGAAACATTAAACAAGGGAATTTAAATCAGGCTTCTAAGTAGAAAATTAGAAATTTTTCCCAAGGAATGGGACATTGAGAGGAAGGGTAGTGTTTATTAGGAGTAGGATAACGGGAAGGTATTTCAGGGAAAGGAAACAACACATAGGAAGTCATGGACTCAGAAAATGGTATTTTTTTTTTTTTTTTTGTAGAAGACTGCAAATAAAGTGTCAAAGCTAGAAGAACATAAAGATGAATTGGAACACTATATGTCTATGTGTTGAACTAAGTTGTTCAGCAGAGGATCATTGAAGACTTTAAAGAAGAATGGTGTAATGATCAAACTCTAGTGGCTGAGTGGAGAATTACAGGGAAAGAACAGGGCTTTGCTTGGCAGGCTAGTACAATGCCTCCTGGGAGAAATCTTAAAACTGGATCAAAGTCTGTAGTGCTTAATTTTCTTGAGTGATGAACTCCTTAGGAAATCTGGGGAATGTTGTGTACTCTGGCCTTGAATACTAGCATATCTCAGTAATTATATGAAAATAGATTGCAGGGGTTGCTCTTAAAAGAAAAATGAAATGTCGGTAAAGGAAAACACATTGCATGCCTCTGGAGACTGCAGGTTGCTGAGTTATATGTATAATGCAGCATGTGGGAAGTGTGTATGGGTGCTAATCAGTATGAGAATGGCAGGATAAAAATAGACTAAATAGAGAATGAAAATTACTTCTAATGAAATAAATTTAAAAACTGAATTCCATAGAGGAAAAACCAGAAATTTTAAATGACTAAACCTTAACCAAAAGAATGAATAGATAGGTCAACCAGGTCCACTACCAATTACTTTAGGAAAAAAATTAATGAAAAGTTTATAAATTGTCAAATATATGTTATCCACCCATTTCTCTTTCTCCTAAAATAAACAGTCCCAGAAAGCTTATTTATCAAGTTTATTTTATATGCTTTATTCTATTGGGTACATATGCATTACATGGTCTTATTCTTTGAGGAGATCACAGTACAACAGACATAATAACAAGTAAACATTTGCTATGTGATATGTGCTATATTAGAATATATAGATATTAGAAACTGTTAAATAAAAGGTGAAAGAAATACTCATAGACTGTAGAAAAAGGAGACAGTCTTCTACATTGTTTTATATAAGAAGCATAATATTTATGCAAAAGGCTAACAGTGAAATTTTGAGAGAGATTACAAATTAGTATCAATATAAACACTGCTACAAAAATCCTGAAAACATTTTAGCAACGTAATCCAGTGTAGTATAACTTCAAAAATTAAGATTTATTCCAAAAATTTGATACTTAAAAATTAAAGATATCTAGAGAGAGAAATCATACAACCATAACTACATATGTTTGATTAAACATACATTTAAATATTTTTAGTTGAAGATGAACACAATACCTTTATTTTGTTTATTTAGTTTTTTTTTTTTTTTAAATGTGGTGCTGGGGATCAAACCCAGTGCCTCATGTGTGCTAGGCAAGTGCTCTACAGCGAGCCATAACCTCAGCCCTAAACATGCATTCTTATAAACAGTACAATACTTTCTTTAATATATGAAATATGCATACCTCAATGTAAATACCAATATTATGCTTATAATGAAAAATAATGTACATCAAATTGAAGTCATAAAAAGACAATATGTTTATGATCACCACTGATATTTTATTTTTCTGCATTCTAATAATCATTTTGATTTCCAACACTACTAATATTTTAACAGCTCTTAACACTATTGTATATGAAGAGAATCACATATAGGAAAATTAATACTCTACGAAGAAGGCTAAATATTTACTTATTTATAAATTTTATTTACTCTATAACTTCATCAGAAATTCAGATATACCTGAGTATATTATTTCCCCAGCAGTGCAGATTATAATAATTAATATAACTCTCCACACAGTGCTTATTGTGGGTCACACTTCCTCCAAGTACTCTACATCTCTTAATTTATTTAATATTCATGAAAATCTTGAGTGAGGTGAAACTAAGAGGAGTGGAGTAATTTGTCCAAGATCACATAGTAACCAGTTGTAGAAATGGGATTCAGCATGGTCTCTGTGAGCTCACAACTGGCTTTCCTGTAGTAGCAGATTTGTGATTATCTCCATCAAGATTAGTCACTCTGTTTTAAATTAAGCTATTAATACCACTAATTTTCCCCTCTGGTGTATACAATTTTCTTTGGAAATCCCTTTAAAATTATGTGTTCATTGAGTGATTTTCTCCCACTGTTCTTTTTTAAAACATCAAAATGAGCCAATTCTTGATATTTCCAAACTTGAGAAATTATTTTTTCTTCTAAATTGGAAAGAAATAACTTTCTTCCTGAACTAAATCCCTAGAAACTTTACTTTTCTGAAAATATACTTTCAACTGGAGATTCAACAACGATATAATAATAGTCAACTCAATATCTACATCATAGGATTCTTGAACTGTTGTGCACTCTAAGATCACATCACTATAGAACCTGTTCAGAAACATTTTGTGAATTATGATCATTTTCATGCATTTATTCATGCACAGTCTACCTAATACCCATCCCTAAGTGATATATAGTATTATGTCATATATGCTAAAATTTGAGTAAATAGTAAAATACTATATGAAATCTTTGACTTCCTACTTAAATTAAGATCATGCAGACTGAAGTGCAGAACAGACATAGGCAGTAACTCCCAATCTGCCATAACACAGAAAGGAAAAATTGAAGTAACAAGATCTCTGAGAGGTAGGAGACAAAATAAATGCTCTAAGATCCAATATTACAAAGTCTAAGACCTGGAGAGACTTGAAGATTGATTACTAAAGTAAAGAATAAGTTCAAATTTCCTCAACCCCAAACCCAGACCAGAGTGTGTGTGTATGTCGGGGTGGGGTGGGGTGGGGTGGGAGGAGATAGGTAACAGAGGAGGAAGGAGAGAGAAAGAGGCAGGAGAAAAGCACATAACCTCACCCCCTTAACAACATTTGGACAGAAACGCAAAAAACAATTAAAATGTGATGGGAACAGTGGTGTCCTTGAAGTAGATCAAGCAGTGATTATCTCCATCAAGATTAGTCACTCTGTTTTAAATTAAGCCATTAATACCACTAATTTTTCCCTCTGGTGTATACAATTTTCTTTGGAAATCCCTGGCACCACAGTCATTTTGTGGACTCCACAGTTGACCAGTCACCCCTTTAAATCAACGCAGTATCACCCCACCCTCAGTAGCAAATTAAACCAGAGCACCCCTGCAGTGGGTTCTCTTAAGAATCTGGTTAGAAAGAACTTGTCGAGGGATTGATACTAGCTGCAAGTCTCTGAACTCCCCTCCCCCTCCACAGTAACAAGGGGAGCAGGTGGAGCAGCCCACCCTGGAAGTGCTCACCTAACCCACCTCCACACAGCTGCCAGGGAAGCCTGGGGGGCTGTTAGAACTGATGCTGGCCCACTAACTTCTCTTAAAGTGGGAGTTTCCTGAGTCCTAAGAAACCTGGAGGGATTCTTCCCCTGATCACAGTCCACAGTCTGCATGAGGCCAACCCAGAAGGAAACTGTCTGTATATTCAGGGGCATTGAGAGATAGTTCCCCAGATCATGGCAGCAGCTGGTAGAAGGCCATGACAATAAAGTGCCTGCATCCCTAAAAACCTTAAAAAGAAAGTGCCCAGATTATTACAACAGCCAGTGTGATGTTGATCTAAGTGGAAAGTTACCTGTGTCCAAGGCAATGGAGAGCAACAGCCCTGAGCCTGACATGGCTCCCAGCTGACCTGACTCCAGCCTGACCCTCAGCCACAACGGCTGAAAGACAGGACACTGTGCATACTGGCTGAACCCAGCCTCAATCTAATCAGCAGAGGCAATTGGAAACCCCCGTTTTCAACCTAGGGTAGTGGAAACTAGAACCCAGGTGAACAAGTTGAGTCCCTTTAGTAGTAAGGACAGTATCTGAGTGAGCTGTGTAGGATGGAGGGAGCATTTCTGCACCCCCAGATTGCCTATGGGGAATTCACAACCATATAAACTGTGCTTATAGACAGCTGCCAGACTTCCCACCAACATGAAAAGATCCTGTAGAGGAAAACAGGTACATGGTGACCCACAGTAATAACAGTTACTATCCTGCATCCTGAACTGCACACTATTGAAACAACCGACAGAGACAACACCACATTCTCTAAGCTGTCAATTACAGGTCCCTGAGCTCAGAGACCAGAACCAGCTGGTGGGAAGTCCATAGCAACTAGATGAGCGGCTACTGTGTTCCAGCACCTCTGGAGGGACCCAAAGTCAAAGAACGATGCACATCTTCTAAATGTCCCAAATCCTAAAGAAATCCAAACCAATATTCAACAAGAATATTCTTCACCATGGCAACATCAACTGTTATCATATATATCACTCTTTATCTTGATTATTAGTTATTATCCTAATAGACACTATTGTACCTTCAACCCATTTGAATGTATTTCTTCTAGTGGTTTAGAATATTTTTAGAGAGAGAGAGAGAGAGAGAGAGAGAGAGAGAGAGAGAGTTGTTTTCAATATTTATTTTTTTAGTTTTCGATGACACATCTTTATTTTATGTTGTGCTGAGGATCGAACCCAGAGCCCCACACATGCCAGGCAAGCGTGCTACCACTTGAGCCACATCCCCAGCCCTAATGATTTAGAATATTAATCAGAATCAGTCTGTCTTGTTTTCGTAGCCCCAGTTTATTTTTGCTCCTTATAGCCCCTGTTCTCCCTCTCACTTTTTTGTGCTACTAACCCCCTATCCGCATTTTTCTTCTTTCTATTTTGGTGTATATTATTCTTTTCTATATTTTCTTTCTTTTTTTTTCTTTTACTCTCTCTTTTGCCCAATCTTTCTTCTTCCCTATTTCAGTCATCAAATAATCTTATAGCAATTTTACTGAACATAATACTAATTTTTCAATGTGTTTCAAAATTTACTATAAGTTTATAACTGGATTAGAATAACTATGGAGAACAATAAAGTTTCTCTTTTCATAAGGTTGAATGTTGGCTCTGAAGTGTTTGTAGTCAGTAGGGTTCAGTGGCTTCTCTCAAAGTGGTAATGATACTGGGAATAGCAAAAGCCACATATTGACTTAAAATATCAATACCTGGATATTTGCCCAAAGCAGGTCTCTTGACAGAAGGAAGCTTTGTCGGACAAACAGTGCTTTCTTAAAAGAAGGAGCAATAATCGTCCCAATAGATAGGTATAAATATAACCAATATGAAAAAGCAAGAGAACAAACCACCACACACAGCCCATAACACTTCAATAACTGACTCCATCAACACCACAGTGGAGGAAATATCAGAGAAGGAATTTAGAAAGTTCATAGTTAAAATGTTCAATGAGCTAAAAAAGAAAAAAGTTAAATTAGAGAGAAAATACAGGAAATGAAAGATCACTTCAATAAAGAGATAGAGATCCTGAGAAAGAACCAAACAGAAATATTGGAAAGGAAAGACTCAATAAACCAAATTAAAAGTTCATTTGAAAACATCATCAATAGATCATACCACTTCTTCTAAGACAGATTTTCAGACCTCAAAGATAAAATATATAATTTTTTTTTCCTTTGGGTACTGGGGCTTGAACTCAGGAGCACTCAACCACTGAGCCACATCCCCAGCCCTATTTTGTACTTTATTTAGAGACAGGGTCTCACTGAGTTGCTTAGCACCTTGCTTTTGCTGAGGGTGGCTTTGAACTCAGGCGGCCTCAGCTTCAGCCTCAGCCTCCTGAGCCATTGGGATTACAGGTGTTAGCCACCACACCCAGCTAAAACATATAATCTTGAAAATAAAGTTTACCATTAAAAAATGTTAAGAGACCATGATCAGAATTTTAAGAAACCAGGATAACATCAAGAGACCAAATTTAAGCATCATTGGGGTAGATAAAGTTTCTGAGATACAAACTAAAGAAATGCACATTCTTCAATGAAATATTATTAGAAATATTTCCAAATCTTAGGAATGAAACGGAAATTCAAATGTAAGAGACATATAGAACTCCAAATAGAAGAGCAATAGATCTATTTAAAAACACATAATGAAAATGTCTAATATAAGGAAAAATTTCATGAAGAAGAAATTAAAAATAAAAATGAAAACTAGCATAGGGAGGGATTACACTAGAAGAATAATCAATTAAAGGAGACCCAAATATAAATTAAACATCAGAAATAAATCAAAATGGCAGGAAATAAAAATCACCTCTCTATGATAACATTGTTTGTAAATCATTTAAACTCTTCAAGCAAATGACATAGATTGCAGGTTGCATTATAAAACAAGATCCAATAATATTAAGAGACACACCTTGCAAACACAGACATCAACAGATTGAAGGTGGAAGGATAGAAAAAGATAAACCATGAAAATTGTACCTGCAAACAAGCAGGGGTAGTCATTATCATATCAGACAAAATAGTCTTCAAGCCGGGATTAATCAGAAGGAACAGAGAATATCCCTTGATACTGGTTAAGGGAATCATACAACAAGAAGTTATGATAATAGTAGATATTTGCCCCAAAGAATGGTGCATCTGGCTACATAAAACAACATCCCAATATTAAGAATCAAACAGACCACAATGCAATAATACAGTGTGACTTCAACACACCTCTCTCACCACCAGATGGATCATCCAGACAAAATATGATTACTCAGATCTAAAAATATTATTAACCAAATGGACCTACACATATCTATAGAATGTTTCACCCATCAATGACCCAATTCACCTTCTTCTCAGTACTTCATGGGAAATTTTCTAAAGTAGATTATATTTTAGGTTTCAAAGCAAATCTAAGCAAATAAATTTTTTTTCTTTCATTCCATCAAAACATAATGGAGTGAAATTAAAAACCAATGACAAGAGAGAATACAGAAACCACCCTTACACCTGGAGACTAAATAATACACTCTCGAATGATGAATGTAAAACAGAAGAAATCAGGGGAAAATTTTTTAAAATTCTCACAAATAATGAGAAGAGTGATACGAAATATCAAAATCTCTGAGACAGTATGAAGGCAGTTTTAAGATGAAAGTTTATAACACTGAGTTCATACACTAAAAAATTAGAAAGATACCAAAAAAATAATCTAACATAACACCATAAGGCTATAGAAAAAGAAGAACAAACCAACACCAAAGTTAGTAGAAAATAAAAATTAATTAAAATCAGAGCTCAAATCAATAAAATAGAGAGTAAAAAAATAAATAAAAAGGATGAATGAAGCAAAGAGTTGAGTTTCTAAAAGAATAAACAAGATTTAGTTAGGCAAATTAAGCAAAGTAGAAGACTCAAATAAATAAAATTAGATATGAAAAGGAAAGGCCATCAGAGACACTACTGAAACCTAGAGGATTACCAGAAACGATTTTGAATATTTATATTCCAATAAACCATAAAATCTTGAAGATATTGGCAATTCCTACAGACATATGACCTACTCAAATTGAACCATGAAGATATAAAAACCTAACCAGATCGATATAAAGTAATGAAGTTGAAATCGCAATCAAAAGCTTTCAAAAAAAGAAAGCCCAGGATTAGATGGATTCTTAGCCAAGTTTTATTAGATCTTGAAAGAAGAAATTAACACCAATGCTCCTCAAATTATTCTATGAAACAGAAAGGGAGGGAACACTGCCAAACTTATTCTATGAAGTCAGTATCATCTTTATATCAAAACCAGACAAAGACACATCAAGGAAAGAAAACTTCAGGCCAGTTCCTTTGATGAATATAGATGCAAAAATGCTTAATAAAATACTGTCAAACCACATACATAAACACATTAAAAATAGTGGACCATGATTAAGTGGGTTTCTTTGCAGGGATGATAGGTTGGTTAAACATACAAAAATCAATAAATGTGATTCACCACATAAATTGAGTTAATGTTCAGAATCCAGGATTATCTCAATAGATGCAGAAAAAGCATTTGACGTAGTTCAGCATCCATACATGTTTAAAACACTAGAGAAACTAAGCATAGAAAGAATTTACCTCAATATCGTAAAGGCTATGTATGACAAACCCAAGACCAAATTCATGCTGAATGGAGAAAAACTGAAAGCATTTTCTCCAAAATTATGAACAAGGATGTCCACTATCACCACTCTTATTCAACATAGTCCTTGACACTCTATCCAATGAAATCAAGCAAAAGAAATAAATTAAAGGAAGAGAAATCAATAGGAAAAAAAAAAGAGTTCAAATTACCTCTATTTGCTGAAGACATGAGTCTTTATTTAGAAGGCCCCCAAAAAACTCCATCAGAAGACTTCTAGAGCTGGTAAACAAATTTAGTAAAGTATCAGGATACAAGATCAATATATGTAAATCATTCACTTGCTTGAATCTGCTGAAAAGTGATTAGGAAAACTCATTCACAATAACTTCAAACAAAACAAAAACAAAACAGGCTGGGAATATAGCTCAGTTGGTAGACTGCTTGCCTTGCATGCACAAGGCCCTGATTCAATAGTTCAATCCCCAGCACCACAAAAAAACCCCATCACCACCACCACCACCACCAACAACAAAACCTCCATCAAACTTGGGAATTAATCTAGTGAAAAATGGAAAAAATCTTCTATGATGAGATTATAGCACTGAAAAAATAAATTTAAGAAGAATTTAGAAGATGGAAAGACCCTCCATGTTCTTGGATAGTATGAAATTTTGATAATATTAATTCTGCCTATCAAAAGCATTATATAGTTTCAATGCAATTCCCATCAAAATACTAAAGACAGTCTTCCCAGAACTGGAAAACAGCAAATATTTGTTTGGAAAAATAAGAGACCCAGTATAGCCAAAGCAATCTTTAGCAAGAAAACTGAACAGGAAGTATCACAATACTAGACCTCAAATTATATAGTGAATTCTTTACAGCTCTATTGGATGATGATATAGAGTATAAAAGAAAATAGATTTTTGAGTCTAAGCCATGACTAATTCTTCTAGCTTTCACAGTATTCATTCTTTCTCTCTTATTGAATTGTTTGTAACACTTCAACTTGTCAAGATCAATACAGTTTTGGATGCCTACCCAAATCTTCACAACTTCAGTGTTATCTTTGGCCTACGTACACGAGTAAATTAAACAGGAAGAAAGCCATAACAAGTGAAATTTTTTATTTTTAACTTTAAAAAATAAGAACAATTTCTTCCCACTGTATAGTGTTCCTATAAACATCAACAAAAAAACTTAAGTATTTTACAGCTGATTATTTTCTATTCTTAGTTCTGGAAAATGTGATTTAATATGTTTGAAATTGGTACTTTGCTAGTACTTTAAAGTTTCACATAAATAAAGAAGAGCTTAATACTGGCTGAAAGGATATGAAATTTCATCAGCTTTTAGGCCAAGGGAACTAGGAGACTGTGCTATATGTATTTCTGTATTTAAATTTTTTTTTGAAAAGTTTTAGTTACATAGCCAAATTGAAAGGAATGTAAGAAATTTCCCATATATCCCCCACTCTCACACATACATAGGCTGTCCCTTTATCAGTATCCCCCACTAGTGTGGTACCTTTGCTAAAATTGATGAACATACATTGACACATCATCATTCCATGTCTATGGTTTAAATTAGATTTCACTCTTGGGGTTGTACTTTTTGTGGGTTTGGACAAATATGTGATATCTACTCATAATTTTAGTATTACACAGAATAATTTCAATGCCTTAAAAAATCCTCTGCTTTTAATTAAAATGAATACATTGATATGTTTAATAATGTTCTTTGTGTGTGTGTGTGTGTGTGTGTGTGTGTGTGTGTGTGTGAGAGAGAGAGAGAGAGAGAGAGAGAGAGAGAGAGAGAGAGAGAGAGAGACCATGAAGAATGTCTTTGAGATAGAACTAAATTTTTATTTAGGAGAAGATCCAAGCTCTGACTGCAAAAGAACTATCCCATATGATTTAAACCACATGGCTCTACTTTTCCAAGAATAAAGTTCTATTTGTATAGCTTCCCAAAATATTTTCTGGTAAACAAGAATTAAAAGATGACAGCTTCTCACTCATGATTCCACAACAGGAGATGAATTCTTTGGTTTTGTTCTGGAATGGTGTCATTGGGTGCATTGTTTCCTAAATTATGATGGTTTTCCCCAACACACACAGAAATTATACATATTTATGGGGTAAAGTGTGATCATTTGATAGATTATACAATGTCTAATGATCAAATCAGGGCAATTTGCATTTCTTCATGTTGGTAACCTTTAAACTTCTCTCTTGTTATTTTAAGACATTTAATAAACTGTTGTGAACTATAATTACCCTCCTGTGCTATAGAACTCTGAATTTATTCCTCTAAATAATTGTATTTGATTCATTATTTGACCTCGTTCTATCTTCCCTCCACCTATGTTTCCTAACCTCTAGAGAACACTATTCTACTCTCTATTTTTATGAAATCAACTTTTTTTAGTTTCCATATATAAGTAAGAACATGAAGTATTTTTCTTTCTGTGCCTGGCTTATCCCTCTAATATAATGTCCTCCAGTTCCAACAATATTGCCATAAGCTACAGGATTTCAATCTCTTTTTTGTTGCTGATAGTTCATTGTGTATAAATATCACTTTTTCTTTATTATTATCTGTTGATGGATACCTTGGTTGATTTCATATCCTGGTTATGGTGAATAGTACTGCAATAAACATTGCAATGAAGGTATCTGACTGTGGTTCTCATTCAAATGGAGTATCATTTTACCATTTCCTTGTGTCTTTACCACTAAAGTGACTTTCTTGTAGGCAGTATATAGTCACATGCTGATTTTTTTGGTACACTCACCCAGTCTATATCTTCTATCTGTGTAATTTAATCCACTTACATTCTAGATTATTATTGTTGGGCAAGAACTTAGTGCTATCAATTTGTAAATTTTTTTCTGGTTCTTTTGTATATCCTCTACTTTTGTTCTTCTCTTATTGTTTATCTTTGTGGTTCAGTGGGTGTTATTTATTGAAAAGATTTGATTTTTTCTTTTTGTATAATGGTTCTACTAGTGATTTATATTCTTTGATGCATTTTAATGATAGTAATAATCATCCATTTATTTCTAATGTAAGACTACCTTAAATATTTCTTGTAAGATTGGACTAATAGTGATGAATTCCCTTAGCTTTTGCTCACCCATAAAAGTCTTTTTTCCCCCTCTCTCAATATTCTTTGAAGAGCAGTTTTGTTGGATATCATTATTTGTTGACTTTTTTTTTTTTCATTCAGAGTTTGAATACATCATCCTGAACTCTTCTGGTCTGTAATATTCCTGCTGATAAGTCTGTTGTTAGTCTGATGAGGATTCCCTTATGTTACTTGATGTTTTTCTCTGTCTATAGGTTGAATTCTTTCTCATCTTTAAGCTCGACAGTCAAACTCTTAACACATAATACCTCTAGACTACAGACACAGCAGGTCATGCACAGCTGTAGAGGAGAGTGGCCTAATTCTTTCCAGGGGCCCCAGGTGGGTATAGTCTCAAGATGCATCCACAGCAGCAGCCTAGATGGAAGACAGAAAAATGTGAATGGGCTTCTCTTGAGTAATACAGTGGTGTGAACTCCATGGGAGTTCCCTATATTGCAATGAGGGATTGTGGAAGCTGCAGGATTCTCCAGCAGAAAATATTTTAATTGTCTATGATATTATGGGGAGCTGCTTGGGCCTCCTTCTTGACTTTTCCCCCTATAGAAAGTCCATTTTGATACTAGGCTGATCCTAAATATGGAGATGGGGCAGCAGATGCAGAATTCTTCATTACTTCTTTATTATGTCATCTAGAGTCTCTCTACTTCTTGGCATCTCTGCCACATCACCACCAGGCTCCAGCACCCTCAAATACTATAGCTAAGTAGAAGTTTATTCTTTGTTTTGGTGCTTTCTGTGGGAGGAAAAATGCTTCATGAACCACCATCTAACCATGCATGACCTTAGCATTTTAACCATTGTTGTTTTAAATTCCTGGTTTGGTATTCCAACATCTCTGCTTGATGTATCTTTAACCTGTGCTTTTTGCACAGGTTTTTTAGTATACTTTGTAATTTTTTTTGTGTTCATAGAAACTCTCCTTTATTTTCAAAGCATGTCTCTAAATACCTTTAATGTCACACTGAGAGTTGTGGGAGTTGGGTGGGAAATTTGACTGTTAGGTTTATTCAACACAATCTACTTTTAGTATGATCACTAATTTCCGAGATTGTAAACACACTTGATTTGTCACCATTATTTCATAGCATGTTTATACCTTGCAATTTTTACTTGGTAACTAGATAGTATATACTGGGTGAAATGAACTGTTGCAAATAGGCTTCTAACAATGTAATAGTAAGTGTGGAGTTATAGGGAAAACATTCTGTAGGCTAATGATTAGTGACCCCGTGCCTCTGGACTATAAATTTCATGTGTGTTTTGTCTTTCCCCCTTTTGTTCATCATGGCTGAAGAGTGTGGTGGGGGTAATCAGGTCACATGATGATCAGAAAACAGAGAGGCTCCACTTTCCAGACACAAATATACAACTCAAAGCCACCCCTCTATGAGACCATGAGACCCAAGGAATGGAGTCTGCTGTCTATGGACTGAGACCTAGGAAAACATGAGCCCCCAAATAAACTTTTCCTCCTCTATAATTGTGCTGGCTGAGTCTTTTGGTAGCAGTGCAAAAAAAAAGCTAACTAAAATAACCCCGCCATAATTATGACTTTGAAACTCTCAGTCTCGTTACACTGATCCTCCAGTAGTTCCTCAGTTACAGTTACAGTTAAGGTTTTCCTACCCTGTCACTGTTTCACATAGAGGTTCACATAGAGGTTCCTGCTCCTGCTGCAGGAAGTTATAATTTTCTTTGTCTGGATGTCTGTCTCTCCAATTTTGGGGGCAATGGTTTTCCTATGACCTAACTTTTCTTAGAGATCTAAGAAGAGTCATTGAATTTTCATTTCTCCCAGGCTTTTAATTTGTTAAAATGGAGAGGTAACTTCCAAATCCCTTACATCTCAAATCAGAGACTGGAAGCCTTCTTGTTTTTGCTTTTAATAGATGTGAAGGAGAAACTCAGAACACTTTAGTTAAACATCTTTGCCTAATTGGTAGGGTTATAGGAAAACTCACATTTTTAGTGCCTACTTTTAATGGAAAGTGTATATTTATACACTCTCTATTCAAACCATCATTAGAGTATGAGAAAAAAATCTTAAGCACTACTTAGACACAACACTGAATTTCAAAGCCTGTTTATTTGTGGTAAAATAGTCAGAAAGCTCTGACTGTCCCAAAGGCTTCCTCCAAGTCCTTCATCCTAACTTTCTGAAACTATTTAGTAGATCCTCAATAAAGGGCAGTGTTTTAGTGAACTTTTTTATCACTGTGACCAAAATACCTGACAAGAGCAACATAGAAGAGAAAAAGTTTATTGTGGTCCATGGTTTCAGAGGTCCAGTCCATGGTTAGCCAACTCCATAGCTATAGGCCCAAAGCAGAACAGCATGGGTGAAGGGTGTGGTGGAGGAAGGCAGGTCAGCACCTGGCAATCAGAAAGGAGATGGGGCAAGGGCAGAGCGAGCTTGCCTGTGTGTGCTCTACTCACCAGGGAAAAAATATAAACCCTGAAGACAACCCCCCACCCCACTAGTAACCAGTTTCCTTCAGCTACATCCTACCTGCCCACATTTACTGCCTGGTTAATCCATATCAGTGAGTTAATCCACTGATTAGGTTATGCTCATAAACTAATCATTTCACCTCTGAAAATTCTTGCATTATCTCACGCATGAACTTTTGGGGGATATCTAATATGCTAACTGTAACATTCCAACCGTGCCTATCTCATAATGCAAAATACATTTTATCAATTTCCAAGAACTCCATGACCGTAACAGTTCCAGCATTGCCTAAAAGTCAAAGTCCAAAGTCTCCTTAGAGAGTCAAGGCAATTACTCAGAGTGAGCCCATATAAAAATCAAAACTAAGTTACACATGCATGATATATAATGGCTCAGAGGAAACCTTTCCATTCCAAAAGGAAGATATAGGGGACGAGAATGAAGGGATGGGGTCAAAGTAATTAATAAATCATTATATCATGTGTCTAGTGGCAATCTTTTATTTCAGAAAGAATATTATTATTATTAGGTTGCTACATTTATACAAACAACATTAGAAAGCATGCATTTTTTTTCATTGTTGGACTTTAAAAAAATTAATTAATTTATTTTTTCTAATTTGTTATACATGACAGCAGAATGCATTTTGATTCATAGTACACAAATGGAGCACAATTTTTCATTTCTCTGGTTGTACACAAAGTATTCGTGTCTCCATACATGTACCTAGGGTAATGATGTCCATCTCATTCTACCATCTTTTCTAACCCCATGTACTCTCCCTCCCCCTACCTCCACTTTGCCCTATCTAAAGTTTTCTCCCATGCTCCCCACCCGACCCCGTCCCCATTATGGACCAGCATCCTCATATCACAGAAAACATGTGACATTTTTTGGGGGGGATTGGCTTACTTCACTTGGCATGATATTTTCCAACTCTATCTATTTACCTGCAAATGCCATGATTTTATTCTCTTTTAATGCTGAGTCATATTCCATTGTGTATATATATACCACAGTTTCTTTATTCATTCATCTGTTGAAGGGCATCTCGGTTGGTTCCAAAATTTAGCTATTTTGAATTGTGCTGCTATAAAGAATGATGTGGCTGCATCACTGTGGTATGCTATTTTTAAGTCCTTTGGGTATAAACTGAGGAGTGGGATAGCTGGATCAAATGGTGTTTCCATTCCAAGTTTTCTAAGGAATCTTCATACAGCTTTCCAGACTGGTTTCACCAATTTGCAGTCCCAACAGAAATGTAAGAGTGTGCCTTTTTTCCCACATCCTTGCCAACACTTATTTTATTATTGATCGTATTCTTAATAACTGCCATTCTGACTGGAATGAGATGAAATCTCAGTGTAGTTTTGATTTACACTTCTCTAATTGCTGGAGCTGTTGAACATTTTTTCACATGTTTATTGATCAATTATATTTCTTCTTTTGTGATGTGTCTGTTCAGTTCCTTATCTCATTTGTTGATTGCATTATTTGTCTTTTTTTTCCGAGTTCTTCATAAATCCTGATGTGTCTATGGTAACAATTTGCTCCCATTCTGTAGGCTGTCTATTAACTTCACTGATTGCTTCTTTTGCTGAGAAGAAGCTTTTAAGGTTGAATCCATGTCATTTATTGATTCTTGATTTTATTTCTTGAGCTTTACAGTCTTGTTAAAGAAGTAGGGGCCTAATTCGACACGATGAAGATTTGGGTCTACTTTTCTTCTATTGGTCTCTGGTCAAATTCATGGGTCCTTGATCTACTTTGAGTTGAGTTTTGTGCATGATGAGAAATAGGTGCTTAATTTCACTTTGCTGTATCAAAGCTGTGTGCTCAGAGATGTAGCTCAGTGGTATGCAGTGCTGTGGCAGGAAGTTGTCTCTATACCTTGTCCCATGTCCCCAAGTGCAGGGTACCTCGTGGAGGGGACTATGGTAGTAGTTGCAGTGTCCCAAGATGGAGGTCACCAGGGGAGCCCCACATTAGTAGGTGGGGGTCCATATGGGAGCTGAGGCTGGGGGTACTGTGTGGGAGTGGCTCCCAGGGGTACCTGCATGGATGAGCAGCTAGGAGGTCCTGCATGGGTGCTGATGCCAGGGTCCTGCTCAGCCATGGTGGCCGGGGGTCCTGCATAGATGCCAAGGCCAGGGGACATGTATGGGCATGGTGGCCAGGTTTCCTGTGTGGGAGTAGCTGTAGGGGGTCCTCTAATAACTGGCAGAGAAACAGTATTCCCATTGCTTAAATCCCATGTCAGGGAGCAACAAGGAACGTGGCTTCCCTGTAGCCCACCATCTTAGATGTCAGAAAGCGTGTTTTGGCAGTTTAACTGCAATAAAAATTTAATTTACTTTTGCTCTCTATTTTCATCATAAAATTTATTAGGAAATTTTAATTGGTATTTAGCATTTGCAAATATTTCCTACTTAAATGATCAATATGAGTAGGAACTTGGCTTAATTAGTTCTCTTTGCACTTAATTAGTTTCTTTGCACTTCTGTAGTGCAAAGAGAACAATAATGCAATACCACTATATAGCCAATGAGATAGTAAATTTTTTTTTTAAAAAAACAAATACCAATGGTTGGTAAGTTTGGGAATGGCTTCTGGTAATGCATGTTGGTAATATCATTTGAAAAATTATTTACATATATTTACTAAAATTGAACAGATTTATATTTTCTTATGTTGTTAATAGAAATTTGCATATGTTTTCTCCTCCCCTTCCATTCTCCCTCCTCCTCCTCCTCCTCCTCCTCCTCCTCCTCCTCTTCCTCCTCCTCCTTCTTCATAATGATAGATATTGAATCTAGAGCTTTGCACTCTAACACTGAGCTACATCCCCAATCCTGTACATGGTAACCAGAAATGGCAATGATGGTTATCTGTGTACTATTTACTTAATTTCTTTCAGTTTGTGAAAATTCTGTGAACAATACTTAAGAATTTTTACAATTTTCTGATTTCGCATTATACATTTATACACACACGTGCGTGCGCGCACACACACACAAACACACACACACACACACACACACACACACACACATATTCCCCAGCTCTGTCACATCTGATGCAGATTATATGGCTCTTGTTGACTCTTCCTGAGGGGTGGCCCAGAAACATGGGACTTTTCCATTATACCACACTAGTATCAGAATCATGTAGTTTTCAAAATATTTACAGAAGAGTACAGGACAAACTCAGGTCTACAAGTAGTTTAAATCCCTTCCACCTGTATTTTAACAATTTTGTTATTTGAAGCTCAATCCTTTCCTCCCATTCTAGCTTGGAAATTGTGCTTTCCCATGTGCCAGGAGAACAATATTATGTAGTGAGTACATATGTTGCTTCTGTCATAAACTATTTCACCCATCTTATCTTCTTTATTTTTTCAATAAAAGTTCTTTAAAAGGGTAAAGGTTCCATGTGAAGCAGTTTTGGAATACATATATTGAATTTTTTTTTAATCTAGCACTTTGCTTTCATATTTGATATCTATCATCCTCCTAGGGTCTCAGTCAAAATGGAGACAGAATTAGTCTCACTTTACTATTTAAGTAACTCTATAAATATTGAGCACAAACTTTGCTTAAGGTATTCTTTGTGATGAATTTTGCTGAATGAATGTTTATACTGTAGAAATAATCAGTGTGAGAATGTGATCAAGATACTCAGGTCATTAACTAGCTTCTGTGTTTGTTGTGTGAAGTAAATATATTAAAACTTAAATTTTAGTACAAATATAAAATAAATAGATTTTTAAAAGATTTTTTTTCTACTAAAAAAGTTGAGAAATTTCTGTCATCTTTCCTGGAAATTTTAAGTCACAGAAAATATTATTCTTGGAATGTGTTTCAAACTTTTAGGACAGGTAAGGGCAGAATGAATGGTACAGTTTTAAGGGAAGTGTGTAGTTGTCCTAAACCTGCCCTTACATTTTTCTTGACTCCAAAGTAATTAGAACAAATCTAGAGCTCCCCAACAAATCAGTTTGAGAAGTTGGTTTATTAGTGTGATGAACTAGAAAGTATAATTAACCTTTATTTAGGACACATTATGTGCCTGTCATTTTTACATGAGAGATTTTAATTGGTAGTCAAAATATCTCCTTGAATTAAATACTATAAATATAGCAATATCAATTTAATATATTTATTATACCATTCAAAGATGAATAAACTGAAGCTCTGATTGGATAAATGACTTGCTTTAAATGTGAATCCAAGCAGTAAAAGTACATAGTTTACTTCTTAGACATTTTGGCATGTGGTGTTTCTCTTAATTTCTTTGATGTTGATAATCCAATAAATCTCAGGAAAAGAAATATCTAAATAATAAGAATGCAATAAAATTGTTTTGGACTCTACCAACTGAGCCATATCCCCAGATGCATTTTCAGTATTTTTATATCATTGATGTGTTATATGTGTCTATATGCATCTTGCTTTTTAGAAGCAGCTTTATTGAGATATAATTTATACACTCTTCAAGTCACCTATTTAAAAAATAAAATTCAATGGCTTCAAAAAAAATAAAATAAAATTGTTTTGGCTATTCTGGGTCTTTCAAATTTGTTTTAGAACTATTTTTTTCTAGTTCCTTTTTTATTTATTTATTTATTTTTGAATACCAGGGATTGAATTCAGGGGAACTTGAACCCATTTTTGTATTTTATTTAGAGACAGGGTCTCACTGAGTAGTTAGTGCCTCACTGTTGCTGAGGCTGACTGAACTTATGATCCTCCTGCTTCAACCTCCAGAGCCACTGGGATTATAGGCCTATGCCATTGTGCCTAGCTTGTTTTTTCTAGTTTAGTGAAGAATGTCATTCATATTTTGATGGGGATTACATTAAATCTGTATGTTGCTTTTAGAAGTATAGCCATTTTAACTATCATTTCTTCCTATCCACTAACATGAGCGGTCTTTCCATCTTTTTTTTTTTTTAATGTTCTATGGTTTTCATTCTAGAGATTTTCAATTCCTTGGTTAGATTTATTCCTTAGTATTTTATGATACCAATGGTACAGAGGGGAAGATATGGAGACAAACCTACTTAGATACAGACATCTGATTCTTGACAAATGGGCCAAAAATTTATATTAGAGAAAATGCAATCTTTTAAAAACCTTGTTCTTTTTAGTTATACATGACAGTAGAGTCAATTTTGACATATTTATACAAACATGGAGTATATCTTATTCTAACTAGAATCCCAATCTTGTGGATGTACATGATGTGGAGAGTCACTGTGGTGAAGGGGAATAAAGGGAAGGGAGGGAAAATAGGAATAGGAAAGACAGTGGAATGAATCTGATAACATATAGCCCTTTTAACAAATGGTGCTGGTAAAAGTGTTTATCCATATGTAGAAGAAAGAGAATAGGTCCTTATCTCATACCACAAAAATCAACTCAAGATGGATCAATGGATCATGCCAGGAGAGCGTGCTACCGCTTGAGCCACATCCCCAGCCCCCAACACTCTTTTAACATACAGAAATAACTTTCTCAATAAGACCTCTCATGTCTCAGGAATTAATGCCAAGAATTAATAAATGAGATGGCATCAAAATTAAAAGCTTCCACACAGCAAAAGAAGCAATTAAGAATTGAAGAAAGAACCTACAGAAAGGGAGAAAATCTTTGCTGGCTAGTTTTTTGACACAGGATTAATATCCAGAATATATCAAGAACTCAGAAAACCTAATAGCCAAAAGACAAAAAGCCCAATTAATAAATGAACAAATGAATTAAATAGACACTCCTTAAAGAAATAAACACATATTAAAAAAATGTCCATTAGCAATTAAGAAAATGAAACTCAAAACCACACTGAGATTCCATCTTACTGCAGTCAGAATGGCAGTCTCAAGAATACAAACAATAATAAATACTGGAGAATATTTAGAGAAAAGGGAACACTTTTACCCTGTTGGTGGGATTTTAAATTAGCACAACCACTATGGAAGTCAGTATAAACGTTTCCTCAAAAAACTAAGAATGGAATCACCATTGGACACAGCTATACCACTCCTTGGTATTATTTATTCTAAAGAATTAAAATCACCATGCTATAGAAATACATGAATGCCCATGTTTACAGCAGCACAATTCATAATAGCCAAACTATGAAACCAGTCTAAGTCTCCATCAACAGATGAATGAATAAAGAAAATATGATATATAAACACAAAGAAATTTTATTCAGACTGCCGCAGTCTGGCTGGGCACAAAATCATGAGCCACTCACAGCCTTGTAAATTCAAACAGCAATTCTTTATTCCCGATTTCACATTGACACTCTACAATCACGTTCTGGGGAAATCCATGTTCTCTGCCCAAATCCACCTCCTCTGCCTCCCAAAAACTCTCTGAATCCCGGGAGAGACTCAAGGGGAACTCAGGCAGCAGGATATGCCCTATTCCCAGCAGGAATAATCTTAAACCTGGAACCGCCCTAAACCTGGATCCGCCCTGGTCCTTGAGCAAGGTCACCTTACATGCAATGTTACTGCAGAATGTCCTATTTCCACGAGTCCTTCCACTAAGCAACATGGGGTACGCTGGCAAGGAAATTGTCATACCTACTTGGCTAATGGCTCCCAGCATCTCCCCTCTTCTGATTAATTAAACAACAAGTAATGTGGCTTAAGGACTGTGCCTGGTAGGTTGTCCAATTCAACATATGGTTCTTACCCGTCATGGGAAAAACTGACCTCTAGTCGTCAGCCTCCTGTCTTAGGTTGATACCACTGCAATTGGATCATACCTGTCACTGACTACCGGTCCAGCATATAGCCATTGGCCCCAAATTTTAGACCATCACTAGCAGAAGGGAGGAGGATACAGAAATGCCACGACACCAAGCCAAAAAATGTATTATTTTCATTTAATACATTGCGGTATATATTCTGTTTTCACATGCACATCTTCTAGCTCATTTGATCCTTATCCGAGTTGCATGAGATTGAATTTATTATTTTTCATTGAATTTATTATTTCATTAATATCTTGTCATGGGAGATTATTCTGAATTACCCAGTTGAGCCCAATCTACTCACATGGGTCCTTATTAAGAGGGAAAGAAGCAAGCAGGTCAAAGGCAGAGGAAAGAGATGTGGCAACAAAAGCAACTGTGGAGGAATGTGCTTTGGAGATGGAGGAAGGAGACAAGTTGCCAAGGAATGCAGATGTCTTCTAGCAGCTGGAAAAGTCAAAAAGAAACAGATTCTCCCCTGGAGGCTCTGGAGGAAAATAGTTCTGCTGACACCCTGACTTTATCCTGGTAAGACTCTTCTGGCCTCTAGAATAATAAGAAAATAAATTTTTCCAGTTTTAAACTGATAATTTTGTGACAATTTGTTCTAGTAGCAACAAGAAATCAAGAGAGTAAACCTGCTAGATTATAATGGGAAAAACTGTATTGTTTCAACAGCAAGTACAAGGTTTAGGTTTTTAAATTATTTCGTCGTTTATCAAACTAAGGAAAGTTCACTGGCTGAATTTAATTCTCTGTGGTCAGGGGCTTAGGTCCCCATTTACTTTGTGACTGAATCTCAGAACATCTCTCAGCTTAAAGGTCACTTACATTCCTTGTCAAGCTATCTTCAAATCAGTAGTGGTGCACTGTGTCCTTCTCAGAGTGAATCTCTTTGATTTTTCCCTTCTGTCATTATCTTTTGCTTCTAGCCAGAGGAAGTTCTTTGCTATTAAGGGCTCAGGTAATTAGATTGATCTTGCCTGGATAATCCATGTTAATCTATTTTAAGATCTGTAACTTTAATTAAACTAGCAAAACCCCTTGCACAGTGTCATATAATAGTCAAAGATTCCAGGAATTAGGGTGCTGACATCTTTAGGGGGGCATTCTAATGATCTCAACGTTATTCAATTGTTTTGTTTTTGCATTAATGTAATAAAGGCAAAACTTTTTCGTTTTACACACCTACATATCAGGTTTTTATATGTAGTTTTCACTTTATCGATTATTTCTAAGCATGCTATAATTTCTGTTTTGATTTATTTTATATTTTAAATGTACAAATATGTAGGAATTTTTGGCCTGTGGTTTTGTTGGTAGTATATATTTTTATTGTGGTCCCCTTTACATTTTAACTAGATTTTTTTTTGCATTTATATTATTTTTCCTGGTGTGTCTGTTACCTATCCACTCCCCACCCACCGACTATTTGAAGCTAGCTTATTTTTATATTCACATGCTCATTCTGTCTCCATTATTCTATTGAAAACCTGTTTCTTCCTAGAGTCCCTGCCCTGCAGTGTGTTAATGCAGTTTGGACTAAGTATCTGCTGATCAGTTGTTTGCTCTTTTGGGATTCCCCTACTTTGCTCTCTTGTATTGGGCACATTGTTTTTCAGGTCCTATGCTTTCTTCAATTTTAGTTTATTAACTTGTTGGACAGGACAGATCTTCAAAAAGCACATCGGAGAGTCCAGATTTTTCGGGCTGTCATGTGAAGGAAGTTTGGAAGCTATTTTAAACTTTTTCCCAACAACAATAACAAAAAATATGAACAAATTGAAAAGTGCACTGCTTTTTAGGTATTTCAGAGAACTGAGTGAGGTTATAGGGCAAACAACTCTCTCCAGAGTTGAAGAAACAGAAATAGATACTGCCAATGTTTTATCAGTGGAAAATTTCTCATACATACAATTACATAAATCATTATTTTTCAGAGCTGGAGACACTGCTCAGTTGTTTTCTGGTATATGGTAAATTAGTGAGAAATCCAAATTCATTCTTATTTTTCTCTTTTTCGAAGTACCTTGTTTCATCTCTTTTTAAGCAACTAAAACATTTCCATTCTGACTTGATAGACTGTAGCTAGGTTTTAAGTATGCCTGAGGATTTTTTTCATTTATTCCGTTTGACACTGAGTGTCTGAATGTTTCAGTCTTCCATCTAAAGATGTGTGTCTTTCTTCTAGCACACTATCCCCCCTTGCTCTGTAATTCCCAGATGCTTATTCTTTATGTTTCATAATTTCCATATGTGTCTTATTTTTATTTTTACTCATATATTTCATGTCTTCATTATTTTGCCACATATATATACACACAAATACATAAACACATAATATATATATATAATATAATATATATGAAAAGAGATGGCATTGTAGACTGTTAGAGTTATCCCATATCATTTAACAAGTTTCCCCTCTCCAATCTCCATTATCTTTCCTGATCTCTAATATAACTGTTAAGGCCCAACTAAGAGTCTCTCAGCAGGTCCCCAAGGGCCTTATCATTTGACCTATTTCTGTCACTTTTGCTATTCTAGATTTTTTTCTCATTAATTAAGGAATCCAGTGTTTTCAATTTAAGAATTTTATTCCTAATTTGTATTTCTATAATTTTATTTCCATAGATTTAGAAAGGTAGAAGCAATTTATTTTTAAGTTGGCTAACTTGAAACTACAGACTGCTATAGTACTTCATGTGTTAGAAAAATGGAACAAAAATATTTTTTCTCACAGGACTTTTTTTTCTTTTCTGGTGCTGGGGATTGAACGCAGGGCTTTGGGCATGGTAGGCAAGTGTGCTAGCACTAAGCTGTATCCCCAGCTGCTCAAAGATTTTTTAAAACTAAGGTGAGATAATATGTGAAAAATTGACATACTTGAGAAATGGATAAAGTGAAATGAGAATGAGAGCTCAAAAGAAAAGAACTAAGTCTTACCTCAGTCTATTGAAGTTTTAAAAAATTACTAGTTATGTAATTTTATTAAAATAATGTGATATATATATATATATATATATATATATATATATATATATATATTATATTGATTGTCCAATATTATCTACATTTAAACACATTCTGTTGGACCACTAGCTATTTCTTTTTTTCGTTTTCATATTCAAAATAATTCCCAAAAGTCTAAAAACTTGAAATATTATGATGATCCCCCAAATAAACAGTACTTTTGAACTTGTACTTGTCAGGAAGATCATCTTTGTCAGTAAGGAATATGGCTTTGAGTATCAGAAAGCTCTAAAATCATAGTTCCTCTTATTTTTTTTTATGTTGAAGAACCTCAGAAGCAGACACTTGTTAATGTTGACCTCTGCTTGATAATTTCATTTGAAGACCAAGAACATTTCTATTTTCAAGTTCTGCCTTTCTTGTGTGGTTCTGACTATTACAACTACAGACTTCTTTTTCTTGTTCACAAAGGGAAAAGGTGACAAAAAAATTCTAGGGCACTTTCTGTAATATCTCTGGATTTTAATCAGAAAAACATTAGCCTTCCCACTAGAATTCTTCCTTGTGCAAAACTATGTCACATAGACAAACTTATGCTTGAAAGAAGACTTGGGACATTTTAAACTTTACAGTGATAATATGAATGAAAGCATTTCCAAATATTTTTGGTTCACTACTTTATATTTTCAGCTAAATAAATTTAAGAGGAAATGAGTCAAAAAATTTTTAAAAGATGTCTATTGACTTATGATTCATTATCACAAGTGACATTTATTTTTATTATTTTAAATGAAACCATATTTTCTTACTAGGTCAAATAGCCACACACAGGGAACTTTATGACATTTTTGAAACAATCAAGATAAATAAAAATATTTTTGAAAAGTGGATACAACACAGACCATCATGAATCACATATTAGTACACAATTTCAGCAACTTGTTCTCTCAGTTATGAGTCATCATTGAGGCTAGAAAATATTTCTATCTATTAAGATTAAATTGAATGATATGAGAGATAAAATGAAAGCACACATACAAGATTTTAATGGACAATTACGGGAGTATTCTAATATGAGTAATAGCATCAGAAATTGGAACAAATATTCAGAGGGTTTACTATCTGACAGGCAATGTCTTACACACAGTAGATAAAATCTTTAGCTGCACAGGTGTGATACCTGCTCTTCTACAGCTTACTGTTCATGGAATGAATAGGAACATAGCATTGTCTTAAAAATGTATATGCAAAATCATAATGTGGGTATTTTTAGCCTCTTTTTTTTTTTAAAAAAAATGAGACTTTGGAGAAAAAGTGACTTAGATAATGACATAGAATTCAGGAAAGCTAAAATATTAGTTAAATATGCTTGAATAAAAATCTATAACATTCCCCCATACCACCATCCAGTACTTTTTATATGACATTAAAATTTAATTATAGGTATTTTAGCCATTAAAGTGTTTTCAGTTCTTATTACGGTGCTGCATACATCAGTCAAATAGTCTTATCTTTAAGTTATCTGAATCTTGATTTGTCAATTATAAAAACTTATATAAACTCCTCCATAAACTTGCTTGCTATAAGATTTTTTTTTAAAGAGAGAGTGAGAGAGAGGGAGAGAGAGAGAGAATTTTAATATTTATTTTTTAGTATTTGGCGGACACAACATCTTTCTTTGTATGTGGTGCTGAGGATCGAACCCGGGCCGCACGCATGTCAGGCACGCGCGCTACCGCCTGAGCCACATCCCCAGCCCCTGCTATAAGATTTCAATGTGAAAAGTGTAAGATCCCTTTTAGCACCTAGGAGAATGTAGGATGCAGGTGTTCATTCAATGATGGCTGGTTTTATGCTTTACAGTGATATAATAAACTCTGAGGAGGGAGATAGAGAATTCTCATTAATTCTTTCAACATGAACATAGATACGACCATGAATGCAGCATAAATATATGATAGTGACCATTTTGTGTTTTGGAAAAGTAAAAAAACCTCTTAGTGACTATAATCATAATTTTCTTTTTGTATTGAGATACTATCACTAATAATAAAATGAATGTAGAATAAAATATCAATGGCCCATTACTTACTACTTAAACAATTGGCAAAAGAATAAATAAAGAAAAAACTATAATAAAATCTGAATGAATATTGGTAACTTTTGACTGGTAATGTTAATAAAGACAACATATGAGCTTTAAAAGGTAGATTTTTTTTTTTTTTGTATTTGACTACTCTTATTTTAGGAGGCTTTTCTAATGGTACTAGCAGAATTCCCATACAATAATTAACATGTAAGAATCTTCATTTTAACAGTATTTATAATAATAATGCATTGTGAAATGCCTAAGAAACTAGTAAGTAGCTAAGATCCTCCCATATGAAATACTAATATGCATATATCATGTGAAATTATCTCAATAAATACTTAGTAAAGAAGGGATTTTTCAAATCTGTTAAATGAAAAACCTATCAAGTTCATGATTAAACTACACAGGAACTACATGTATTATGATATTATTTATGAAAGTCCAGAATCTTATCAACAAAAATGTGTAACACTGAGAGCCCATATGAGTTACCTGTTGCTATGGTAACAAACTACTATAAGGAGTGGTTTAAAACACAAAAATTTATCTTTATATCTCTGGAAGTCAAAACTCCAAAATGACTCTCAAATGAAGGTGAGAAGAGGGCTAAGTTCCTTCCAGAAGTTCTAAAGGAAAATTTATTTCCTGACTTTTGCAACATCATTCCACAATCCTAGGTTCATAACTATATTCTTCTTATCTTCAAAGTAGCATCTGATTCTTTTGGCTGTCTCTTCCACAGGTCTTTTGGCTGTCTCTTCCAACTTCTGTGATTACAATGGGCCCATCCATATAATCCAGGATGATTGCTTCATTTTAAGGACCTCTGATTGACTCTTTAATTCTATCTACATTCCTAATTCTCCTTTGGCATGCAACCTAACCTATTAATTTTGTGGGAATTAGGGCATCAACAACCTGATAACAGTAGCTATTGTTTTCTCTCAGGGAGCCCTAGATGATTTTAGCGTGACTACACCTAGAACTGAGTAAAAACTACTCAGTTTTTTTCTAGCTGTCATGTTGATGACAGCTAGAAATTTAAAATGTAAGGTTTATTTCATACTAGAACCTAGTGACAAAGGGATAGACTGCTTGGTTTTAATGACATTGGTGAGCCATGTTTATTAAAGGGCTGCTGGAGGAAGATAACACCTGCCACCAGCTGGCTAGACTTGGGTTAAGTGACCTATACAGAAAAAAAACATGTCTGTATTAACTGTCTCCTCTCTAATTTTCCAAAGCAAAATTGCAAGACCAGCAACAAACTTCAATACATAGGACCTTTAAAATTTTATGATACCTTTTGCTGGAGATGTAACAAAAATAATAGCTTACTTTAGAACATTCACTATGTTCCAGGTACTACTTTAAATACTTATATGAACTAAATTGTTTATGTTTTTAGGAATTCTTTGAAGAAGTAAAAAACAGGTGTGGTAAGTTTGAATACCTAAGTATATAATGCATCCTGTTATAAAGCCCAAATTTAAATATAAATAATTTAGCTTTACAGTGTGGGTTCTCACCACCAAACTCTTTCTGTATTAAAATTTGTACATATGTATGTGCTCATTGGGATTTTTGAATTTCCATAAGGAGATGATTTCAGGTAGAAGGAGATTATACTTCCTGCCAATACTGGCATTTACAATTGTGTGTGTGTGTGTGTATGTGGGTGTATGTGTTGAATATGCCATTATGGGTTCATATTGCTTACACCTCAAAATGGTAAAGTGTGAGAAAACAATTACAATTAGATGTCTTCATCTGGAAAGTATTTGCTAAACTTTGAACAGAAGCGTGAAGAACATGCATCCATATTTTTCCTCTGATCTTGGGGAAATAGTATTGTCCCTTTCAACACTAAGATATTAGCTTTGGGGTTGTTATAGATGCTTTTTGTCAAGTTGAGGGAGTTCCCTTATATTCTAAGATTATTAATGCTTTAATCATAAAAAGGACTGTTTTCAAACACTTTTTCCATATCTACTAATATGACTGTGATTTCTCACATATATACTAATGGTATATATGGTATTACATTAATTATATATCATATATGTTAATAATATATAATATATTAATATAATATTTGTTTTAATGAGATTAATATAACTAATAGTATATATTATATATTATACAATTAATGCAATACCATTATAATGGTATAATGGTACTACATTAATTAATTATTATATGGTGTTGTTTCATCGTTTAGATGTGAGGTGTCCCCCCAAATTTCATGTGTGAAACAACATAAGAGGGTTTAGAGGAGAAATGATTGGGTTATGAATCTTAAACCAATAAGTGGATCAATCCCTGATTGGATTAACTTGGTGGTGCGTGAGGGCAGGTAGGGTGTGGCTAGTGGAGATGGGAGATTGTGGGTATGCCTTTGGAGTTTATAATTTTTCATGGTAAGGAGAACTCTTTCTCTGCTTCCTGATCATCATGTGCGCTGCTTCCCTCCACCTCACTCTTCTACCTCGATGTTCTGCCTGAGGAATGGCGCCAGCTGTCTATGGACTGAGACCTCTGAAACTGTGAGCCCCCAAATAAACTTTTCCTCCTCCACAATTGTTCTGGTCCAGATCTTTCATTCACAGCAGCAAAAAAGTTGACTAAAACATATGTCAAACCAACTTTCTATTTCTGTGATAAATTTAACTAGTCGTGATTTATAATTCCTTTTCTGTGTTGCTGGGTTTTGATTATATTTTGTTGAAGATTTTTTTTGTACCTATAATCAAAAATAAATATTGTTCTGTAGTGATTTTGTTTTCTGGTATATGTTTGTCTGATTTTGACACTAGGGTAGGATTGACCTCATAGAATAGTTTGGTTGGAGTTATGCTTTGAATACAGAATGACCCCCATGAAGTATATTGTGCTTTGACTCCCAATGCAGCAGCGTTCAGAGGTGAGGCTTGGGATTGGATCCTGAGGGCTCTGATTTAATAGGAGGAGTCATCTATTGATGGCTATGTGGACTACCTGGAGGAGGTAGAAACTATAGGTGGTGGTGGTGGGGGATATGGTTGGAGGAATTCGGTCACTGGGGGCCTGCCATGGAAAAGAACTTCTTGTCTCATACCTTTTTCCTTTCTCTGCGTTCTCTGTCATACCCTTCTACCATGATGCTCTGCTTTACCTCCTGCCCAGAGCTATGAAGTCAGCTGAGCATAGACTGAAACCTCTGAAATGCTGATCCAAAATAAATGCTTCTTCCTCTAATTTTTTCTTTCTCATATGTTTGTCACAGTGATGAAAAGCTAACTGACACAGTCAGTCCTCTTCTATTTCGTGGAAGAGTTTGTTACTAATTGGCTTTATGTCTTAGGTGTTTGTTGGAATTCACCACTGAAGTCATGGGCTCTAGGCTTAAACTCTATGAGATGATTTTAAAATTCAGTTTCTTTATTCATACCATTCTTTTCAGATATTAAAATTCTTCTGGAGTCTGTTTCAGCAGTTTATTTCTTATGAGAGTGTTGCCCATTTCTTTTAAGCAACTAAGTTTATTAGTAAATATTTGTTCATAATTTCCCCTTGTAATTCTTTCTATTTTTGTTAGGCAGTAGTCATGTCTCCTCTTTCATTTATGATTGTAGTTATTTGAGTTTTTATTTCTCCTTTATCAATCTAGCTAAAAGATCGTGAATTTTGTTGAATTTTTAAAAATAACTAATTTTTTGCTTCATTGTTTTTTTAAATTGTTTTTTTTGTTTATTATTTTTTCCCTTATTTTTATTATTTCCTTCCTTTACATGTTTTAGGATTTTTTCCTCCTCTTCTTTTCTACTGTCTGTCTTAAGGTGTAAGTTTAGGTTATTGATTTTGGATCTTTCTTCTGTCTTAATACACACGCACACACACACACACACACACACACATACACACACACACTTATAGCTACAAGTTTCCCTCAATGAACTGCTTAGGCACATCATTAAATTTGAGTCATTGCATTTTCATTTTAATTCATCACAAAATATTTTCTAATTTCTGTTATGATTTATTATTTGAACCATTAGTTATTTAGGATTTTGTTATTTAGTCTCCACATATTTCTGAACTTTCTAAATTGCTTTTTGTTATTAATTTTAAATTTTATAGTATTGTGGTTTAGAGCGTATGTTTAGTTTCATTTTAATCCTTTTAAGTTCAGCGAGGCTTATCTAATGACCTATCTTAGATATGGTCTATACTATAAAATGTTTCCTGTATATTAGGAAGAATTATAATTAGTTATTATTTAGTGAATTTTTTTACATATATCTTGTAAGTCTATTTAGTTTACATTCCCTTCCAATCTTCTATTTTCTTGTTGATCCATATTCTGCTTGCTATATTTATTATTGAATATGGGGTATTGGCATTAGAATATTAATCCAATTTTGAGCTTTGAATTTTCTATTTCTGATTCAGTTGTAGGTTTCTGTAAAACTTTATAAAAGTTATTCTCTTTTTAGGTGCATGTAAGTTTATAATTTTGATATTGTTCTGATGAATTAAAGCTTTTATTGATATAAAAATTTCCTTTTAATTATAGTAACTTTTTTTTGCTTTAAAGACTACTTTGTCTTCTAATTGTATAATTGCTTCAGTTTTATTATGATTGCTGCTTGTATGATCTGTGCACCTATAATATATTAAGTATATTTTTAAGCATATAAATGTTATATATAATAAATATATATTCAAATTTTTTTCTTTGTATAAATTTCTTACTTTCTTTCAGTATCTTGAATATATTGTCTCACTGTCCAGTGGCCTTCATGATTTTGATGAGTAATCAGCTGTAAATCTTATTGAGATTTCCTTGTTTATGACTGATCATCTTCTTTTACTCCTTTTAAAATTATCTTTTTAAATTTGGGCTTGAATATTTTGACTGTAATCTGTTGTAGAGGGCCATACCTTTGTTTATTCTACCTGGAGTTCACTGACTTTCTTGGATGGGTAGACAATGTTTTTCATTAAGTTCAGAAAAATTTCAGCCTCATTACTTTAATATTTTCCCCTGTGCCTTCTCTCTTCTTTCTCTTCATCTTCTGTCTTTTGAACTTTTTGAGTTATGTGATTGATCAACCATTTTATTTCCATCTATTTTCAGAATTTAAGGACAAGTTTATGATCCAGTTATTTTAAAAATATGTACATCTTTATGTTATACAGTCAATATGCCATTTGTAAGATACCTCTGTGTCTATCTTTAATCATTTTTTGCTCACCTGTGAATATGTGTTATCTTGGAGAATTGCATCTTTTAGGAAAAA
Source organism: Callospermophilus lateralis (assembly GCF_048772815.1). NCBI lineage: Eukaryota > Metazoa > Chordata > Mammalia > Rodentia > Sciuridae > Callospermophilus > Callospermophilus lateralis. Next base: position 89,875,624 of record NC_135312.1, on the reverse strand, counting down.
GACACAGGTATAACAAAGAACTAAGAATATATGCATATGATTCATGATTTAATTGTTTTTCCTACTTTTGTCTGATTCATATTTTATTTTATAAAAGCTTAACCTTTTATTCTATCTAGAATTTGCCAGAATCTTTGTTTTCTAAAGCCACAATATATATTTTTATTATGAAGAATGTTAAGAGTTAAATTTAACTTATTGTCCATTGCCTAGAATTTGGCTGGATAAAGGAATGAAACAAGGGAATTACATCATCTGCCATATTTCAGAGCCACTTTGGCAGCTGTGTTAATAGTGACCTGTAGAATGAGATCAAGATGAGTACCCAGAAGGTTTTTGCAACAATTAAAGTGGAATATGATAGTGCTTTGACCATGGTAGAAGTAGAAGTGGTGAGAAGTGGTTAACTTCACACACCTCAGGTAGAACAGAATCCCTTATTTGCATATAAACTGTGATAAATAAATAAAGTAAGTATGACTTCAAGGGTTGAGTCATAACAATCAAAACAATCAAGTTTTCATTCAGGTATGAGGCAACACTGAAGGAAGTGGATTTGAAGGAGTTAGACAGATGTTCCAGGAGAATTGGTTTTGAGCTCTTTATTGGAAATCTAGGTGTATTCCTAGGTGTATGTTTTTGAATACAGGAAACAAGGAAAGAAGAGTCTTCAAAGTTGGAGCTATAGATTTGAGGGCTTCAGCATGTACATACAGTGTTAAGACCCTGGGGCAGATTACAATCAGAGAAGTGATGTGGGTAAACTATTTTTGATAGTAAACTACATTTCATAGATATTATAGTAAAGGTGTTGAAAATTAGAGCATTTCACTTCCATAGTTATATAGATATTAAAAACTATATTAAGCAAATATTATGAAAAACTTTGTCAAAAATTCTATCACTTAAATGAAGTGAACAAATTCTTTAAAGAATCCAAACTAATAAGATCACAGAAAGTAAAATGGATAACTGAAAGAGTACTGCATCTATTAAATAAATTTGTAGTTTAAATATTTTGCAAAAGGAAAACTCTAGGCTCAAAAGGATTTACTTATGAATTCCTAAACATATTATAAGTAAATATCACTTTGTTTATGCAAATAATTTTAGAATACTGGAGAAAAGATAACACACTGCAACTCATTCTATAATGTCCCATTACTCTGACAACAAAGATTCACAATGAGGTTATAAGAAAATAGGCTATGAACAAATAATTTTCAAGAAAGTAGATATCTTCTAGCAAAATTTGAACAAATATAATTCAACAACACATCAAAAAGTGTTAAAACATCAGTGACCAACTGGGAAATATCACAGGAGTTAAGGCTGGGTCAATACTCACAAATCAATAAGTATAATTGATATGTAAACTAAAGAAGAATAAAACATACTTCCAATTAAATTAAAACATAAAATATACTTGACAACATCCTACACATATTTCTTAAAAAATATATCAGCCACTTTCCCAACTTGATATAGGGCATCTACAAAAACATTCAGCATATGAAAACATTTGTCATGAGTCATGCTTAATGATAAAATCCTAAATGCTGTTCCCTTAGAAACAAAATTAAGGGAAATGTAAATACCTTCCCTATTTTGATTCATCACTGCACTGGAGATTTGGATCTGTACACTAAAGCAAAGAAAATAAATAAAAGGCTTTTGGGAAAGCAAAAATTACCCATGATGGTCTCTGCAAAAAAATTTAATAATAAAGAAAAGCTACTAGATTAATATGATTTCAGGGAAAAAATACGTAATTAATATTTAAAACTCAATTACATGTTTTTTACTAGTAGTGAAAATAAAAAAACCCTGAGACTTAAAAATACTACTAAAAAACATCAAGTATAGAAGAACTTTCTGAAAATTAGAGAAAGAACTTCTGAAAATTTGCTTCTCAGTAAAAGAAATTATTACAGTGGTAAAAACTAACTTTTTCAGAACTCAGAAAATTAATCAAAGGCCTGAAATAATTCAAGAAGCATCTAATTTGTTTGAGCTATATACCTATGTGTTTAATATATTTGGATTAATAAATCAATATTTAAATATCTTTTTATTTATTTATATAATTTATTTATTTCATACATGACAATAGTGGAATGCATTACATTCATTTATTATCCATTCACAGCACAATTTTTCATAACCCTGTATATAAAGTATGTTCACGCCAAATTATGCCATTATACATTAGCTCTCTTATTGATTTTTTTGCATAACGATTCTTAATACACCTTTATAACACAATTTATCATATCTCTGTTTGTATATAAGGTATGTTGACACCAAATTCACATCTTCATACATATATTTTGTATAATGATGACCTTCTCCTTCCACCATCCTTGCTATTCCCTTTCCCCCTCTGTTACCCTCCCATCCCTATTCCCTATCTAGAGGTAATCTTCCTTTCATGCTCTCCCTCCCTACCCCACTTTGAGTCACACCCCCTTTATGTCAGAGAAAACATTTGTTCACCTAGCATTATCTTCACTTAGCATAGTCTTCTCTAATGCCATCCATTTTCCTGCAAATGCCAGGATCTTATTCTTTTTTATTGCTGAGTAATAGTCCATTGTGTATAAATGCCACATTTTTTTATCCATTCATCCACTGAAGGACATCTAGGTTGGCGCCACAGTTTAGCTATTGTGAATTGTGCTGCTATAAACATTGATGTGGCTGTGTCCCTGTAGTATGCTGTTTTTAGGTCCTTTGGGTATAGTCTGAGAAGAGGAATAGCTGGGTCAAATTGTGGTTCTATTCCCAGCTTTCCAAGGACTCTCCATACTGATTTCCAAATGGGCTGCACTAATTTGCAGTCCCACCAGCAATGTATGAGTGTACCTTTTTCCCTGCATCCTCGACAACACTTGTTGTTTGTCTTCATAATAGCTGCCATTCTTACTGGAATGAGATGGTATCTTAGAGTAGTTTTTATTTACATTTCTCTGATTCCTAGAGATGATAAGCATTTTTTCGTATATTTGTTGGTTGATTGTATATCCTCCTCTGGGAAGTGTCTGTTCAGGTCCTTGGCCCATTTATTGATTGGATTATTTGGGTTTTTTTGTGCTTATCTTGTTGAACTCTTTAAATATCTTTATTATCAAAACAATTATTGTATCCACAAATATAATTTCAAGAGAAATAACTAAATATTGAGAAAACATTCTTGATTTCTTTAGGAGTTTCAGAAAGGTGCAGATAATTCTGGACATTTGTATGCCTCTAAGGACTCAAAATGGAAAAATAAATTTCAAGAAATGAGTGAATTGGAAATGAGTGCATCATTTCAGTACTAAATTAAGTAAATAACATGTAATAGAAATTATTTTGGGGCATAATTTCAGATTTTGGCTTTCTATTTTGTTGGGTATATTTACATGGGCCTAATTGTGAATAATTTTTAGTAAAGCTAAACTATATATAACTGAATGCCCACAAATTTAAAATTTTTAATTGTTTTTAATTTTCAATTGTTAACTGTATTTGCATTGTGTTACAAAGTTATGACCCATTGTATTTATGATGTAATAATTATTTTAGATAACTGAGATATTTAAATATCAATTTATTAATTCATGTAGATATATAACTTCTTTGTATTCAAACAAGAAAGTTGAACATTTATTGAATAATATCTTTGATTAAGCAGATGAATGCTTAACCAATGTATTGCTGTTTATTTTTTAGATTTTATATTTAGCCTATGACTTTTCTAGTTTAGAAGATATATTCTAACTTAGAATTCTCTGATATCATAAGAAACTGCCAGATTTGGAGACTATGATCTAATTTTATTATTACTTTGATTTAAAAATATCTTCCTATAAGTTCTTAATTCAGAAATTTTATTAGAACTTCTAAGGGGGACAAGCTATAGAATAGTCTTGATTTTGTTTTGTCCAGTTCTTATTGCTAAAATCCAAAAATCAGGAAAGGGACGTGCTCATGATATTGAATCTTTAACACATTACATTCTAGGAGATAAACTTTGAATTAAAACAACTTGACATTTTAAAACTTTATTAAATTTAGTATTAGAACTTTCTTTAGAACAGAACATTTTCACTGAGTCTATGGCAAACTATTTTGGTTTGGTATTTAGGACTCAATTACTTTGGAAGGACATTTGGCTGTAGAAGTTGATTGATTCATTCATATTTTGTACCTAACCATAGGAACTTAAAAGAATGAACCTTGTACCTGCTCTTTGATGCATAGTTTATAAATGCTCTTCATTATTAAACTTATGTTTCTGAAATAATAGTGCCCTTTGAGATTCCTTTTACCCTAGAAAAATAGCAAATACTAATGTACTTAATTAAAATAAAATTAGTGGCATCGTAGGAACTCTCTTTTAGTATCCATTAAGACTTAAGTAATATTCAAGTATCCTTAATAAATTAGTCACATTGGTCCCATATGCAATACCTGTAATTAGATTAGTTATATTGTTATTCCCATGGCAAGAATCTGGACTTATGAAAGCAAGGATTAGAGAGGATAAACCACTGGATGTCTAGAGAGGATGTGATTGGTGACATTTTTTTTTTTAATTTCCATCTCAGATTTTTTGAACAAGTTACTGTCTTTTCTGAGCAGTATAACCTTTTCTTTTCAATTTTCCTTAAGGGCAGCCTGAAACTTTTATGGTGACTATTGTTCAAACATAAATAACACCATCATAAAAGTCAAGCTTTATGGATACAGAGATGATGTTAAAAAAAATCACACTAAAATAGACATTTTCCCTTTCCTATGACCTATGCCTGATCCTGTTCTTCCCTGCCCTTTTTTGATTACTTTATCAGAGTCCTACCGAATATCCCTCCTATTCAAACAATCTCTAGTCCTCATTACTGCCTTACATAGGGCTCTGTTCTGGCTCCCTGGAGTCCTGGAGCTTTGCCTTCTTCTGTTTAGTTTTGCTGTACTTTATATTTTTATTACTGTTCATATTACTGCTTGTGAAAGGAAATGTTTTTTTAAAAATATCTTCTGAAGAAAATCATCTTTCTGTCATATTCAGTGTTTTGTATTAGAGATTCTTTCCCCTGTGCTACAGACCCTTTTGGCAGGCTGGGAAACTGAAGTATTATTCCTGAGAACAACATTTTTAAATACATTGAATAAAATACTTTGGATTACAAATGAGACAAACTGTATTGAAAGTCAGTTGCTAAAGTAGTAAAGAATGGCTTTATTACATAGTAATGTTTATGCCTCTTTATAAATTGCTAACAGCATGTAGTGGTGGAAACAATAATTATTTAAATAATTTAAATAATGATGAATAAAACAATGTTTTGTAATATACACAATAATTAAAGTTTGACATAAAAAGATGTGTGACTTCTGCTTGTGACAAAGTCATAGACAGTATCAATATTTACTGTGGATTAGCCACTTAGCAGATGTGTAATTGTGAGCCATTTGACTTCTCTGAACCTTTCTTTCCTCTTCTGAAAGATGGATATCAAAATATTAATAATCAACATAGGATAACCATGAGGTTTAAATGAGGAAACATGTAAAGAGCTTATTTTTCACCAACTAAGCAAAAGATGACTATGAATAGTATTAATATTATTAATTTTTCTGCTTCCATTTACCACTACTACCTTGAATCCATAAAAATGTTAGAATTTTACAAATCATTATGATGGACTCTTTCAACCTTAGCAGAACCTTAAAGGCACTTGCTTTTCTTTAAAAACAAATTGTTTTTAATTGTTGATGGATACAATACCTTTATTTTATTTACTTATCTTTTGTGGTGCTGAAGATTGAACCCAGTGACTCATAGATGCTAGGTGAGTGCTCTACCATCCCAGCCTGGCAGTTGCTTTTTATTCTTCACTTGGGAATTTTATATACCCTTATTTGCTCTTGGACCCGGCCAGATTTTACACGACCAGCTCTAATACTTTGGACAACTACTGATCATTTTAAGTAATGATTTATCTCATTATGCCACAAATTCTTTTTTAAAAACTGGATCTGCAAGTCCAAAATTATCTCGCCATCTCTCTGGATGATTACTCCTGAACACTCTAGATTCAAAACATTTCTTTTTTTTTTTTTTTTTGGTTGTCTTACCAGCTATGATAGAATTCAAATAAAATTTAAAGACTCATCATAACTAGTTAGTTACATAGACAGGAGCTAGATTATTTGCTCCATTAAATTGGAACTTCTATCAAAAAAGACAGACTTGGGAAGATCAATAGAGAGAGGTGGGGACCAAGGGCGAGAGAGAGGAGGAGGAAAAGGAGAACAGGGGAAGGAAGTTAACCAAATTATACCATGTTCATGTATGTATGTATGTGTGTGTGTGTGTGTGTGTGTGTGTGTGTGTGTATATATATATATATATATATATATATATATATATATACATATATATATCACAATGAATTTCAATTTTATATATAATTCTAATGCACCAATTAAAATAAATGAATGCATGGAAAATGAAGACAGAAAAAGGTCAGGAGGAAGGAGGAGGGGAGAGAAAGGTACTAGAGATTGAAATGGAGGAAACTATATTGTATGTCAAAATGAAATCCACTATTATGTATAACTATAATGCACCAATAAAAGCATTCATAAAAGACTGACTCAACTTTTGATCTCCTGAAGGAAATGTGTGGTTTAGTATTGTTTGTCATAGTAATGACAGTGATCCAATGAGAAATTCAGTTATCTCTCTGACACCATTTTTAACCCCATGTAATATTGATAAAGTGAACACAATGCCTATAGAGGGATTTCTAAGAATATCAAAAATTATATTTGCATGGATCACATAAGTCAATGACAGAACTAAGATATTGGTTCATCTATTTCCATCCATCTATGCCAAGCCCCTCACAATCAGCCTGCTGTAGTGACTTTGGTCCATTGGCTGGTCTATTGGTCACCAGTGTATAATAATGATGGTCAGGTCTATTGGTCACCAGTGTAAATATAACCTCATAGGGACAAACTGTACTATAGCATGGAATGCAGTAGCTGAAACTCTGAAATGGGGGGACCCACATATTCCTACAAAAAATGGTACCTCTGTAACTACCCAACTATTTCCTTCTTTTGTCTTTCTTTCAAACATAAGGACTATCTCTTTTAAAAGATTCTTTATATAACTAACATTTTTAACATGTTCTGTGTTGAACACTATGCCAATTTCCTTGAATAAATTATCTGATTTAATCCTCCCAGCCACCTTATGTGGTGAAGTATGGTGTCTTATTAGAGTCATTATTTCTATTATTTAATATACAGTATATTTGAAATATGTAGAATTATTTTCTTTCAGAAGTGAGGGTGCAGTTTTGACTTAAACTATAATCTGTTCTTTTTGGTTCCCAGTATGTTCCCCTACACATAAAAATTATTTGCCATTCTTTGAGGAAAGGATTTGGATTGACAGCCTTGTGCATCTCTATCAGTTGGTTGCAGCTTGTCTCATAGTTGATGGAAACTTAACTTTAATCATTCTAAAACCATATATATATATATATATATATATATATATATATATGTATTCAATATTGTCAGAAGGGGAAATATCTTTTGAAAAATAGAAGATAATAGCAATTTTAAGATAATGGTAGAAATTGCTGAGTAACAAAACTATTTTGCAAATTCATTTGGAGAAGAATTCATAAGATGCATTATTTTACCTTTGGAAAGTGACTTACATAGTACTTCCATTTCAGATTTTCAATATCAAATATGCCATTTCATATGGTTTGTAAAGTGAATTGTTGAAAATTTAGTACTTGTGTTTACTGTAGGACTTACTAAAGTTTATTGAACCAGATGAGTTTCATATATAATACATTTGATATATGTGTGTTTTATATTTTATGTGGCTGAATATACATGACACCAATAAAAAGAAAGTATAGTGATTCTTTGGATTTTTTGTTTCCATGTTAGATGATTTTATGCTGTATATATTTTGGTGACTTTATTTTATATTATACAAATATTTACTTAAACTGCAGGGAACTTTTTGTGCTCTGTAGGCCATAAATGAATATTTTTCAGGACAGGAGATGAAAGACAGCAAATATCCATGACTATCATCAGTTATACTGGTAACAATGGCAAAATTACATTCTCAGATTGTAGGCCTTTGAGACCTGAAATAACATTTCATCCTTATTCCAATTATTGGCAATGCAATGGTTCCATCCATTTAATTACAGTAAAATTAAGTATAGACAAAAATATGACTAAACTAAGTGAAAAAAATGAATAAAAATTTTGCACATATCAAGGAGTTTGATCCCACATAGCTAAAATGTATTTTAACTTGATAAAATCCTAAATTTTATTATTAATTTTTTGACCATATTCATTTATGGTTCATTGATTCATTGTCTGTTTAGAAAATGTTTTTTATTCTTCTGTCCTTCTTTCCTCTTTCCTATAGCAGTAGAATAAATTTTGGAAACCAGGTACACACATTGCATTTTGATTGAAAGTTCTTTTAAGTCCTTTTTCATGCATAGATTCTTTTGTGTTTAATTTTTTTCCTCTACAAGTTTTTGTTGCTATTATTGAAGTAACTGCACCGTTTATTCTATGGTTTTCCACATTCTTCAGAGAAAACATGCTTTATATTTTTACATTTATCAATATTTTCATTGTAAAATAAGAAGGAAATAATTCTGTAATTTTTAGATAATTGCACAAGGCCTACTGTACAAGAAAAATACTCCCCTGGGTATTAACTCTAAAGAGTCACAAGCTCCTGTGAATACATGAAAATTTTGGTGTGCATATACATAATGTACAAAAGTACAGGTTGTTTGAAAAGTCAATTGTGCAACTTGATAGGCTAGTTTCAATATATTTCTACAGTGCTTTTATTTCTGCCTAAACAGAAAGAATTTATTTAAAATGCCATTATGTATGCAAAATGTTTATAGTTTCTTATCTGACATCAGATACTTTGGTGTTCCATGAGCAAATCAGTTTTTGATTTATTGGTGTAAATGGTTTTAAATGACTTGTGATGCCTGTTAAGATTCCACGCTTTTTATATTGTTTAGGTCAAATGCACAGCAATATTTTAATTTGCTCTTGTTGAAGCCTCACAGAATCAAATCACAACATTTAAAACCTTCTCCTTTCTCTATAAATTTAATCCCTCTTCTATTTACCCCATTCTTAGCCTATGACTTAATGCTTGCTTTACTGAGAAGACTGATTTTTGCTTTACTTGAACTCTTCATTTAGAAGAGAGACAGATAAATCCTCTCAGAGAAGCATGGAGCAGAGCATAAGCAATTAAGTGTATGGAGAATGGAGGTCAGTGACCTGGGTTTGGATTTAGTCTTTAGCATACTTATAAGCTTTATGACCAGATAAATAACACACTGAATTCCAGTTCCCTTTTCTATTAAATGGGTTTAAAATTATATTTAATATCAGAGAGTTGATATGAACATTAGTTGAGATAGCATAGTAAATTGTTGGACACAGAGAGGACAGAGTGGAGTTCTGATTAAATGCTAACAGCACACTACAATAGTAATCATAATTATGCAAGTGGTATGATAATTACCTTCCAATTGACCCAAAGCACTACTCAATTTTTCCTGATGTACTTGTCTGGTCACCCATTCATTGATTAATAAATGTTACATATAACAAATATATGACCATATATTTTAGGAAGTAGAAACACAGAGTTAATATAGTTTTCCTTTTATAAATGGTTTATAGTCTAACCCTCATTTTTAGAATCTCCTATTAATCCCTGATTACCTTAAGAGTGAATTCTAAGATTCTTAGAGTTAAGACTTTCCATATTATGTCTAGGAACCAGAAATTTAGGCTTCTTTTTTTTGTTGTTTTGACTTCTGAGACAATTAAGTGGAGTTATTTATTGTTTGTCAAATTATTTCAAAGCGGTATCTCATCTTTATGGATAGGTACATTTCTTTGCTTCCTCCTCCATCTCTACCTTAATATCTACAACCTACTCTTCAAGTATTATTTTGTTCTTTACTGAATCATGCAATTAAATGCAAACTGATAAACTGATTTTTTTTTAGTTACCCTTCACAGCATTCACACATTTCTAATGGCATTCACTTTATCTATCCTTCTGGCTTAATTAGGTAAATACTGGATTTGTTTCCTGCATCCCAGCCTATGTTAACATGTATTATAAACTCCTTGAGAGCTGCAACTGTAATATATATATATATATATATATATATATATATATATAGATAGATAGATAGATAGATAGATATAGATAGATAGATAGATATACACACACACCAAAATGCTTATACCTAGTAATAATACGGTATGTTTTTATTTGAATAAAGCAAATATACTTCACATGATAGTAATATACCAAAAGCAAATATTTATTTTTAATATATGATCCTATGAAAGAACATATTAATTTTCCTTATCCATAGTTTGAGTATCCTGCCCTTGATGGATGGTAGCGTAAGACCAGTACTTGCCCAATAGCATCCATTCTTGTCTTTTTTTTTTTTTTTAACAATGGAGTTTCTGGCTAAGTGCAAGTCTGTTCAGCTAAAGGATACATTATTCAGACTCATTTTCTTATAGCTGTGCCCACACAACTGCCCTCTGGGCAATGAGATGTGAATAAAGTGATGTGTACACAACTTGTAGGTTTTGCCCTTAAAGAGGAGAGGTGCTGTCCTTTGCCTTTGCTCTTTTCTCACCAGCTGGAATGTGGTTATGGTCATGACCTTTCTTGGAACATGCATGCGGGAGAAAAGCCAAGTGCCGGTGAGAACAAGACAAAAAACCCTGGGTGACATATCTCAGGGAATTAGCAAACAAGCCTAGACTTCTTTTGCCCAAATTGTTATGTGAAAGTGAAATGAACTTCTACCATAACGGCTTTCCGATTGCAGTGCTTTGGTTATAGCAGGCTAACATCTATGCTAAATACAACTAATTGTTTATAAATTTATTTTTAAACAAACATAGTGTCTAAAAAACTAGAGGTAGCTTTAGATCATTTGTGCTAGAATTCTAATTCACAAATTTTATAATAAATGAGCAAGGTATTTTCATTTTATATATTAAATAAAGAAAATTTCAATAAAGAAATCAGAACAAAAATTAGAAAAGGTAGTAGGGAAAAACATTTTCTTCCAAGCTTATGTGAAGCATGTGAATGCAAATATTTGGAAACTGACCAAGGTAAATATTACTGTTTTATAGATACATTTATGGACAGTAAGGGGAAGATTATTTCTAATGACAATACAGATTACTAGAAAAAAGTGCTTAGGATTTAAATCAAGTCAAATTATGTCAGTTTACACATAGTAAATATTAATGTATTGTGCTTCATATGAAAATGACACATCACAGTGTGTGAACTTATAGTTCTCTGACTGTCCATCAGAATTATTTAAGGAACTTCTATTGCATCTTCCTGTGATCCCCTGCACACTGATTCATCAGAATCTCTGAGGATGTCTTTGGGCACCTCAATTTCTTTTCCTTTTTTTAAATTTTATTTTTAAGATTGATGCATTATGGTTGAACATGATGGTGGGATTTGTTGTTACATACTCCTACATGAACACAATATGACCATATAATTTGGCCAATATCATACCCAGGTATTTCCTGTTATCTCTCTTCCAACCTCTCCCAGGTATCTTTCCTCAAATATATTGATCTCCCTTTGATTTTCATGAGATTCCCTCTTCACCTTTCTTTTACCTTTTCCTCTCTAGCTTCCACATATGAGAGAAAACATATGATCCTTGGCCTTCTTAGTTTGACTTATTTCAGTTAACACAATGTTCTCAAGTTCCATCCACTCTTCTGCAGATGATGTGAAATGACATTCATTTTTCTTTATGGCTGAATAAAACTTCATTGTGTATATATATTGTTTTTTAATCCATTCATTCCTTAATAGCCACCTAGGCTGGGTCCATAGTTTGGCTATGGTGAATTGTGCTGCTATAAACACGGATATTCATGCATCACTATAAGAAGATGCCTTTAATTCTTTAGAAGTAGTATAGCTGTGTCACATGGTGGTTCCATGTCTAGTCTTTTAGGGAACATCCACATTGATTTCTATAGGGGTTGTATTAATTTATAATCCCAGCAACAGTGTAAGAGTGTTCATTTTTCTCTACATCATCTCCAGAATCTATTATAATTTGTACGACTGCCATTCTGACTGGTAGGAGATCAAATTTCAATGTAGTTTTGATTTTCATTTCCTTTATTTATTTATTTATTTATTTATTTATTTATTTTTTATTGGTTGTTCAAAACATTACAAAGCTCATGATAAATCATCTTTCATACATTTGACTCAATTGGGTTATGAACTCCCATTTTTACCCCAAATATAAATTGTAGCCTTAATCACTTAGAATACTGGACATTTTTTTCATATATTGTCTGGTGGTATTTATTCTTTTGAAAAGCATCTCTTTAGTTCTTTTTCCCATTTATTAATAGACTTATTTAGGTGTTTTTTTTTGATGGTAAGTTTTTTTTGAGATCCTTGTATATTCTGGATATTAATTCCCTGTCAGAAGAGCAGCTAGCAAAGATTTTCTCCCATTCTGTAGGTTCTCTCTTCAAATTCCTAATTGTTTCCTTTGCTACAGAGAAGGCTTTTAATTTGATGTCATTCCATTTATTAATCCTGGCATTATTTCCTCAGTTTTAGGAGTCCTATTGAGAAAATCATTGCCATGCCTACGTGTTGGATTGTTGACCTAGGAGTTGCAGAGTATCTGTTAAATTCTGAGGTCTTTGATTTTGAATTGACTTTTGTGCAGGGTGAGAAATAAGGGTCTAATATCATTCTTCTATATCTGGGTAACCAGTTTTCCCAGCACCATTCATTAAAAAGACTCTGCTTTCTCCAATGTGTGTTTTTGGCATCTTTGTCAAGGATCAGATGACTGCATCTATATAAGTTTGTCTCTGTGTCTTCTACTATTTACTGTTTGTCTTTGCATAATTTATTATGCCAGTACCATGTGGCTTTTGTTACTATAGGTCTATATCACAATTTGAAGTCAGTTATTGTGCTACCTCAAGCATTATCTAACTGGCTTAGAATTTACTTGGGGTATTCTGGGTATTTCATTTTTCCAAATGAATTTAGGACTATTTTTTTTCTAGTTTTGTGAAGAATATCATTGGTACTTTGATGGAAATTGAATTGAATTGTACATTACTTTTGGTAGTATGGTCATTTTAACAATATTAATTCTGCTTATCCAAGAACATGGGAGGTCTTTTCATCTTCTTTTGTCTTCTTCAAATTCTTTCTTCAGCATTCTATAGTTTTCATTGTAGAGGTCTTTCACCTCCTTGCTTAGATTTATTGAGATGTATTTTATTTTATTTTTTTTGAAGCTTTGTGAATACGATTTTAAAAAATTTCTCTCTTGGTAGATTCATTTTTGGTATACAGGAAAGCAGTTGATGTTGTATATTGACTTTATAGCCTGAACATTTTGTTGAATTTGTTTATTAGCTCTAGTAGTCTTTTAATTTAGCTTTTTCAATTATTTTAGTATAGGATCATATAATCTGTAAACAGTGATAATTTGACTTTTTCCTCTACTATTTTTATTCATATTATATTTCCTTTTCTTCCCAATTGCTCTGCCTAGAATGTCTGATACTACATTAAATAGGAGTGGTGAGAGTGGAAATGCTTGTCATGTTCCTGATTTAAAAAAAAAAAAAATTCTTTCAGTTTTTCCCCATTCACCATGACATTGACTTTGGGTTTTTTGTAAGTCTTTATGACTGATAAGTTTAGTTCTTTGTATTCCTAATTTCTTCAGTGTTTTCATCATAAATAGGTGCTGAATTTCATCAAAGGCTTTTTAATGCATCTATGGAGATGATTGTTTTTGTCCTTAATTCTATTTGTGTGATGAATTACATGTATTGATTTGTATATGTACAATTATCCTTGTATTGTTGGGATAAAACAAACTTGGTTATGATGCAAATTATCTTAACGTGTTGTTGAATATAATTTCCTAATACTTGATTAAGAATTTTTACATCTAAGTTTATCAGGGATATTTGTTTGTAGTTTTCTTTCCTTGATGTGTCCTTATCTGGTGTTGATATAAATTTGATACTGGCATCATAGAATGAGTTTGGAAGTATTTCATCACTTTCTATTTGTGAAATAATTTGAGGAACATTGGTATTAGTTCTTCCTTAAATATCTAGTGAAATTTAGCTGAGAATACAATTGAGCTAGGACTTTTATTTATTGGAAAGCTTTTATTACTGCTTTTATCTCATAGTTAGTAATTGATCTGTTTAGGTTTTCTATGTCCTTTTGATTCAATTTGGCAGGTTGTATGTGTCTAGAAATGTATCCATGTCTTTTAGGCTTTCAATTTATTAGTATAAGTTTTCAAAATAGTACCTAAGGATTCATTGGATTTCTATGATGTCTGTGGTGATTTCTCCTTTTCATCTTTAATTTTATTAGTTTGTTTATTGTTTTGGGATTGAACTCAGGGGCACTCAACCACTGACCCCCAGCCCCAGCCCAAGGCACTAAGCAACTCAGTGAGACCCTGAGTTGCTTAGTACTTTGCCATTGCTGAGGCTGGCTTTGAACTTGGAATCCTCCTGCCTCAGTTTCCCGAGCTGCTGGGATTACAGGCATGCAATACCATAACTGTCTTCTAATTTTACTAACTGGGGTCTTCTCTCTCTCTCTCTCTCTCCCTGGTTAGTTTGGCTAATGGCTTATCAATCTTGTTTTTTTTTTTCCCCAAGGATTTGATTGATCCTTTGTATTATTTTTCTATTCTCAATTTCATTGATTTCAGCTCTGATAGTAATTATTTCCTTCCTTTTAATGGTTTTGAAATTGTTTTTTTCCACTTCCTTTTCAAGGATCATGAGATGTATCATAAGGTTGTTCCATTTGGTATCTTTCTGACTTTCTTATGTAGAGACTCAAAGCTATAAACTTTTCTCTGAGAACTACCTTCATAATATCTTAAGAGTTTCTGGAGTGTCACACCACTATTCTCATTTGATTTTAAGAATTTTTAAATGTCTGCCATGATTTCTTCTATCACCCATTCTTCCCTCAAAAGTGTATTGTTCAATCTCTATGTGTTTATATAATTTCTGTAGGGCTTTATTTGGGTTTGTTGTTTTGTAATTTTATTCCATTGTGCTCTGACAAGATGGAAAGAATTGTAAGATTTTTGCACTTAAACCTTCTTTAATCCCCATGATTTCTACATTTGGTCTCTTCATGTTGTCCTGGAGTTCTTGTCTATTCTGACTATGGTTACTCATTTTTTTCCCATACTGTCTGAGCATTCAAGGCCAGCCACTTTGTCTCCCAGCTCTTGAGATTCTATCTTCAGCATGGGCTTTTTTTCTGAGAAAAACTTTTAACTGAATAGTCTACTTGATTTATTGTGTCTTCAAATCTAAGATATCTGTTTAGTTCTTTATCAATATCTATATCTCCTTATTGAATTTCTCATTTATATCCTTTACTGACTTTTTTAATTCATTCAAGTTTTTTGTTTCCTGTTTTTTTCTTGGAATTTATTGATCCTTTTATAATAATTCTTTTGAATTCTTTATCCAATATTTTGTCCACTTATTTATTTTTAGAGTCAGATGCTGGTGAATTATGAACTTTAGAGGCATTGTATTACAGTTTTTTCATGTTTCTTGTATTCTTGTGTTGGGATTTATGCATCCGTTGGGATGAATTTCTCTTCCATTCTTCATGTGGAACTTTTTAAGGCCTGGCCTTCTCTTTCCAAAGTGACCTAGAGTGATCTAGATTAAGACTTCCTCACAGGTGTGGCATGCACAATTTTGGTGGTGATTCTCTGTTTTTGCTGTAGGAATGGATGCCCATGAGTGGGACCTGAGGGCACACTCCTAGGCATTCCTACTTGGTGTCTGGTTGTTAGCTTGATTTTTTTTCTCTTCTGTTCTTTGTATTAGACAGCTGAATTTCAATTGTTATCAATTTGTACACAGAGCAAGGAGTGCTGTCTTTTGGCTGAGTTTAGTTTAGCAGCAGGGTTTACTGTAAACTTGTAATGTCTCTGTAGTTTTCCCGCACTTCACAAAAAAGGGGAAACAAACATTAGCAACAGCATATGTAAACAATGCACAGCATTAAAATAAATACTTACTTCCTACTGTGACATCTATACCGCTAATTAACACAAAAACTGGAAATGGTAAAGTCAGCAAATGCCAGTAACAAAAACAATATGTAACTATGAACTAGATCTGGCAGTAAAGCAAGTAGCAGGTCCCAACTGTATTATCCACAATGCTAATAATTGCAGCAACATGAATGGAGGGGGCAGGCATTATACAAACCAAGTAGTTTTAAAAGATGGTAAAAATATAGGTCACTGAGAGAAAATAAAATGTGATGAGGGTAGAAGGTGAGTTTAGGGTGTTCAAAGTCTGAACCAAGAGAAGGCAGAAGGGAATTAGCAAGTGTTATTAAAAAGAATGATAAAAATATGAAAAACCATAAAGGAAGAGAAAAAAAAGAACAAGAGAATTTGACTGTTAGCAGATGAAGAAAGGAGAGAAAGACAGCCAAGAGAAATAAAATGAAAACCAAAATAAATAAACCAAGAACCATAATCTCTAAAAGACAAGGCAAGGAGACATGAGTAAAATTAGAAAAAAAGAAACAAACATGAATATATATTCATGAACCAGTCAGCATACCAAAAAAATTCTCTCTCTCTCTCTCTCTCTCTCTCTCTCTCTCTCTCTCTCTCTCTCTCTCTCTCTCTCTCTCTCTCTCTCTCACACACACACACACACACACACACTCACATGGAAGAACCAGAAGGAAAAAATATTCTTAATAAAAAATAAAGGAATTTTCTCCACTGAGATGGTCAAAATAGTCTATGAGAATGAATGGTCCCTGCTAGGCCCAACTATCCTTTCCATTTCTGCTTGGTCTATGTGCAGTCAGAGTGGTCTAAAACTGAAGGTAGTTGACATAGCTCTCCACTTCTCATCAGTATAAGGTTAGGATAGAGAGGGGAAAAGCTGTTGATTGGAGTTTTGTTTGCACACACCAGATTGATGTATTCCCCGAGCAGAGCTGCTACAGAGTTCCATGAGGGGAGTTCTGGTGTCTTGGGAATAGGTCTAATCAGGCTTTAGTGGGTTTGCTGTTTGTGGCTGCCCTGGAGACATTAGATCAGCACACTCCTAGGGCCTTGGCAGATGCTGGTCTCTGCTGGGAGTCTGGATCTCAGTAGCCTCCCAAGTTTTCTTCTCTAAGTGGCAGAGGAGCCTGTCTTCCACATACTCTGTGGCTCACAAACACACCCTTCCCAAGCTTAGTCTCTAAGTGTATCCACACCTGCCTTTTTGCTTCCCTCTCCTCTTCATCTGGTTACATGAGCTGCCAGACAAAGGTGAGCATGAGTTGGACTTCCCTTCATTTTCTGACTTGAATCCTCTGGTACAATCTTCTTTGTGCCTATTTCTCTCATGGTCCTGTAGGTACGCCCCAGATGAGATATTTTGCGCTTGCCAGGGCAATATGGCAATGTTTGATATCACCTCCTAGCTCCTGCAGCAGCAAGCTGCAGTGTGACCTTCTCAGGATGGCACCTGCCTCAGCGCTCTGATGCAGTTGAGAAATACAGAGCACTTTTCAAATACCATTTCACTGTGAATCCTCTGGATCAGTTAAGTTCAAGTTGCTTTAACAAACAAGTTTTTTTTTTTTTGTGCCGAATATGTCCACTGTGTTTCTCTCTGTTATCTGTGTGTGAACCACTGCTACTGCCACTGTTGCTACCACAAGTGGCTTGACCCCAGGGTACTCTTTCCTGTTCTTTGTTCAATGCACCAAAATGTCAGAGCCTCTAAGGCACTCTGACTCTCCAATATTGAATTTTAGTGAAAATCCACTTCCACCTGTAAAGAAATAAATAAAGGGTGACACAGAGACAAGGAACAGAGGAAAGGAAGGTGGCAGAGTGGCTGAGAGAACAAGCTGCCAAATTTTATTTATATCAGTAGGTCACATTAGGTACGACATTAGTACCACAACCACATTATTGTTTAGAGTATCAGTAAGGTTGCTTATTCTGCAGTTACAGTTTATAGTTACAATATGCAATGTGAGGAGCTTTGTGCAGGTCTCAAGAAAGTCCATTGTCTGAAGTTACTGTTAAGCAGGCAGTTCCACCAGCACAAGAGCTTGGTGAAACATTGTAGTTATCTAGCAAGCCAGTTCCTTTATTCCCAGGAGCTATGTGCCAAAGATTAAGGTTGAAGCTGATAAGATTCTAGCATGGAGGGCATTACCCTAGCAACTGGGCATCCTATACCTTTGCACAGAAACTTTCCCAGGCACCAAGCATGCCACAGCCATGAAGTCATCAGGTACCCCAATCCCAAACACAGAACTCCTATATCCACCCACCTTGTTGAGGCACAGTTTTCTGTGGCCTGAATCTCAAGCCATGAAGTAACTGAAAATTCATGGCTTCCATAATCTGTCATCTTGAATCTCTTCTAGTTTCTTCTTCTTTTTCCTTTTTTTTTTTTTTTAAATACCAAGGCAATCTGATGACCAGTGATTTGAGTAGTACCACTATGAAGCAGAACTCTACTGCTCCAGATTGATGGTTTAAAATAAAAGTAGAGCACAAGCTCAGTTGCCTTTTGACTTAATGTGAAGGAATGGAACTAAGTCAAGGAAGTACTTGAAATCAAACCATTATTAACTCTTCAGCATACTAATCTGTACCTGTACAATTTTATAAACTCTCCTTCTTTGGAATTATTTACACATTTTTTTGCTTCAATTACTATCTTCATCAAGTAAAATCTTTGAAGTTTCAATTTTAAAAAAGCTGGGAAGGAGATATAGACAAATACCATTCAGATAAAAGAACACAATTTTTAATTACCTTATAGTTCCCATAGGTATCAATCGACAATATTTCAGTTCAGCCTTGTCAGCATGAACCCCACTTACATATGCAGCTTTAAAAATATATAATGAATAATAAAAAAATGATTAAAGTAGGTTCTATGGGAATATTTTTGTCTTTAACATTTTGATGACTTGTTAATTAGTTAACGTATGTTTATGGGGAAAACACAATGTCATATCCTCATGATTAAAATAAACTGTGATCTATGAAAACCATCAGCTTGCTGCCTTAAGCTCTTTTTTAGAAAATGAAAAATTATAAATTAATAAAAATTAAAGATTTTAATTATTTTTCTTTGCCCACTGCAGAGTAGAACAGAAAGTGAGTATTCAATAGTTATTTCTAATATATTTTAACATAATTGAATCAGACCAAATAGTAAACTTCCAAGGGAAAAATATTGAACTATCAAATATGTTTACTCCATTAAATTTGTAAGTTTGCTAAGAGCAGAGATATTTACTGTTTGTATTCCTGGAACAAATCCAGTATCTAACAATGCGACTGACAAAGAGCATTCATATGTAAGATTTCTCATCATCTTTGACTGAGGGAGGCCCTAAGCTGCTTGGCCAAACTCTGTCTCAATATAAAAAATGGAAAGGAATAGGGATGTGGCTCAGTGTATCAGTGGCCCTGAATTCAATACCCTGGTTGATATGAGTACCAGAAATGTTACAGACTGTTGAGTGAATATGTATTGATTAGTGAATATGTATTGATTAAATAGTGAATGACAATAAGCAATGTGCCTATATGTGAACTGCAGAACTTAGACTTAAGTTAGTCTACACCCAGGGCATACACCCCAGGCCTCACACAGTTATCAGCTGCAGGCACAATCAAGCTAGGACTTAAAAACCCTGACTTTGGGGGGCTGGTGGGACTAACAGGACCTGGACAGAAATACAGAGACCTCTGCTGCTGTTTGTGTGGCCCCCAGCCTGGATCATGTCCCAACGACCTGGACTTCACAGGTGAGCATCTGGGACCTTGGTTGTAGACTCAGTTAGGATTTAGGATTAGGATATATATCTGAAGTGTGAGGAGCATTAATAAAATAGATTTGTTGAATCTAATTGTGTCTCAGACTGAGTTTGTAGAAACCTCTCATGACACTGATACAAAAAAAAAAAGACTTTGACCCTTTATTTCAAATATTTAAACTCATTATCAAACCATACTTTAATGTACATTAAAATAATAATTATAAAGGAAAATAACCCATGTTCATGTATCAAGTATATTTAATTTTGACTATTTAGTTGCTTATTCTAATTAATAAAGATTTCTTTTACTTCAAGATAATTTTTTTGAAGTACAGAACAGGAATATTTTTGTAGGAATATTTTTGCCTATAATCTACTGGTTTTAACATTGTGATGATTTGTTAATTAGTTAAAGTATGTTTATGGGGAAAACACAATGTCATATCCTAATGTGATCTGTCATATCCTAAAATAAACACTGATCTGAAAATTTTTGCTCTTTCTCCCAAGCACAATGATTCATATATACAGTAGAAATGAGATTTAAGTAACTGACAAAGGCCACAGTATCTAGCTACCACAGGGGCATTTGGTCCTAGATCCTCTGTTGAGATTCAGACTGAATTATTATGACAAAAATAAACATATTTTTCTTATTAGCAACTTTGAAACTTCTTTTCTTTTTTTTTTTGTAAGTGGAATAGGATTTATTTAGGTGAAAATAGAATTCTTACAAGGTGAGAGGGGTACTGCTAGTAAGTTTTTCACTTACATATTCTAGTCTAGTGGCTTATACAGTTTCTGGGTACAGGAATTGACAAAAATTCATGCTAAACAGGTATTGGAAAAGTGTTAAGTTTTGGTCCATGCCTCTCCAATAGGCTCTGTCTTTTAGACCTTGAATTTGGACTTTCCTATAATCTCCATTTGAGTCCTCCCTAAATTTCTCATCACTCCCAGGACAAAGGAGTTGGCTGAAATGTCTGGAATTTCTACAGGTTAAAATCTCATGGAGTAGTCTTTACCTTTGGGAAAAAAATCCCCAACAACTTAAATGAGGCCCATCACCCTGACTGCCTGACCATTAACTATTGATTCTCATTCATTTTCTCCCCTCTGAAAAAGAGATTCCAAATGCCATTAGAGGACAGGGACAATGAAAGCTCTGGCTGCTTCAGTCTGAAAGGGGCATTGAAAGGGTACAGAACTCAGGGTCCTTGCACAGAGGTCTGTTTAAGAGCCCTTAGTAGGGGAGTTTGGTTTTGGATTCCATCTGCAAGGCCATTTGTAGCTTGGGTATCTTGCACATTAGAGCAGTCCAGAGGTCCATGGTGGTAGTTGGCAAGTGTTTGGATGAAGCATGCATACCATGCATAGAGCACAAAACAGTAAAACACTATTTTCTGAAAATAATTAGCACAAAAGTAATCAGTATTATTAGACCCAGAAAATCATGAAGACAGTAACTCATTAAATCTTGTGATGGGGTCCAACATGCCACTGATTTGTAAGTGGCAGCTATTTTAGACTTTGGCAACATTATCAGAGTTGTTAGAAACATATACATAATATGTAGTTTTTTAAAATGGCTTAGGTATCCTCTTTAGTATAGTTCAGATATCTCTGACATGTCACACTGACTGCCTCTTTTAGAGGGATAAAGATCCATATCATTGAAAAACCACACAAACACACACACAAAAAAACAAACAAACAAACAAAAAAAACCAAAAACCTATACCATTGAAAAACACATTGAGCTTACCTCCGTAGGAGGTTAGGAAGATTTGTGGGTCTCCAATTGACTTACAACAAACTTGTGACCCTGGCAGACACTTTCATTTTAGTTATCAGGCACTCCTGAATAGGAATATTCCCTTTATAATTATTATTATTAATACATTACTAATTTATTTGGTGTGGCTGTGTCACTACAGTATGCTAGCTGTTCTAAAATTGACCCTTTATAATCTCACAGCCTTATTTTGGGAAGGATTGACATGAATGTACATCTCAAATTATATTGAAAGACACATTGTCTCTTCTAAATGTCCACATATAACTGGATTTGGTTATATTCTCTTGTCAAATACCCTGCTTAGTTGTTCAAAAATTTAAAAAATACTAAAAATTTTATTTGTTCTTTTTAGATATACATGACAGTATTTTGACATATTACACATACATGGAGTATAACTTCTCATTCTTGTGTTTATACATGATGGGGAATTATACTGATCATATATTCATATGTGAAACAGGAAAGTTATGACTAACTCATTCTACTGTCCATTTATATCTCCCCTCCATTCCCAAAGAACTTCAATTCCACTCCCCCTGACCCTTATTGTATGTTAGCATTGCTAAGAGAACTTTTGCCTGACTTATTTGGGACTGACTTATTTCATTTACCATGATAGTCTCTAGTTCCATCCATTTACTGGCAAATGACAGAATTCCATTCATTTTATGGCTGAGTAATATTCCATTGTATATATGTGACTCATTTTCTTTATCTATTCATCTGTTGAAGGGAACCTAGATTGGTTCCATTTTGTGACTTTAGCTGCTATAAACATTGATGTGGCTGTGTCACTACAGTATGCTAGCTGTTCTAAAATTGACCTTGTGGATATGGAAATATCTCGCATGCTCTTGGATAGGCAGAATTAATATTGTCAAAATGCCCATACTACCAAAAGTGTTATACAGATTTAATGCAATTCTTATTAACATTCCAATGACATTCCTCCTGGAAATAGAAAAAGTAAATTTATTTGTAAAATTTATTACAAATTTATTTGTAAAAATAAGAGACTCAGAATAGCCAAGGAAATCCTTAGCAAGAAGAGTAAAGCAGGAGGTATCACAACACTAGAGTCATAGTTACAAAAATGGCAAAGTATTGGCACCAAAACAGACATGTAGAACAGTGGTACAGAATAGAAGACACAGAGATAAACCCACACAAATAGAATTATCTCCTATTAGACAAAGGGACCAAAGACACTCATTGGAGAAAATATAGCCTCTTCAACAAATAGTACTGGAAAAACTGGAAATTCGTAAGTACCAAACTGAAATTCAATCCCTATCTCTTACCCTGCAGAAAACTCAAATCAAAGTTGATCAAAGACTTAAGCACTAGAAGAGAGACTCTGTGCCTCATACAGAAAAGGTAGGCCCAAATTTTCACCATGTTGGCTTAGGAACTAAATTCCTTAATAAGACTCCTAAAATGCAGGAAGTAAAATCAAGAATCTATGAATGGAACAGATTCAAACTAAAAAGCTTCTTTTCAGCAAGGGAAACAATAATGTGTAGAGAGAGCCTATAGAATGGGAGAAAATCTTTACCACATGCACCTTACATACAGCACTTATCTCCAGGATGTATAAAGAGCTCATAAAAAATCTCCCCCAAACCCACAAATAACTCAATCAATTTATGGGCTAAGGAACTGAACACACTTCACAGAAGAAGAAATACAATCGATCAATAAACATATGAAAAAATGTTCAATATCTCAAGCAATTAGATAGATGTAGATCAAAACTACACTGAGATTTCATCTCACTCCAGTCAGAATGGCAATTATTGAGAATACAAGCAACAATATATATTGATGAGCATGTGATGATAAAGGTATGCTCATACATTGCTGGTGGGGCTGCAAATTGGTGCAATCACTTTGGAAAGCAATATGGAGATTGCTCAGAAAACTCAGAATGAAACCACCATTTGACCCAGTTATCCCACTCCTTGATTTATACCGAAAGGACTTAAAATCAGCATACTACACTGATGCAGCCATAACAATGTTTATAGCTGCTCAACTCACAATAACTAAGATATGGAACCAAACTTGGTGACCTTCAACAGATGAATGGATAAAGAAACTGTGGTATATATACACAATGAAACATTACTCAGCCTTAAAGAACAATGAAATTATGGCATTTGCCAGTACATGGATGGAGCTGGAGAATATCATGCTGAGTGAAATAATCCCTTTCCCCCAAAACCAAAGGCGGATGTTTTCTCTGATATGCAGATGCTAATGCAGAATAAGGGGTAGAGGTTAGGGAAGAACAGAGGTATTTTGGATTAGGCAAAAGAGAGTGAAGGAGAGTAGGGGTGTGGTAGAGGCATGAGAATAGTAGAATAAATCAGACATTAATACCTTACATGCACATATGACTACATGACTGGTGTGATCCTGCATCATGTACAACCAGAAGAATAAGTTGCACTCCATTTATATATGATGTGTCAAAATGCATTTTGCTGACATGTATAACTAATTAGAACAAATTAAAAAATAACCTTGTTACTATAAACTGTTAAAAGTCAGCTGAGTTTTTTCAGAGGTACTCTGGGAACTTGTGAGAAGGCTCTTGCCTCCATCAGTCATGCCATCTCCCAGGAAGGGTCAGGTTCTTGCTGACCAAGAGCCCTTTGAAAGTATCAGGGACATTTGATTGGAACTTCTTTTTATTTTCCTACTTAAAGTTTGAGCTGTCAGTACAAAGAATTCTGCAATTTAATCATACTCTTTCACAGAACCTGATGCAATTGTCCTGTACTTTGGAGTAATTTGAATTACAAACACATCTGGGAAGGAATTCCTAAAATGTTGAGACTTACTCAGAGATTTCCTGCATGTAAGCAAATATATACCTGACTTTAGCATAACTCATGGCCAAAATCTATGTGGTAGTAAAAATTTTAACAAATTGTTTTACTAGGAGTTTTACTAGTAAAAAAAAAAATGTTGTTGTACTAGGAGTATACTAGGACCTCTTAACATTTTAATTAGTGTTTATAGGCTTAAATCAGGAAATTATGTTTCCTCTTTCTTCTGGAAATACATAGAATTTTTTTTGACCTATCTCATTCCCATTTCTTGCTAGTTTTGATAATGAAACAATGAATGTCTCTCTAGAAGATTTATAGTTTTTAATTTTTCTTTCTTTTACTAGAAGTTTTCCTTTACTAAGATAATTTTA
The DNA here is from genome assembly GCF_048772815.1 of Callospermophilus lateralis. Taxonomy (NCBI): domain Eukaryota; kingdom Metazoa; phylum Chordata; class Mammalia; order Rodentia; family Sciuridae; genus Callospermophilus; species Callospermophilus lateralis. The sequence goes on along the minus strand of NC_135312.1, from coordinate 89,850,592 downwards.
TCTTATTGGAAAGGGATCAAAGAATAAAAAGGAATTGGAAAAAAAGTGGTTTCTCAATTCTTAGTTTACTCAGAAATCCATGTTATATGTACAAAGAACCAACAAATTGCTGTTTCAACCTCTGTTTAATCTTTAGATCTGGAAATAGTCCTGTCCTGACCACAGTTTTTCCAACAGAATCTGGTTCATTTTCAAAATACATTCTATTATTTTTATTTTTTGAAGAGGTATTTGTTCTTATGTTAGTTCAACTAACATGTACATAATTATTATAATCTAAGTTCATGTAAAGACCAGAAAGTACCAATTATTTTTTTTTAAAATCAATCTGAAGTCTTAACTTGGGTCTTACTTGTTATCCATTCAGTGATTTTGTCTTTTAGTTGGCTTATATAATCTATTTGCATTCAAGGTAGTTATTCATAATATTATAATAGTACAACCACTATGTAGCTTGGTTTTTAAGTGGCTTTTAGTTCCTTTCTTTTTTTCTCTCATACAGCCTTCCTTGGTGATTAAGTCATATACTCTACAAGTGATTCCTTGATAGCAGTAAATTTTTGACTTTTTGTTTATTATTTTTGGTTTATTTATTGTAGATTTTTTGTTTTGTGGTTACTATGAGGTTTACTAAAAAAATCTTTGATTATAAAATTTGAAATGACATCTTAACATGACCACAAAGATAAGAACAGAAATAAAGAACAAGAGAAAATATGCTAAAAAAAACAAAAAAAAAAAACCTTTAACCTTGATCTTGATCCTTTCCACATTTTGAATTTTTGAGGTCACATTTTATCTTTTTACATTGCCTCTCCTTTAATATATTAATGTAGTTGTCATTATATCTAAATGTTTTATTTTTAGTCTTCTTAATAATGGTTTACACACCATGCTTGCAGTGTTAGAGTACTCTGAATTTGTATAATTGCTCTTACCAGTAAGCATTAATATGGGCTACATCTAAGACAAGCAGTAAAGAAGGGATCTATAAACAAACTGAACTTCAACTTGCAGTGAATCACTGGCTTCAGGAGAACAGTTAAAAGCAAGGTGCAGGTGTGTATATGTTCTAATATAATTTGTGCTATCCAAGAAGAAAAGAGCAGAGCTGAGAACCATACGTATAGCAATACGGTATTGCAACTGCCAGTTGTAAAAGATAGAAGTAGTAGAATGTGGTTGAATCAAAGCAAAAAGCAATCTTTTACCACCAGGAAATAAAAACTTTGTGGAAGACACAGGGAGATAATTTTACAGTGATAATGATTTCACAGGTTACTATGATTTTAACTCAATCTTAGAGGTCACAAGTCATCCTGCATGAAGACTACTTGAGAACCAAAAAAAGTTTATGAGGAATTAACCATGAGACTTGCAGGGAGTAGAGATAAGGATGTACATGGGAAGAGGAAAAAAAATAAAAATAAATATTTTTGGTACCTCTTGTTGCAGATAAGGTTATAAAACGGGAGTCGCTATTCAACATCCCTTTCAAAGACTGCTGTATTATTGTGTAAAGGAATACCCTGAGAAAAGACTTACTACGGTATGTTGCGGTTTGGGTTTTAAATATCCCCCAAAGAATCATAAGCTAAAGTCTTGTCTTTATGCTAGTACTGTATTCATTTTAAGTAGTGATTTGAAAGAAAAATTTAGTAATTATAAATTGCATTATTATTATTATTAAGTTAATTTTTTAAAAGAATGATTCTAATTTTTTTGTTTTTATTAGCATGTATATATTTTAACTTTTAACTTTATTATTTTAGTATGTTTTGTGGTATATTCCCTTTTTTTGATTGTTCAGATCACTTACTCAATTTTTAGCTGTCTTTATTCTTCTATATAAAACTTTAAACAAATTTTTACATTATAATGTCCATTAATTATTTTTGTTAGTTCAGTCCCTGTTTAGGAGGAATTTTCTAACATAACTCAATCAACTAGAATTCAAAATTTTTACCTGAGGTGTCAAGTTTTATACACATATATTTTTGTGGATATATATATCCCAATATTATTATGAATTGTTTGTGTCTTATGAAAGCAATTTTTTGTTCCTTATGATTTACCAGCATGCTTATCTACTGTAAGCTTTTACTGATGAGTTGACCAGTGCACAAGCTCTTCAAATAGTAAATGAAGACACAAAACAGAATTTAAGAGATTACTGATGAAAGGTACTAAAGGTTCTGTTTTACACTTACTTTTGACAGTTGAAAATCAGCTTTATTTATATATTTCATCCAATGAATATAAATAATCATGATATTAATAACCAACAAACTTTATCTTTATTCAGCAGGAAAATCACTTGTAGAGCAATAGCCACAATTGGAGAGACTATTTGATTAAGTTGATTTTTGCTTTCTATATTTTACCAATAATCTATACAATCTAAACTGATCAATGGAAGTTGCATATAAATGAACCTGGAAACACTTTGTATTTCTTCAATGGAATCATCAATCTCTCAGAATCTCCATGGTTGAAGAGGGATTTTATAATAATAATTATGCTTTGTTTGGGCAGTTATTTGGCTTATAACATGACCTTCTTATCATTACTTTATCTTTCCCATAGTGACACAGATCTGTCAGTTAGCTTTCTGTTACTGTGACTAAATAGCTGAGGAGATAAACTTATAAAAAGGAAAAGTTTATTTTGGTTCAGAGTTTTAGAGGTTTCAGTCCACGATCACTTGGTCCCATTGTGTTGAACCTGATGCAAGTAAGAGCATCATGATGAGGAGTGCATGGTTGAGTGAAGATACTCACATCATGATGGCCAGGAAGCAGAGAGAAATATAGATAATAGAGTAGGTAAAGACACAGAGGGTGGCAGGCAGGATTGCAATATCCTCTTTCATGGGCATATCTTCAATGACCTATCCTCTTCTCACAATACTCTACCACCCTAAAGATTCCACTACTTCCCAACAGCACCATGGGATGACAGACAAGACTTTAGCTTGTGTTTCTTTGGGGAATATTTAAAACCCAAGCCGCAGCATACCATAGTAAGTCTTTTCTCAGGGTATTCCTTTGCACAATAATACAGCAGTCTTTGAAAGGGATGTTGAATAGTGACTCCAGTTTTATAACTAAGTCTATTGTCTTTCTAGCCCTGATTTTTTTCATTGTTTTAGTTTTAGTTTGTTTTCCTTTACTTTTGACTTTATTGTATATTTCCTGGTAGACCTCATGGGATTCCTGACCACTATGAGATGATTTTTTTAGACTTATCTGGCATTCTATTTTATTTTTAGGGATTATGATTTATTAGCCATAGGTATAGGTCAATATGATTTTGTTTTATTATGTTTTATGATTCAAGTACACAGTTAATGCATTGACTTTCTATTTTATTTCTAATACTGGCATGACTCATTAATTACAGACTGAGGTCCATATTTATGTTACTTGACTTTGGGGTGCTAACTGCAACACAGGTCCACTTCACTGTTATGCTCTCTATCCCACTATGTATGTGGAAGTTTTATACATTTATTTGATAAATTTCACTGATATTAGGTGCTAAAATCTATTTGTAGTCATTCTTACCACAATTTGTCCTGGAGACAAAACAAGTAAGTTTTGAATTCCCTATCTCAATCCTCAAAATCTAGTTTTCTGGGCCTTCTTGGCAATTCATGGGTAAGAAAAGCATAATATCTCTTCTTTCTCATAATTACACTCTATTTCTTCCTTTAGATGCCTCAAGATATTATTTAGTTCATTAATTTTAATTGGTGGCATAATTTACCAATATAATTTAAACTATGACTCAATTATTGTCTGTTCTTTAAGCTATGATTGAATTAGGTAACTTATAAACCCATTAAAATTATAGATTACTACTAAACAAGCTCATTAAATGAGTTATCTGTGAGAAAGTTCTGCTCCTTGACAGCAGATTCTCAAATGGACATATTCTTCATAACTGATTTTTATTTTTATTTGACTAAGCATCTTTAGCAATCCATTCCTAATTTCTTTTTTTTAATACCGTTATTTTATTTATTTATTAGTATGTGGTGCTGAGGATTGAACCCAGGGCCTTGCACTTGCTAGGCGGGCACTCTACCGCTAAGCCACAACCCCAGCCCTCCTAATTTCTTTCCTAGACTTTTTAATATTATAAATTAGCAAATTCCTATATTTATTTCTTTATTTGAGGTTTTTCTTCATATATTAACCCTGAATTTCCATATTTATGGTATAATACTAAAGGATTCTTGCTAATATCCTATTAATCATTTGAGGATCATATCTAGAGAAGGAAGCTCTTATTTGTTCAAGTACATAAAATGAGCTGTGTCATTAAAATATTTGGGGAAGTGACCATCACAATTCTTCTGAATCTGTCCAGATATCCTTAGATGATGATTTAAAAATCCATTTTTATATGTGAGTTATGACAATGCTATGAATTTAACTGATACTGTAATGTAACAATTCTGTAGAACCCAACTCTAATTTGGGGAATAATTTGAGCTTCATGACAGCTATAAGAAAAATGTTATACTTTTTAAGTATGCTGAATATTTCTTGAATTTTATATTATGGCTTGAGATGAGCATTTGTAGATCTGTGTTTTGTTGCTTCTTTCTTAATATTCAGTACATTTAGCCATAACTAATCATTTATTTCTTGGTCTTTTGGTTATTTATTTATCTGTTTACTTATTTATATACTATGGCAATAGTTAGCTGTTTTTTTCAGAGCCTTTTCCTGAGTATAGCAACCATTAAATTCATCTTTAGATCCTGCATACTCTAAACTTTTGGATTCTTGATATAAAAATAACTTCTTTCTCACTTCCCAGTATTCTCTCTGAAATTTATTTGAACATGCTTCCTACAGCCAAGTGTTTTATACCAGCTTCTTATCACTGAAATTGATTTGATTTTAAGAAATTGAAAGCACCATGAATAGTTTAAGTAAGTTAGAAATTTGTTGGAGGGTGATGGGATAGCTTACAAAATGAAATAAATAGAATTAAGTTTAGAAATGAAAGCAACAGCAGTTCTGGTTTCTAGGTAGTACAGATATCTCATTGTCTTGGATAAATCATCCTTAGCCCATTTATCTATCCTTTTATCATTTATTTGAAGTCATATTTGAGGAAGTGATATTTTTAACTGCCCTGACTTGACTCATTTCATATACCTTCATTGATTTCCACACTTAAGTTTTTATCCTAAGCATAATTTTTATTAAGAATAGTGTTTGACTAAAAGACACACCAAGGCCAGGTGCAGTGGCACATGCCAGTAATCCCAACAGCCTGGGGGGCTACAGCAGAAGGATTGTGAATTCGAAGTCAGCCTCAGCAATCGTGAGGTGCTAAGCAAATCAGTGAGACCCTGTCTCTAAGGTAAAATATAAAATAGGGCTGGGATGTGGCTCGATGGTTCAGTGCCCCTGAGTTCAATCTCCAGTACCAAAAACAAAAAAACAAAAAAAGACACACACCAAGGTAGCAAGTAATGGGGAACAGAAAATTTCCCTGAAGAAAATGATAATGCTACCATCAAAAAAGTAAGAAATTGGTATCAAGTACCCCAAACTACAAGTATCCTGTAGAATCACTCATAAAAAACTGATTTGTTTCATATGTGATAGCATAATAGATTGCCACAGTCTGGCTGGGCACAATTCAGGAGCCACTTGTCAAAAGAAACTAACTTTATTTTTAGAACCACGCAAGATAAACAAAACAGCTCCTCAGGAAAAAACCCTCAGAGCCCAACTGCCACCACCGGCTTCCCACAAGCCACACACCCCAACCCAGCCTCTTCCTCCCACAATCCTGCTGCTCTTGAGGCCGATTGGCTGGGTCGCATGGGCGGAGCCAAAAAAGTCCCCCAATGAGCAGATCCGTGGTCTGAAAGGGCAGGGAAACAGCCCAATGAGCATCACCGCAGAGGAGCCAATCAGCTAGATGTTGCTGGGGCCGCTGTGAGCCAATCATCAGCTGGCAGTCTGAAAGTTTGCTGGGGCCCCTTCGGCTGTGGCTCTCAAAAATAGATATTTATTCCTATCTTGCAATATTTTCTTTTAAATTTAGAAGATATAGATTACATAGTAAATTATCATTTCTGTCAATATTTGAGAACAGAGAGGCCGGGGTTGTGGCTCAGTGGTAGAGTACTTGCCTAGCATGCATGAGGCACTGGGTTTGATCCCCAGCACCATATAAAAAACAAACAAACAAACAAACAAAAGGTATTGTGTCCATCTACAACTAAAAAGAAAAAAAAATTAAAAAAATATTTGAGAAAATAAAAACCCAGGTTAAAAAATAGGTATGAAACATTTTTGAAAGTACCATTTTAAATTAACATAATTTTTTGCTAAGTACTATTTCTAATCTTATATAAAATTTGCCTGCATATTAACTACAGTTGATCAATACCCATTTTTCCTCCTATACGTCTGAAAAAAGTTAATAATTGTAAGCTGATATACTATAAATGAGTTTTCTCCAAAATTCAGCAACTTATCTTTATTTTATATACAATTAAAGAAATTTTATAGGTAAGAAATATATGCTTATTGAACATCTTTTAACATTGATTCAAATAGAAAAAAAAATGTTGTTTTAGAATAAAGAGACGTAAGTCCTGAAAATCAAGTTAAATAAAACATAGAGAAACTAACACAGTGTATATTACCTAGGGAAACTAGACAAATTTAGTTCCCTGACAGACCATGTACTTGAAGGGCTGGTAAGTAAGATTCAGTTCACTAATGTATGTCTAATATTATTACAAACTTAGCTTCTTAAAACAACAAACATTCATTACCCAACAGTTTCTGTGCTTCAGGAGTCCGAGCACAGCTTGGCTGATTCAGAGCACTGGCCAGACATGAGGTCCTTCATCTGGGGCTCCATCAGGAAAAGATTCATTTCCAGACTCACATACCTATGGACAGCATTCTGTTCTTTGGGACTGTGAGCCAAAACATCAGTGTTGTGCTGGCCAACCTGAAAACCTAGAGGTTGCCCAGTTTCTTGCCACAGGGAGTTCAACCTCACAGTTCTTTTCTTCCTCAAAAAGAAAGAATCAAGACAGGTACTATAGTATTATGTGATGTAATCACACGATCAGGTACATCATCCCACACATATAGTGTTTTTATAAAAAGGGAAATTGGACGTAGAAATATGCACACAGGGAGAAAAACCACATAAAAACTGAAGACAGGGATCAAAGTGTTGTTTCTGGATACCGAGAAACATTGCCAGCAAAACTTCAGAGACTGCTGAGACATGGAATAATTTCTACCTCATAGTCATTGGAAGAAATCAACCCTATCACAACTCTCTTCTTGACTTTCTAGGCTCTCAAATAGTGGGACCGTAAATAACTGACATTTAAGCCACTTTGTTGGTAGTACTTAATTGTAGCACCTCTAGTAGTAAACTAATATAAAATATGACTTTGTATCTTGTTCAGCAAAAAAAAGTGAATTATCAGATGGAACCCAGATCATTTCACAGGTTTCCTGACTACAAATTTCATAAGGTTTTTCTACTAGGAGCTACAAGAAAAATGCCCACCTGCCTGCCTGCCTGCCTTCCTACTTGGAGAGTAAACCCAGGGCCCTGCTCATGCTGGGCAAGTACTTCACCCCTGAACCCCATCCTCAGACCTTTTCTTAAATTTATCCTGAGACAGGTCTTGTTTAAGGTATCTGCAGTGTTTTACTGAACAATGTATTGATTTGTCAGTCTCTTTATTTTCAGAGAGCATCTTTTTAAGGATTCAGAGCATATCCAGTAATGAAGTACCAATATCACCCTCATAATTTATTTAACCCAGTTCACTTATAACTAAATGAACAGCATCTTTGAAGTCATCCTCCATGGCTCCTGGGCTTCAAATGCAGATTTAACATTTGGGAAGGAATGGAGAATTAATAGCTGTTGCACGATCAGGGGTTCCGAGTCCTTATTTGGCATAACTCATACATACATTGTCTGTACTTTCAAGGATTTTAGGAGTTCTTCTGCCTGTATTAATATTTCCCACTTCTTAAAAGAGACTAATTTAAAATACTATAAATAAATAGAAGGAAGATGAGTAGAATAAAGGAAAGGGAGTAGTGGGAAGAATGAGGGGAGGGAGAAGAGAAATACTAGGGACTGAAGTGAAGTAAATTATATTCCATACTTATGTGATCATGTCAAAACCCAGATTTTATGTATATCTATAATGCAACTAATAAAAATATTAAAAGTTTGGCCCATTAACTTAGCCTATTGAAAGGCCAAACTGTAACTTCTCCCTATTAGTCTGAAACCAATACAGATTAATTTTTTAAATTTATATAGTTTGCTTTTACTTCTGAAAACATACTGATAAAAAATTAAATAGCATTTTTTGCCATTCTTTTCCATACTCTTTCTTTTTACTTTCTTTATTTTAAATACAATTAAAGAAATTTTATAGGTAAGAAATATTTGTTTATTGAACATCTTTTAACATTGATTCAAATAGAAAAAAAATGTTGTTTTAGAATAAAGAGACCTAAGTCCTACTCTTACTCTGAGATATTATAAAGAAAAATATGAATAGTGAGAAAAATGACAGATTGTTACACTTTCAGGGTACTGAATAATATTTTTCCCTTGATAAGAAACCAGGGCGCAATAAATCTTTTACCTATGTAGTTCATATTGGTGATGTCCTCTCATTTTTTCTGCTAAGCAATATATTCATTACTTTTTATTCTCCAACAAACAAAAAAAAAGCAAATACATATTTAAAACTACTCTATAAGACATTTGTGAGAAAAGAAAATTTATGGGGAAGCTAAGAAGAGATTTATACTGTCCAACATGAATCAAATCTCCTGGTTAATCTTCCTTAAATACATTCTTCCACTATCTCACTTTGTTTTCCAAAATCTCTCTTTTATCTTGGCCTCCAGTCTCTCTATCTAATTTTTCTCCTTTCCTCATGCAGTTCAGTCATTAATGTGGTATAAAAAAATTCTAATTATGCTCCCTATCCTAGGCACCAGATGAGCAGATTCTGAAGGTCCAGTTTAAAGGATGGCTAAAAATGTCATTCATTTAAACGAAATGGATTTTTTTCCCTCTAGTAGGCAGGAGGCATTCTTTTGTCTGCCAATTAAAGTAGAAAAGACTTAGTGTCATTATAACGATTTTATCCCATATTTAGACATGATCATTAATTGGATGAAAAGAAAGAAACATTTTATGAACTTTTGTCCACAAGACAGAGAAGGTTGGCTAGAAGTTTTCCATACAATTCACTAACAGCAATGAGGGGTTCTTCCTCTTTTTCAGATGGATTCCCTGCCATTGAAGCCCTTCCCAGTAGTGATATTAAACACATGGGAGACTGTGAGAGGGAATCCGAGTCATCAGACAGTTCTGCAAACCTAAAGAGAATAGAAGGATAAAAAGGAAAGAATGCCTAAGTTGCAGTATCTAAAAGAAATCACTTGGCAAAATCTGCTTTGCAATGTACATTGACAGATGAAGAATATAAATAAGAGTACAAGTTAGACTAGCTAGAGTCCAGCAATGATTCCTAGGTCTTTTTCTGATACTGTCTTTGCCTTTAGCCAAATGTAGCTATTTAACACAAGATGTGGGCTTATATGACTGAGGAGCCAAGTTTTTTATTTTGTATAAATTGCACTTTTCATTTTTAAAATATTTTGTGGTGCTGGGGACTGAACTCAGGGTCTTGCACATGGTAAGCTTTACCACTGAGACATACCCCCAAAACTTTATTTAATTGTAATTAATTTAAATTTACTTAGCCATGTGTGGCTGAGGCCTACTGTAATATACAGCATAGCTAACTGCTTTTTGTCATTTCTTTCTCATGTTTACTGAATGAAATGTATGCCTAATGCAGTGCAAATTAATGTCAACCATGAAAGAAGAAAAATCATTCCTTTGGAAACACTGTTTGACTCAGTTGTCCCACTCCTCAGTATATACCCCAAAGACTTTAAATGACACAGACTCATCAATGTTTATAGCAGCTCAATTCACAATAGCTAAGCTATGGAACCAACCTAGGTGTCATTTAATACATGAAAGGATACAGAAAATGTGACATATATTCACCATGAAGTACTACTCAACCATAAAAAAGATCATATGGCATTTGCTGGTAAATGGATGGAACTATCATGCTAAGTATGTGTACTCCATGTATATATAATATGTAAAAATACACTGTACTATCATGTATATCTAAAAAGAAAAAAGAAAAATCTTTCCTTGATTAAAAGATTTTTTAACCTGCATGAAATATATTTCAGAGATACATTTGATAAAAAATATTAATTAATAAATAAAGAAAAGGTAAAAACATTAAAAAATAAAAACAACATTTTTTTCAGAAATTTGGAAATTTAGCTGAATTGTGAGAGAGAATAGATGTGTTTTGTTGCTTTAAATCACTATGTTTGGGAATCTTTTTACATAGTAATAGCTAACTAAAATATATCTGTGTCCAAATATTTCTTTGATTGCTTATCCTCTCTCTTCCAACTCCCTGATCCATCAGTTATCTTTTCAATGCAGGAGAGCCAGGAGAATGCAATATGATCACATGAATCAGTGCTTGTTCTTTTTGGAGATACTATAAAAATTGTGAGCAATGGGAGATAGCCTGGTAATAAATACTCAGTGATGATTTTCTTCTAATTGAATGTTGAGATGTAAAGTGAAACAAGACAATGTTCAACTTTTTATTCTATTCATGGTGGGATATACTTCTAAGTGAAAGGAAATGACTATTCTGTTCTTATATTCACTTCTGAAACATTTGGATGATTTCAATTCAAATGACTTGTTTACTACTTTGTCCAAAGGAACAATTGAGTTTATGAATTCAACTGCTTTTGAGATGATTGAGGTAAAATTTTTAAATGAGAATTGATGTTGAGTCTTTTGGAACCCTGAAGATTTGGAGATATTAGGTGAGATCTTACTATACATCTTATTTCAGTAAAATGAAGTACATAAATTAAGTCTATAATAGAATTCAAGAGCTTAGTTCTTTGTTTATCTTTGTAGTTGACTGTGTCCTAGACAAGTACCTTAAATTTATATCTAATATGAAGAATTGATTTGATAGCTTAAATACCATCTTTGAAAGTTTTGATAGTTTCTCATTTGATAGTTTCTGGTGCAAATTATCTGTATTAACATTCTAGTTCTGGATGCTACATTTTAAAAGGAATATTAAAATACTGGATCAAAGATCTTGGAGAATGATCTTTCAATTTATTGTTATGGTAAGGTAAACTTCAAAGAAATATAACACTTTTATTTTTGTTATTGTACTGGGACTGTGAGTGTTGGCATATGCAGGAATATTCATAGGGAGTCTTTTCAAAGATAACCAGGGCAAGATCACGAACAAAAAAATGTTAAGGCCAATCAAAGCCAACCTCAGCAATGGCAAGGTGCTAAGCAATTCATTGAGACTGTGTCTCTAAATAAAATACAAAATAGGCCTGAGGATGTGACTCAGTAGTTGAGTGGCCCTGAGTTCAATCCCTGGCACCAAAAAAAAAAAAAAAAAAAAAAAAAAAAAAAAAAAAAAATTAAAGCCAAGATAGAAGATAGATTAATCTAGCCTGCCTGACAAACTGACTTTTAAAATTAAATCACAGATCCTTTGTCAAGAGACCATTATGAACAATACTTCCATGTAGTACAATAGGACCCTTTTTATAAAGCTTTAATGTGCATTATATTTGACCCACAGTACTGCTTCTTGGAATAGTCCTACAGTTGGAACTGCTGATATAAATGAGATACATGAACTTATTTGAAATCCCTAATATGCCAAAGTACTTTAGAGACTAGAAAGTTAAACCCCCAAATCAGCAATTCCCAGAGTCGGCGAAAGCTAGAATTTGGAATAGAAAAAAATAATGCTAACATAGGTTGTTTTCAGTGTCAAGACCACTGAGACAAAGACTTCTCCAAGACAGGGAAAGGACACCCCCCTCCCAAACTGTCCGACCTGGAGGAGAAGGAGGGAGGAGGAAGGCAAACATTGATCCTCTCCCAGGAAATCCTTTTCCAGTAACAATGAACCCAGAGAAAATAAGCAAAACATTCACCCTTTCCCAGGTTCATCCCCAGCATCTCCACCAAAAGCAAACATTCATCCCTTCCCAACCACACTGGGTCCTGATAGGACAAGGCAGATACTGACCCTCGACTTTCACCCTTTCCCACTGCAGAGGAGTTCTGGAAGGAGAAAAGCAAATAGTGAAGTTGTGGTAACAATGGGTCCCAGAAGAAGAAGATAAACTGTGAATCCCTTCCCAGTAACAAGTTTTGGACTTTCTACAACTTTTTTCCTAACTATCCAAGCCATCACGTCCTGCTTCAGTTTCCAATAATTAGGCCACCCTCAGTGTACACACTCCCTCTGTAACCAGGGGCCATTTTTCTACCCCCAAGCTGAGCCCCGATGTTGCCTGACTGATTGACTCTGCTGTGAATAAAGGTAAGCTTGCTGATCCCTTTGAGGTCTGCTCCCAACTCAGTTATTTATGCTTACAGTTACACTCTTTTCTCTGTTTCTTTTTGACTTGAGTATCCCTTAAATGAAGGGTTGAGGGCTGTTAAATCCCACTTTTTTTGTGTTTCTCACCAAGCTGTCATCTGGTGTGGCCTGAAACCAAAGATAGTTGTAGCTCTGTTTCCCTTTTCACAGTACCAGGAGGGACAGACTGGTTAGTACTGACAGTTGAGATTTTTGTCTGCACAGACCAGGTTGATTCTCTTCCAGAGTGGAGCTCATCCAAAAGTTCTAAATGGAAAGTTTCAGCAGCTGGTGTTTAGTTCTGACCATCCTTTGAAACTTGGTTGGGTGGTATTTACTCCAGAGGGATTGGATCCAAACTCCCTGTTGCTGGGTAGGTGCCAATCTCTGCTGGATCGCCTGCTCTCAGGGACTATTCCCAAATTCCACTCATGGGGTGGGGAGACTAACCCTCCACAGATCCACATACTTCACCACTGTCAAAGTCGACTTCCCAACGTGACTGCTGGACCAATTTCTGGCCTCTCATGAACTGTCAGAAACAAAGGGAAAGCTTTCCTGGATTCCCTGGGCGCAGTTCTCTTGGTGCCTATTTTGGTTGAGCTTGGTCAGGCACACTCCAGACTCTGTAGCAGGCGTTTGCTTGGACGTTCCGGCAGTGCTTTTTTATGAACTCCCAGGCTCCTGCCAATGAAAGCTGTTGCACAGCTATTTCCAAATGGCTCCTACCACAACTCTCTGCTTGCCAGCTGTGAGACATGAAGCAATTTTTAATCATCAGCTTGCCATGCTGTCTCTGGGTCAGTTAAGATCAGCCTCCCTCTCTGTTCCACAGGTCCTCCCTTGCCAAATGGAATCACAGTGCTTTCCTCTTTTTCTACCTGTGTTCTAAATGTCCTCTGCAGTGTTGATGCCACATGTGCAAAGTTAGCACACGTCTAACCTATTGTCTCGTGTTCTGTGTTCTAAGCTCCTGAATTTCTGTTTCTGTATGAAGATTTTATTGTTGAATGTTGAATATCAGTAAATTTCCTCAGTCACCCATCTCACTGAATAGCAGTACTCCTGCTTAAACCTTGAAATGTGGAGCAACTGGAAAATGTACCCTTCCTCTAATCTAAATAACTTATTTTAACAGTTCATGTTTCCTGCTTGATTTATTCCTGATTATGTTGAGTTGGGTGATGTATTTACTGTCAGTTTTTTTTTTTTTATATCTTTGTGGTAGATTGTATTTTACAAAAAGGGGCACGATAATATGTCTTATTTGACATGTTTTCTTGCATTTTGACATTGACATTTGTTCCATGAAGAGGAGAGGGTGGTTTTTCATGTTATATCATAAAAATTGTTAAATTGTGGCAACTCACTTAGGACACTTACTCTTGGATCCCAACTCCCCTGGCTTTGGGGAAGTCTGAGTAGCCCCATGAAGAGGACATACATAAGAGTTAGCCAGCAGTGAGCCTTGAGCATGATTCAGTAGCATAAACCTTCAGATCTTTCAACTCCTAGTTGTTAAGGCACTTTCAGACTTCCAGTTCTTTCAGCTAGACAACCAATCTATGATCTTTTCAAATCTTGATCCTTAGCATCTTTAAGCTTTAAAAAATGGTGATTTTTATGCAGTGAAATTAAGGTAGTTTGTTTCACAGAAATAATTAGAGCACATCAAAGAGTTTAGCAAAACCTTTAGAATCTTTCATTTGTTGCTTCAAATATTTAAGAAAAACATTTCATCAAAGAAGAGCCTGTGATGTAGGGTTGAAGCTTTCTTATCACTGTCCTTAAAGAATTGTTTTCCACTAGTTTTTCAAGGAATTATCATTATAGTCAAATAATTGGAGAGAGAAGTTTGCAAGTTGTTATACAAGTTGACACTATGTTAGGAATTTACTTTGTATAATGAAAGTTGGATCAAGACTAAGACAATTTTTTTTTCATTTGCCATGTGATAAAGATCTAATAAGAACATCTAAACTCTGCTTATTTTTTAAACATAAGAAGATGCATAACTTTATTTTTCTTCATACTTTAATAGGTATGCCAAGAAAAATTATTATAGATAGAATCTACTTTACCTAATTACATACTTCTCTGGAAACAAGACAATATATTACTTAACACATTTTTTAAGGTTTATTCACCTTTATTTGTGGGCTCCAAAGTGAACCTGATAGCATCTGACTCTTTGGGTAGACAGAAACTGTGTTGTTTTTTTCTTCTTTAGGACTCATCTATGGTCTTTCTGTATCTGAGGCCACAAGTACTGCTTGCCCTAATATTTTTTCTTGCCCAATGATCTGGCTTTGATTTTTGTTTCTGTTCCCTTCATGAATCCTGACTGAAGGTTTATAAAAATGCTGGCTCATTCTTGATTTCCCCATTTAATGGCAATTCCATATCTTAATCCATTCAGTGCTATTTATTTTCTACTTTGCTTTGGAATCTTTAGTTCTGACTGTTTGCTATACAACACTAGTGTAAATCAGACAGGAAGTATAGTTAGGGACAAAGCAAGAAATTAAATCTTATCATTGCAAAGGCAAGTTAAATGCTAGCTTTCTCCTATACGACAGATTTTTAGTCCCAGTTATTTTCCTGGGCATAGGCACAAACTGGAAATAAAAGACTAATTAGTCAATTAAAATAAATCAGTACAGCTGCTTTTTCACAGTCCTGCACACGAAATGAAACCTGCCAATATTAGATAAACTCAGATGTCACACTACAGTGACTGTCATCCCTATTCTAGCATAATTGCCACTTTTCTATCATGATCTCTACCTCATAATTCCTGAGGAATTATTGAATATAATATACTTTGCAGTTTTAGATGTGAAGATAAAAATATAAACTTCAGACAACTTGAATGTAAAACCATGTTTATATTATTTAACTTACTAATTTAGTAGCATGTTCATAATATGAAACATCATATTTAAAAGATTTTAAAAAGCATCTATGTAAATAAGTAAATTAATTTTGGATAATACCATGTATCATTTTTTTGCATTTTTTGAAAATATTTACATATATCTAGGCACTGATGACTTTCTCAGTACCAGAATGCAATTTTGAAAAAATCAAATGCAGTTTTTCAGAACAATCATTTTAAACCTTGGGTTCTATTTTATAAATGCATTGTTAATATGCATGTACATTTAACATAAATCATAAAGGAATAATTGCTTAAAAATGTCCAATGTTTATATATATATATTTGAAGACTCTTATTATATTTATATAAAATTTAAATAAAAAATATAAAAAATTAGAAATTTGTGTGTAGAATGTATAATTAATTATAAAAAATAATTAAATTTTTAACTCATATTGAAAAAAATAAAGAACACTTAGTACATTTTAAAATATTACAATTCAGAAAATGAGATACAATTGAGATATTAAGAATAAGAACAAATTACCAAAGGAACACTAAAGAAGTCGTGCAAATTATAGTGTATAAAAGTATTCTTAGCCAAAATCAAATAATATAAATTAAAGCCAAAACAAAATATTAATTTTGCCTTTCAGTCTAGGTTAAATTGAAAAGATTCTAATGTGCAAATCTAATATTTTGAACTATTAGTGGAAGGGGAAATATTTCAATCGCTATCAACAATGTAATAGTTATTAAATGTAATAGACCATGGCTTAACAAAATTTAATTCATTAACTTATTTTTTATTAACAAAAGTACTATATATTTCAAGTGCATAGCAATGTTTTGATTTATGTAGATATTGTGAAGTGACTAAATCAACCTAATTATCTGTTATGGTTTTGATGTAAAGTATCCCCCAAAAGCTCATGAGTGAGACAAGAAGGTCTGGAGGAGAAAGGATTGGATTATAGCCTTAACTCAGTGAATTGATGCCTGGTGGGATTAACTGGGTGGTAACTGGAGGCAGGTGGGGTGTGGCTGGAGGAAGTGGTTCATTGGGACCATGGCTATGGGGTATGTATTTGTATCTGGAGAGTGGAATCTCTCTCTCTGCTTTCTAACCCCCATGTGAGCTGTTTCCCTCTGTCACACTATTCTGTCATAATGTTCTGCCTCACCTGGAGCTCTGAGGAATGCAGCCTGTCTTGTATGGACTAAGACCTCTGAAACTATGTGCCCTCAAATAAACTTTTCCTCCTCTACAATTGTTCTGGTCGTGTCTTTTGATCACAGTATTGAAAAAATTATTAAACATCCTCTAAAGCTAACATGTAAGACAATATAATAGGTTCAGAGAAAAATGATTGGATTATGAGAGCCTTAACTCGATCCGTGAATTAATCACCTCAATCAGTGAATTAATCACCCTATGAATTAACTGACTGGAAACTGAAGGCAGGTGGGGTATGGCTGGAGGAGGTGGGGCATTGAGGCATGGCTTTGGGGTATATACTTGTATCTGGCAAGTACAGTCTGTCTCTCTCTGCCTCTGATTATCACATGAGCCGCTTCCCTCCACCACACTTCTTCCACCATGATATTCAGCCTCACTTAAGCCCCAAGGAATGGAACCAGCTGTATCTAGGGGCTGAGACCTCTGAAATCGTGAGCCCCCAAATAAACTTTTCCTTTTCTGCCATTGTTCTGGTTGGGTCTTTTAGTCACAGCAGTGAAAAAGCTGACGAAAACATCAGCCTATCTATTTCCTTGCATCTGTATAATTTTTTTAAATTTTTTCTTTTATTTAAATATTTTATTAATTGTTGAGGACCTTTATTTATTTATATGTGGTGCTGAGAATCAAACCCAGTGCCTCACACATACTAGGCAAGCACTCCTTCCACTGGGCCACAATTCCAGCCCTAGTATTATTATTATTATTTATTTTTGTGAGTGTGTGTGTGTGTGTGTGTGTGTGTGTGATCAAACATTAAATCTACTTTCTTGACAATTTCCAAGTATACAACATATTGTTAGTAACTATGATCATGGTGGTATACAATAGATCTTCTGAGTTGATTCCTCTAATGTAAATTGTGTATCTTTTGAGCTACATTTCTCCAATCCCTGACTGCCTCCTCACTCAGCTTCTGGTTACAACCAGTCTACTCTCTGATTTGATGAGGCAGCTTTTTAAGTTTCCATGTATAAGTAAGATCATGAATTATTTGTCTTTTGTGTCTGGCTTATTTAACTTAGCATTTGATCCTCAGTTTCATCCATGTTCCCACTAGTGACAGGATTCCTTCTTTATGTCTATGTAGTATCCAGTTACTATAAAAACAACTTTATGCACTGATGGGTACATGGTTTGATTCTGTGCCTTAGCTATTGTGAATAATGCTGATATTGTTTCTTGTCAAAAAATTAACCTTAGTTTTGTTGAATTTTTTCCTACTACTTTCCTAATCTTGTTTTATTATATTTAATCTTCAATTCTATTTTTTCCTTTCTTCACTAATTTTATTATTAATTTGTTCTATTTTTTAGTTCTTTATGTTGGTATTTTTATTTGAGATTTTTTTCCCTCTTTTTAAATTTAGGCATTTCGGTATAAACTTCATTTTAAATCTTCTTTTCTGAATCCCTTAAGGATTGGAAGGTTGTGTTTCATTTTTATTTGTCTCAAGATATTTTGATTTCTCTTTTTATTTCTTTTTATTTGGTTATTTGGTAGCATGTTGTTTAATTTCCACATTCATAAATTTTCTGCATTTTTTCATGTTACCAATGTTTAGTTTCACACTATTGTGGTTTGAAGAGATACATGATATAATTTAACTCTTCCTAAATTCATTAAGACTCATTCTATGGTTTATCATATGTTCTATCCTGATAAATATTCCACATACACTTGAGAAAATGTACATACTGCTGTATATACTGTATATAATATATGTTAGATCCATTGTTCCTAAATTGTAGTTCATGTCCAATGTTTACTTATTGATTTTCTGACTGGATGATCTATCTATTGTTGCAAATGGGAAATTGTGTTATTGTATATATCTTTCTCTTTAAGTTTATTAATATTTGCTTCATATAGTTGGATTCTGAAATATTAAATACATACATATATATGTGTGTGTATGTATATATATGCTCTAGATGGATGGATTGATCTCTTTATCATATATAATGACTTTTTTTGATAAATTTTGACTGAAAATCTTCTTTGTCTGATATAATTAATAACAGCCCTTTCTCTTGGTTTCCTATAGATGAAGTATCATTTTCATTCCTTTACTTCCAGATTATATATGTCAGTAAGGGTGAAGTGAGTTCTTATAGGCAATAAATATTTGGATTCTGTTTTTTAAAAATATTTTGATATCCATTCAGCTACTCTAAGTATTTTCATTGGAAAATTTAATATGATTGCATTTAAAGTAAATCATTGATAGATAAGTTCCTGTCTTATTTATAATTCTGTTTTATTGTTCTTGTCTTCTCTTGCTGTCTTCCTTTGTGATTTGATGATTTTGTATAGTGGTAAGTCTTGATTTCTTTCTCTTTATGCTTCATGTATCTCCTCTAGATTTTTAATTTTGTGATTATTATGAGAATTCACAAGGCATCTCATGTTATAAAAGTTACTTTAATCTGATAATGGCCTAACTTCAATTTCATAAAAAAACCTATTCTTTGTTACCCTTCCCCATATTTTATATTTGTAAACCACAATTTAAATTATTTCAAATTATGTACATCTCTTAAATTATTTTAGCTTTAATCACTTTAAATAGTTTTGTCTTTTTATATTAGAGATGCAAGTATTTTACAATACTCAAGTATCCTGAATTTGATTATATATTTATCATAACCACTGTTTTTTTAAAAAAACTTTTATGTGTTTATATGTTGTTAATTAGTATGATCATTTCTCAAATTGAGGAATTCCCTTTTGCCTTTCTTGTAAAGCAAACTTTGCTGTGGTGAATTCTCTTAGCTTTTGTTCATCTGGGAATATATTTACCTCTCCTTTATTCCTGAGCTGCAGTTTTCTGAGGTATAATCTTCTTGGTTAGCAGTTTTTCCTTTTAGTGCTTATATCATCCTATTTCCTCCTCACATGTAAGGTTTTGATTATAGCCCTATAAAACTTCCATTGTGAAAAGTGTCTTGTCTTATTGCTTTCAAAATTCTCTTTGTCTTTTACTTTTGACAATTTTATCATGTGTCTTGGGATATTCATATTTGTGTTTGTCTTGCTTGGGTCCTTTGAGTACTCTAGATGTCCTTATTTTTCCAAGGTCTGTGAAATGAAGATTTTCAGTCATTGTTTTTCTAAGTAAACTTTCTTCCTTCCTCTTTGTCTTTTACTTTGAGACTTAATAATTCATGTATTGGTACTTTCCCTGGTGTCCAATAGATCCCTTATGCTTTCTTGCTCTTTGCAATTAATTTTTTTTTCTTTTTTGTTCCTCTAGTTGCCCAACCTCTCAAATAACCTGTGTTCTTCAGTTATTCTTTTCTCTGCATTATTGAGTTTGCTGTTGAAACTCTGTATTGAATTTTTCTGTATCATCATTTTATTCATCAGTTCCAGAATTTTTGTTTCATTCTCTTTTATTTCAATTTCTTTATTAAGCTTCTCATTGTGCTTATTCTTTTTATCCTAATTCACTTAGTTTTCTGTTTGTATTTTCTTATATCTCTTCAAGCTTCCTTAAGGTGATTATTTGAAATTATCTTTCAGGCAAATAATTTTCTATTTCCATGGGCCAGTTGCTAGAACTTTAATAGTTTCATTTGACAGCATCATGTGTGCCTGTTTCTCTGTTATTTGTGTAGCCCTGCTTGGGTATCTGTATATTTAAAGAAACAAAATCTTCTTACAATCTTTATAGACTGGTTTTAGCAGGTAAAAGACTTCTGTTAGGTTCATGAACCTATGGGGCTGCAGCCAAATGGGACTGGAACAGCATCATGTGGATGTCTGCTGGGTCTGTTGTGTGTTTCATAGTTGATAGGCTTATGACCAGGGATTCTAGAAAGCACGGATACGTCTATTCCCTGGGTGAACCGAACTGTCTCCAGAACCTTGTTAGTTAGAGCTGGTCCTACAGAGTCTGCTTCAGGGTCTGCTGATGGTTTTAGTAGCAGAAATAAGGCTAAATGGAGTTGTAACACAGTCCATAGGGAGGTAGGGCCATTTGGGGACCTGGAGATGTGACCATGGTCAGAAAATCTGCTACCTAAGTGTGGGGTCTAACATCTCACAGTGACCTTCTAGTCCTTGGACTCTACCAATGTTTTATAAACTTCTATCTGAATGCTATGGCTCCAGAAAAGGCACATTTGTCCAAAATGACAGTGAAGTTATGTTTGCTATGAGGGGATATAAGCAAGGGAACTTCTATTCCAACATATTGCTGAACAAATTTTGTCCAAAGAATTAATTGGAGCTGCTAGAAGTTGAACTGAAATTATAAATACTTATTTATTCTTGACAAAATTCATTATGACCAATTCACATTCTATGAATATTAAATAGATTTTGGTTAGTGGGTTTTTTTGTTTGTTTGTTTTGTACCAGGGATTGAACACAGGGACACTCAACCACTGAGCCACATCCCCAGTGTTATTTTGTATTTTTTTTTTATTTAGAGACAGGATCTCACTGAGTTGCTTAGTGCCTTGCCATTGCTGAGGCTAGCTTGAACTCTCAATCCACCTGTCTCAGCCTCCTGAGCACTGAGATTACTGGGGTGTGCCACTACAACCAGCAGATTTCAATTAGTTTTTTTAAATGCTTGAATTATTTTTATTCTCTTTATATCAAGATTAGTAACTGTTACAAAGCAAATTTCTATGATGCAGTTTTCTGTACTCTGCACTAGAAATCTATTTTTCCCTTCTCCTCCTCCCAAGCCTCATAATTATAACCATCACTACCATCAAAATTACTACTATGACTACCTAAGAATTTT
Source organism: Callospermophilus lateralis (assembly GCF_048772815.1). Classification (NCBI taxonomy): domain Eukaryota; kingdom Metazoa; phylum Chordata; class Mammalia; order Rodentia; family Sciuridae; genus Callospermophilus; species Callospermophilus lateralis. The sequence continues at coordinate 89,829,144 of NC_135312.1, read as the reverse complement.
ACTAATAAAATATTTAATTTATTGAACCTTTCTCTAAATATACTGCAATGTAGCATAATTTCTGCAAAGAAATCAATTAGCAGAACTGGGACTATCATTTCACTGGAACATTGTTTATTTAGAGACAGGATGCCAACTTTTGCATTTAAATTGATACTTATTCAATGTAAACTATGTCATTACTATCAACATTTTTTAAAAAAATATATTGCTTTGTGATATATATCCACTGCTCTTTATTAAAATGTGTGAAATATTGTCAAATTTCTTGTTTTATTTGATTACTATGGTCTTGTGAGATAAAGGATATAACTTTTTCTGACTGAAGAAAATGAATTTAGAAAGATAAACTAATATGCCTAAAATTATACAGAACTACAGACACAAAATCTTCTGACCTTAGGTCTAATATCCATTTCTATAGTTTTAATTTAATTGATGGTTATGTAATAATCTGAAACAATGATTATCAATTTTATTCTGTTTCTTATTCACAGTACTTAATGTTGTTTTTCATTATTAGTCTAAATTTCTTATTTTTTATATTATTTTGTGGTTAACTCCTGAATTTAACCATAAATAATTGGAAAATAATTGGAATATTGCAAATGGGATAAGAAATTATTTTGTTCAGTTATTAAGAATACAAATATGATTTATCATATTTTCCATGGAGACCACTCTCTGAAGATTGTGAAAATATAATATAAATAACAAATAAACAAAAATCAGGAGAAGAAGAGGAAGAAATTATTTTGCATTTAACTTGTTACTTCAAGTTTCTTCTGGTGATATTTCATCTGTAGTGATACATTGCTATGAATTTCCTACATTATATTCATCATTTTTCAGAGACAAGCCCAATGTCAGATAAATACAAAAACATTCAATAGAGGTTCTGTATGCTTGCTTTTTTTAATAATGCAAACAAAATTGGAATAGACTTGACTGGACTTTATTTATTTATTTTTTTGCCTCGTACTGATTAACAATATTATAGTGCTTGCAGAATTGTTCACGGGCTCTCCTCAAAAACTAGATTATGATATGAATCAAATATTAGTTTTCAGCATTTGCCTATAAAATAATTATTTACCAAATAAAAATCTAAACTGCTTGAGTGTAGCCTTTATATTCCAGTGTATCTGCATTCACAGAAATAGTTTTTGGAGATCAGCAATTGAAACATCACAGCTGTATGTAATCTTTGCTTCTCAACAGGCCTCTCTCTGTCATTCCTAAATGTAAGACAGTTCAGTTCAACCTGACCCAATTTCCAGAGTTGGAAGTGTGATATTTTTTCCTTCTTAGTAGAAAGACAAATGTTGCGAAATTAATTTTAAAATTAATAGGCAAGAGTAAGACAAGTGTGATGTAGAAAAAAGGATGAAAATTTAGAAGTGTCTCAGGCTGTCTAGTTCCATGTGTGCCATTAGTGTAGCTTTATATTGTGTCATCATTGTAGATTTCTACCATTTTGTAGGCTTTCTCTTCATGATAGCAATTGTTTCCTTGGCTGTGAAAAAACTTTTTCACTTGATGCTGTTCTATGTATTTATTCTTGATTTTATTTCTTGAACTTGTTAAGAGATTTTCTTGTTAAGGAAATCAGTGCTTGTGCAAATATGATGGATTGACCCTATGCTTTTTTTCCCTATCAGTTGTAATGCTTCTGGTCTGATTCCTAGGTCTTTGATCTATTTTGAATTGACATTTGTGCAAGGTGAAACGCAGGATTTCAAGAGGATCCAGTTCCTCTTCTTATGGGTACCCAATTTTCCCAGCACCATTGTTTTTTAAAGGGTTTTTTTTTTTCTAATTCATGCTTTTAGTAGTTTTGTCAAAGATGAGATGAATATATTTGTATAGATTTCTCTGTATCTTTTATTCTATTTTATTAGTCTTCACATCTGTTTTTATGCCAATAACATGCTGTTTTTCTTACTATAGTTTTGTAGTATAATTAGAGATCAGGTACCATGATGCCTCCAACATTGCTCTTCTTGCTCAGGATTGCTTAGGCTCTTCTGGGTCTTTTATTATTCCAAATGCAATTTAGCCCTTCTTTTAAAAAGTTCTGTGAAGAATATCATTGGTATTTTAATGGGAATTGCATTAAATTGTATAGTGCTTTTGGTAGTATGGTCATTGTTGTAATATTAATTCTGCTTATCTAAGAACATGAGAGGTCTTTCCATCTTTTAAGATCTTCAATTTCTTTCTTCAGTGTTCTGCATTTTTTATTGTAGAGTTCTTTCATCTCCTTGGTTAGATTTATTCCATGTTTTCCTTGGTTAGATTTATTCCATGTTTTATTTTATTGAGGTTATTATGAATGAAATAGTTTTCCTGATTTCTCTTTCAGCAGAACCATAATTGGAGTATAGGAAAGCTATTGATTTTTGTATGTTGATTGTGTATTCTGCTACTGTACTGAATTTGTTTATGAGCTTTAGAAGTCTTCTGGTGGGGTTTGAGGCTTCTGGTATAGGATTATTTCATCATCAAACAGGATAATTTGATTTCTTTCTTTTCTATTTGTAACTCTTTAATTTTCTTTTCTCATCTGATAGCTCTGTGTAGAATTTCAAGAACTATATTTAATATAAGTGGTGAGAATGGACATTCTTGTCTTGTTCCTGATTTTGGAGGAAATGTTTTCAGCTTTTCTTTATTTAGTATAATGTTGACCTTGGGTTTATCATATACAACCTTTGCAATGTTAAGATAAGTTCCTTCTATTTCTCATTTATCCAGTGTTTTTTTTTTAAACATGAATGAGTGTTGCATCTTGTCAAAGACTTTTATGCATCTGTTGAGATGATCATATGATTCCTATCTTTAACTCTTTTTATGTAGTGAATAACATGTATTGATTTGTGTATGTTGAACCAATATTGCAAACCTGGGCTAAACTCACTTGATCATGGTGTGCTATCTCCATAAAGTGTTTATGAATGCAGTTGCCAATATGATTATGACATCTCTACTCTTTTGTATGCAGATTGAAGTTCTTTTATTTCTACTACTATTTTCCTGTAAGTATATTCTATTGTTTTTTGCTATTTAATAATAATGTAGTTATTATCGTGGAGCCAAATTTTATTTAGATACAGATATTTTTCAAGGTCACATCTCAAAACAATGGAAAAACACTTGTGATAATGTTTTTCTTTTTAAGTCTGGAAATGATCAATTCATGGTAATTTAACAATTTTATAGAATCACAAACATTAAATGATAACATAATTTTAATTAATAAGGATTTCAATTTCACATATAAAGTGTACAAAATTGATGTGTGAGCAATCTTCAAAATATTTAGTATATAAAGATTAAATAGGTATGGTGCCTAAACTGAACTATCCTAATGCATTTCTAGACAAGGAAAATTGGCAAAGAATGTGCAATAACTAATAATTAAGATATAAATTTTTGGAAAAAATCTACTTTTTTAGAAATTATAGCTGACACACAGTTATCTATGTTATTTTCATCCACAAGATGTTTCTTATTGGAAAGCAAGAGGAGCTGAACTGGAGCTAGAACTACTAGAATACATTAATACATAACATAAGCATGTACAGAATCAGGGAGGTCTGATTGAATGATACCAAAGATGGACAATCTGGGATCTTTTGCTTCCCCCAACTGTTTAAATGATATTGGTCTTCATCCCATTATGTTGCTTATTCATACCTCTCAGAATTTACCACCTATATGCCGATAATCAGCAAGTATATATCAGCAAGATTAATAGCTTCTTCAGCTTCAGACTTATGTATGCAATTGTCAAAGTATTTTTATGAGATGCCCTATGTAAAGCCAAACCCAACCTTATTCTAAAAGTATGCACATTAAATTCCAAAGTACATTTGTGTCTTTTGTGTTGCTCATTTTGTTCACTAGCACTTCTATTTCTAGGCATCCAAAACACACACACACACACAAAATGAATGGTTTCACTAGGACTTACATACACTAACAAAATGCTCACTAATAATACTTTTAATTCGACTTACCTAAATGTGGTATCTACACAGATTTTGAAAACTTGTAGAACCCAAAATGACAGTGCTTACAAATATCCAGTTATTATTACTAAAAGATACTATATATTAGAAACATTAAAGTAAGGATATGAATTACAGGCAAGGTATCCAGAGATGCAGAAATGAGCTACACTTTCTTTTTTATTGAACTAGAAACAACTGAAAACAGCTGCCCAGAATAAGGGAATCCAAAATTCAATCTCAGTTAGGGCTCCTTTTATCTTTCTAGCCATGTAAACAAATTCCTGATACAAAACCCGAGGGTCTTACAAGACCTGGAAAAAAATAACCAGTTTCATTGTTATCAAACAATGTTTAGAAGCTGAAACTTCTGTTGTTACCTAGCAGCACTATTAATCAATATGTCTCATGCAGAGTAGGAGTCAGTTCTATTCAGGGACATGTCTTATCTGAGCAAAAAAGCTCAGTGCTCCTGGAATCAACCTTCACAGCACAGGTCTCCATGTCTTATTAGATAAAATTTAAATTTCTTAATACATTGTCAAGATCCACCATGATCAGTGTTTATCTGTCTTATAACTCTCAGTCTTATAATCTATGGTCTGTTAACAATAAACCACCTGCTACTCTCTATATACATAATGCTATTTCATAAATTCATTCTTAAATTTTCCTAGGGCCCTCCAATACACAACTCATCTGATTTGAGATTATTTTCTTTTAAGTAGCTCTAATGGAATATGTCTATAGTATTCAAAATAAAGAATAAAATTATGGAGCTTTAAGATTTCAGCAGATAGAGGCATTTATATAGTTTTAGCAATATGGGAGTGCATGACATTTTTCCTTTTTGCAAGACTTATAATTAATGCTATTTTGCAAAAAAAAAATCTGCTGTTGCTTATAAACATGGTACACCTGGAAAGTTAATTTGTCATTCTGTCCTTCAGTTTTACTAGGTAATCTTTTTCTAACTTAATTCATATCTCTCTGAAGATAAAAATAAATATTTTAATGTTTATAGAATATTTGATGAATAATTAATTGTACAAATAAGCATAATTCTCTAGAGGGAAAGAAACACTTTTGGATAAAAAAATTTTCATGTATTTTACATTATAATTTTCTTATAAGTAGGTAGAATGGTAAGGCAGATTTTTCTCCCAGGCATAACAATGATAATACTGCTCTTTTACATTTTGATGAACCAGAAAATGACCTGAATTATTTTAATCATGGTAGTGTCAAGAGGAGTTTATATTATTTTAAAGGAAAAATATTCATATCCAGTGGTAGCATAGCTTAAGGAAAATTTCTTGAACAAAGAAAACAATTACTTGTCACTAAATGTTTAAAGTATATAGCATGAAATACACAGATTTCCCTTCATTTCTGTACTAAAGCTATCCAGAGTTGGAACCCCAAAATAGGTTCCCTTTTTCCCCAATGGGAGGAGAAATATTAGAACAAATTGAACCATTATTGAACAGAACCAAATTCTTTATTGGAGATTTTAAATCTGGGGACAGATATTCTCAATATCACTTATTAGTACAAAACACTTTTTCAGGATTTTGAGGTCATCCTCTTTGTCTTTCTTTTTGACACCAAATTTTTCTATAATATTGCAATTTGTATAATTTTTTAAGATAAATTATTTCTTTAAATATCTAAATTTTTGTTATTTAGACCCAATTTCTTATTTCATTACTCATATGTGACAATCACCAATCATTGCCTGGCTTAGGAATCTCCCTGCTTCCTCTCTCTATATTCCCATATCAACAGAAAAGAATTCCCTTGGTTTCTTGAACTTCATTCTCCTAGCATGCTTCTGATAATTTAAATTCTCATCTTCAGAGGTCTAGCCCAGGCCTCCTCTCCACACTGAGGAATCACCTAATAATATCAATCCATTAAGATTTTCCAAATTTTAAAAATTTTAGTCTTAATTTCACACAAGTTAACAAAATCATGCATATGTATTTTATTTTATTTATTCTAAATAATTCTTAAGTTCTTTCTTTGTCTTTTACATCTTTGACATTTTGAGAAATTGCAGCTCTGTTATTCTATGAACTAATCTGCAAATTTTTTTCTCTTCTTTTGTGGTATGTTCCTTCACAACTAGATTTAGGTTCTGTATCCCTGTTCAACAATCTAAAAGCGATTTTATGCTCTGAATATATCAGAAGTGCATGTGAATGTTCATGTGCACCTCAATTTCAATTTTAATTCTGAAGCCTAGCCAACTGTTATATCTTTTTATTACTATATAGTTCCTATGTTTTTCCTTAAAATTAATAAGACACACCTGAAGATAATACATATATCCTCCTCTTCAAATATTTCTCCTATTCATTAATGATTTTTACTTACACTAATCCTTAGTATGTTGTATTTCCTTTATAGTTGCCACATGGCATTTTTTTTCAAAAGCTGTCTACATTCTCTCTCAGTTATTTTTTCCTTTAGACTCATATCAATCTTTAGACTCATAATTTCTAACTTATTTAGGTTGTTTGTTTTCCTTCTTTTGTTTTGAAGTAAATCTAGTCCCCGAGTTAATCCATGGGAGCCCTTTAAGCTAATACCTGTATTCTTTTGTCACATAATCATATGGTGTTTTTCCATTTGCCTTCACTTTCTGGCACAAAAATATGTGGGTTTATTTTTACACCTTTCCTTTCCCAGTCCTTCAATCATCCTTCATTCTATAGAATTCAAGTTCTTCTTGATGGTGATTGGTATTTGAAAATCAAGATCAAGGTGCTGGGGGCAAGATGCTGTTGTCATTGTATCTTGACTCATCCATCAGACCAAAATGGTGAGATAGACACAAGACAAATAAGGAGATATACATATATATATATATATATATATATATATATATATATATATATATATATATACTGATATTGTTATTGATACTGATACCTTCAATTCCAATCCAACTTCAAGTGGTTTTCTATTTTTCATTTTTATTTGTGTGTGTGTCACTTTTCTAACATCCCAACAAACATCAAAAGACTCTTTTTTTTATTAGTTGCTCAAAACATTACAATGATCTTGACATATCATATATCATACATTTGATTCAAATGGGGTATTAATTCTTATTTTCCCATGTGTACATATTGCAGGATCACATTGGTTATACAGCTACGTTTATACATACTGCCATACTAGTGTCTTCTTTATCAAATTCCACCATACACAAAATAGTTTCAGAGTTCCATGCCAATATTATTTTAGACTGCTTTGCATTGCTGTGTCCAAAAGAACAATATAGAGAACAAGAACAATATAGAGAAAGAAGTTTATTTGGGGGTTCACAGTTTCAGAGGTCTCAGTCCATAGATGACCAACTCCATTGCTCTGTGCCTGAGGTGAGGCAGAACATCATGGCAGAAGAGTGTCACAGAGGAAAGCAACTCAGGGAATGATGCCAGGAAGCAGAGAAAGTTCTCTCTCACCAGAGGAAAAAATATATATCCCAAAGCATGACCCCAATGACTCATCTTCTTCAGCCACACCCTACCTGCCTATAGATCCCACCCACTTAATCTCTATCAGGGAATTAATGCCATGCTTAGATCAAGGCTCTCATAACTAGATTATTTCACCTCAAAACTTTCTTGTATTGTCTCATGCATGAGTTTTGGGGGATACCTCATCTCTAAACCATAACAAATATGAAAGGAAAAAATGGATATGAGTTTTAAGTGCAGTCATCTGGAGAATCTTGGGCCAACTTTCATGAATAACTGTTTTGTGTAGTCTAGTATACAATTTTGTAACATCATTGTTTTATTTGTTTGGTCATATTTCTAAGTTGCTTAAGAAGGAATTTAAATCATTCACTTTTAATCTGTTTTGATTAGAAATACACATTCCAACATTATCTCCCAATCATTTCCAAAAGAGTGCTAGCTATCATATAGGAATAATGTCAGAGGCTCTGGGTGATATAGGCTTGTCCTGGGGCAACTCACTGTACCCTCTGACAGAGAGTTAGAGGGGGTCTGATTACCTACAGTCAGTCATAAGTGATGAGATATAAGGCCAAGTTGAAGTTCCCAACAGGAATGTGCTCCCTGTATTTTTCCTCACTCCAGTGGTCCCAGGATACACCTCTTCTGTTTCAAGGTCTGAATCCCAATTTTTGTCTTCTTCATTACAGGAAGTGATTAAAAGCACCATTTTGTTTTTTAGTTTCTTTCTGCTTATTTTCTTACTTCTTGCCTTGAGCAATATTAGAAACTGACAAAGAATCCAGGGAGAAATTCTCTGACTCTCTTGCCCCTATCTTTCTTTTCACAGATTTGTTTGTTTTCTCCAGCCTTAGAATCCTTGAAAGCTCTAATTTATATCTTTTAAGCCCATGACTGTGACAAAATCTCTGCTAGCTTTCTTGCATTTAATCAGCTTGCAACTTTTATCTCTGCCTGACTTAGAAATGTTTTCTGATTGTTATTTTGATCTCACTAAGCACTAAGCATTCTCTCTACAATTTAGTTCTGGCTCCTTCAGAAGTTCTTGAACTGAATAAAACTTTTTTTTTTAAAAAAACTTGCTTTTCAAGTTCTTCATGAAGGAGTTTTGGTATCCTGCAAGCTACTCCAACACAACTTTAAATAGAAATCACCTTATTTATTTTAAATAAAAGGAGATACTAATATGAGACTCTGATCTTACATACATAAATTATATATATATCACATTATATTTCATTTTTCCTCTATGTGTGAATTATTGGTAATATTTGGGGTACAAGTGGAGATCATTTGAATTAAGAAACAACTTGAAGTGCAGTTATCTTTTATTAAGTATCCATTATGCTATATTATCCACTCTCTAGGTCACATTTTTGCATTAAAATTTAGTTTACTCAAGACAGGTTAAAAGGATATAAACCCTGATTAAACTATTGTGACAGCTGAATCATTATCATAACACATATTTTCGAAACCTGTCATGTGAGGACAGATTTGAAAAATATGAATAAATAAACCAGCATGTTAGTCTTTTCTGAAACATGACCAAATGCTTTGATGATTCATATTTTCTTTTCAGAAGCAATATTTATAAATCTAAATGTAATCCTCACAGGTGTATCATTAAGTTTGGAAAATTCTTTTTTTAGAATTCTATTAATACTTAAATTCCCCTCTAAGCCAGGAGAAAAAGAGAGAGGTCAAATCATTTTCACTTGAGGAAGCACAAATGATATCAAGTATATATTGATTATTTGAACATTGAATTTTCAGTTTCTTTACTCTCTTACATTTTATTTTAGTTGCCTACTGTCAGGTCAACTCAGTGTACATCTCCTTTGAACCTATAATGCACATTAGAGGAAAGGATATAGGTGAATTTAAATGCAAGCAAACTTTCCTTTCAGACGATTTTTAAAAAGTTTTTGGAGCTTGGAATAAAAATAATTTAAAGTAATATATGTAAGATAGCCATTTATATCATATTCCATTTTTATTATTAATCTCTATAGATCTTTTCAAATTACCTTTTCTAAAAGTGATGATTTATTTTCAATTTGCATTAAATATGTGTAATTGCAGATGATTTTACAACTTTCTCTCCTGGGGAATATTATATATGTGAATATGTGTGTGTATGGGGAAGGTTAGAAAAAGAGAGGTAGAGCATGCTCCAGAAGGAGCCTGCACTATGTTATATTTTGGAAGTGAGGTGTCCCCAGAAGCTCATGTGTGAGACAAGGCAAGAACACTCAAAGGTGAAATGACTAGGTTCTGAGAGCCTTCATCCAATCAGTAAATTAATCCCTTGACAGGATTAACTCGATGGTAGCTTGAGGCAGGTAGAGTGTGGCTGGAGAAGACGGGCATTGGAGTACATATTTTATATCTGACAGGTGAAGTCTCTCTCTGCTAACTGATCATCATGTGAGCTGCTTTCCTTCTTCCATGATGTTCAACCTTGCCTCAAACCCTGAGGAATGGAGCCAGCTGTCAATAGACTGAGACCTTTGAAACTGTGAGCCCTTAAGTAAACTCTTCCTCCTCTACAATTTTTTTGGTGGGTCTTCTGACACAGCAATGAAAAAGCTGACTAACACAAACTTCAATTAGATTATTAAAATTGATCAATTTGACATATTTACAAATGATATTACCTCCTATATTTGTTAAAACTGTATTTCTAGTACACATGGGGCCTTTGATTAAATACTACTAATCCTTATTTGACTTATTACCTAAAAGATCTCCAAAAGTTTCCAACTTTGTAGTCTTAGTATAGCAGAATTCACAGTGCCTTTCATGGTTAATCACCTTAAATCTCAGCTCAATAACCTCTGAGTTTTACTTCACCCTCCATGAGACAAATGATACATTTTTCTTTCTATCCATGTTCCCTGCTTTGACTCTAAGTTGTGGCCCATTGAATAGCAACCTGATCTGGAAAAATGTCTCAACAAGTCAAACCTAGTAGTGACTGGAGTCCTTCCAAATCTTGAATCCCACATTTATATCCTCACTTGTATAATGTTTCCCTGTTTCATATTGTTTTCATCTTAAGCCTAAAGAAGAATTATATCTCGGGTTTTGTTGAACTCATCTGAAAGACGATGTTTGTTATTTCGGCATTGACCATGGGCACAAAAGTCTCTTCTATTTTTTGAAGAAAATTAATTTTTTGAGAAATCTTTGATGATCAAAATATATGTAATTTCCTGTGACATGACCCCCCATGTCCAAATAAGATGCATTTCTTTGCAGTTCTGCTTTGAAATGCCTTTTCTTATTTGTTTTATTTTGCCCCAGTGGATAAATATTAAAAACAGACATTCAAAATAGAAGATGTGCACAATTATTAAAGTACAGATTTATCACTGCAGTAATAAGGAAATTTTGCTTTCCAGGGAGATTGCAAACAATTTCTTACTAGGATATAACCTTTAAACATTTTTTGTAAAAGTTCCACTAATGTACAAATATTATATAAATGGTTTCACTTAAACTACACTAGGAAGATTTTGTTATTAAATAAATCGCTAGATGATGTTTGTGAATTTACTGCTTATAAATCATAAATACATAGACTTTTTAAAAAATGTATTGGTCTGTAGTTTTTATCCACAATATCATACTGTTTATTTGTTACTGTCTTGAAATATTACTTTACCAAATGAAACAAAACAATATGGCCAGTAAAAAACAAAACAAAACAAAACAAAAAAAACAACCCTATCTCCACTTGTAAAAGAACTTTACAAGCAAGCCAATAAGAATTAAACCATTGCTTTTATTGTGGGATAAAATAGATTAATAAATAGAAATTTATGTAATGTATTGCAAGAGCAAAAGATACAATAGACCAGGGATTATCAAACTTATTTCCCTAAAGGGACAAACAAGAAATCCTCTAGGGTTTTTAAGACCGTATAATCTGTGCTACCCAGCTCTACATTTGTTATGAAAGCAGTCATAGACAATACATAAACAAATGAAAGTAACCATGTTCTGATTAAACATTATTAAAAAATAAGCACCAGATCATATTTGGCTTTCTTGCTATAAAATGAATAAGCCTGTCACAGAATAATACAATATTTCTGTTGAGGAAATACTAGTTTTTCTCATGGTACCTAAATGCCCAACTCTATTTTTTGTGTTCTCTGTAGAGAATCAGATGTAACTGCCCTTGATGGAGTCTGCCTGCAAACGGGATATTCTGTCAAAGTCTAAATAAGGTGACAACAAATCATGCTTGCATAGGAGATGTTTTGTTGTCTTTGTTGGGGCTTACTTGCAAACGAGAGGTTCCTTCAAAAGTTAGATAAGGTAACAGAGGACATGCTTAAAAACGAGGTGTCTACTGTCCTTGGGAGGACTTGCCTGCATACGGGATGTTCTGCCAAGTGGGCTAGGAGGGAGCTAAGAAAAAAATTTTATCTGTTCTTAACAAAGAACAGAACTCAGCATGCTCCAGGCCAAGAGTAGATTAGCCATGAGAAGCAGGTCACTTCTGATTAGAAAGTAAAACTTCTGTATGCCATGTTTAACTAGCCTAAAGACCTGATTTATTGCTGTTGGAAGGCTGCCTTCTTTGTTCACAAGACTATAAAAAGACTGCTGTGTACAATAAAGGACTTTTTTTTCTTCTGCTGCTTAGCTTGCTCTGCTTCTTCTTTCTCATGCTGACCTGTGAGTGAATTACTGCAACAGTTCTCCTTTTTATTAATTTTAATTAGTTATACATGACAGTAGAATACATTTATGCACTTTGATATATCATACATAGATGGGATATAATTTCTCATTTTTCTGAGTGTACATGTTGCAGAATTGTATTGGTCATGTAGTCACATATATACACACAGTAATAATCTCTGTTTTATTCTATTGTCTTTCCTATCCCCACATCCCCCCTCCTCTCCCATCACTTCCATCTATCTAATCTAAGGTAAAATTATTCTTCCCTAGTGCCCCCTTCCTTATTGTGAATTAGTATCTGCATATTAGAGAAATCATTTGGCCCTTGGTTTTGTGGGATTGGCTTATTTTGCTTAGCATGATATTCTTAAGCTCCATCCATTTACTGGTGAATGCCATAATTTCACTCTTCTTTAAAGCTGAATAATATTCCATTGAGTATATACACTGCATTTTCTTTATTCATTAATCTACTGAGGGATACCTAGGTTCATTCCATAGTTTAGCTATTGTGAATTGAGCTGCTAAAACATTGATGTGGCTGTATTACTGTAGTATGCTGACTTTAAGTCCTTTGGGTATAAACTGAGGAATGGGATAGCTGGGTCAGATGGTGGTTCCATTTCAAGTTTTCTGAGGAATCTCCATACTCTTTCCAAAGAGATTACACCAATTTGCTGTCTCACCACCAATGTATTAGTGTACCTCTTTCCCCACATCCATGCCAACATGTATTGTTGCCTGTATTCTTGATGATTGCCATTCTGACAGAAGTGAGATGAAATCTTAGAGTTTTGATTTGCATTTCTCAAATTGCTAGAGATGTTGAACATTTTTTCATGTATTTGTTGATTTGTATTGTGTTTCTTCTGTGAAGTGTCTGTTCAGTTCCTTAGCCCATTTATTGTTTGGGTTTTTTTTGGTTGTTGTTGTTGTTTGTTTGTTTGTTTTTGTGTGTGTTAAGTTTTTTGAGTTCTTTATATATCCTAGAGATTAATGCTCTATCGAAGGTGCATGTGGTAAAGGTTTTCTCCCAATCTGTAGTCTCTTTCCTCATGGTATTGATTGTTTCATTTGCTGAGAAAAAGCTTTTTAGTCTGAATCCATTCCATTTATTGATTCTTTATTTTATTTCTTGTGCTTTAGGAGTCTTGTTAAGGAAGTCTGATCCTCAGCTGAGATGGTGAAGATTTGGGTCTATTTTTTCTTTTTGTAGCCACAGGATCTCTGTTCTAGTGCCTAAGTCTTTCATCCACTTTCAGTTGATTTTTGTTCAGGGTGAGAGATAGAGGTTTAATTTCATTTTGCTACACATGGATTTCCAGTTTTGCCAGCACCATTTGTTGAATAGACTATCTTTTCTCCAGCGAGTGTTTTTGGCACCTTTAACTAGTATGACATAAATGTATTTATGTGGGTTTGTCTCTGTGTCATCTATTCTGTACCATTTGTCCATTTGTCTACCAGTCATTTGGTGTCAATACCCTGCCATTTTTGGTGCCAATACCCTGACATTTTTATTACTATAATCTGTAGTATAGTTTAAAGTTTGGTATTGTGATGCCTCCTGCTTCATTTTTCTTGCTAAGGATTGCTTCAGCTATTCTGGGTCTCTTATTTTTCCAAATAAATTTTATAATTGCTTTTTCTATTTCTATGAAGAATGTCATTGGGATTTTAATAGGCATTGTATTAAATATGTATAATGCTTTTAGTGTGGCCATTTTGAAAAAATTAATTCTGCCTATCCAAGAGCATGGGAGATCTTTTTATCTTCTGAGGTTTTCTTCAATTTCTTTCTTTAATGTTCTATAGTTTTCATTGTAGAGGTCTTTCACCTCTTTTGTTAGGTTGATTCCCAGGATTTTCTTTTTTGAGGCTATTGTGAATGGAGTAGTTTTTCTAATTTCTCTTTCAGTGGATTCTTCGCTGATGTATAGGAATGTGTTTGATTTATAGATGTTAATTTTATATCCTGTAATTTGCTGAATTCGTTTATTAGTTCTAGAAGTTTTCTGGTGGAATTTTTTTATCTTCTAGATATAGAATCACGTCATCAGCAAATAGTGATAGTTTGAGCTCTTCTTTCCTTATTTGTATCCCTTTAATTTCTTTATTTTGTCTAATTGCTCTGGCTAGAGTTTCAAGGATGATGTTGAATAGAAGTGGTGAAAGAGGACATCCTTGTCTTGTTCCAGGTTTTAGTGGGAATGCTTTCAATTTTTCTCCATTTAGAATGATACTGGCTTTGGGTTTAGCACAGATAGCTTTTACAATGTTGAGGTATGTTCCTACTAGTTTTTCTAGGGTTTTGAACATGAAGGGGTGCTGTATTTTGTCAAATGCTTTTTCTGAATCTATTGAGATGATCATTTGATTCTTGTTTTTAAGTCTATTAATATGATGAATTACATTTATTGATTTCCATATGTTGAACCAACCCTGCATCCCTGGGATGAACCCCAATTGATTGTGGTGCACTATTTTTTTAATATGTTTTTGTGTGCAATATGCCAGAACTTTGTTGAGATTTTTTGCATCTACATTCATCAGAGATATTGGTATAAAGTTTTCTTTCCTTAATATTGTCTTTGTCTGGTTTTGGTATCAGGGTGATATTAGTCTTATAGAATGAGTTTGGAAGGGTTCTCTCCTTTTCCATTTCATGGAATACTTTGAGGAGTATTGCTGTTAATTCTCCTTTGAAAGTCTTGTAGAAGTTGGTTGAGAATTCATCTGGTCCTGAGCTTTTCTTGGTCAGTAGGCTTTTGATGGTGTTTTCTATTTCATTACTTAAAATTCTGTTTAAATTGTGTATGACCTCCTCATTCAGTTTGGGTAGGCTATATGTCTCTAGAAATTTGTCAAAGTCTTCAATATTTTCTATTTTACTGAAATATAAATTTTCAAAATATTTTCTAATTATCTTCTTTTTTCAGATGTGTCCATTGTGATATTTCCTTCTTCATTCTGTATTTTAGTATTTTGAGTTTTCTCTCTTTTTTATCTTTGTTAGCATGGCCAGGAGTTTATCTATTTTATTTATTTTTTCAAAGAACCAACTTTTTTTGGTCACTTTTTTCAATTGGTTTTGTTTGTTTGTTTGTTTTAATTTCATTGATTTCAGCTCTGATTTTAATTATTTCCTGTCTTCTACTGCTTTTGGTATTGATTTGTTCTTCTTTTTCTAAGGCTTTGAGATGTAGTGTTAGGTCATTTATTTGTTGACTTCTTATTCTTTTAATAAATGCACTCAATGCAATAAACTTTTCTCTTAGTACTGCCTTCATAGTATCCCAGAAATTTTGATATGATGTATCAGTGTTTTCATTTACCTCTAAGAATTATTTTTATTTCATTCTTGATTTCTTCTGCTATCCATTCTTCATTCAATTTTGTATTATTTAGTCTCTATTTGTTACAGTAGCTTGTGTTTTTTATTTTATCATTCATTTTTAATTTCATTGCATTGAGTCTGATAGTATGCAGGGTATCTGTTTTTTTTTTTTTGTATTTACTAAGAGTTGCATTGTGGCATCAGATAAGTTTTTTTTTAGAGAAAGACCAATGTGATGCTGAGAAGAAAGTATATTTGCTCATTGATGGATGAAATATTCTACATTTGCCTGTTAACTATAAATTTTTAATTGTATGATTTAGTCCTATAGTTTTCTTATTTAGTTTTTGTTTGTAAGATCTGTCCAGTAGTGAGAGAGGTGTGTTAAAGTCACCTAGTATTATTGTATTGTAGTCTATTTGACTCTTGAAATTGAGAAGAGTTTGTTTGATGTACATAGATGCTCCATTGTCTGGGGCATAAATATTTATCATTGTTATGTTCTGCTTATATACACTTCCCTTAAGAAGTATGAAATGTCCTTCTTTGTCTCTTCTGATTAACTTTGTTTTGAAGTCTACTTTATCTGAGTTGAGAATGGAAACCCCTGCTTGATTACACAGTTCATATGGGTAATAAGTTTTTTTCCCATCCTTTCACCTTCAGTCTGTGGATGTCTTTGCCTGTTGAGAGCCACAGCCAAAGGGGCCCCAGCAAACTTTCAGACTGCCAGCTGATGATTGGCTCACAGTGGCCCCAGCAACATCTAGCTGATTGGCTCCTCTGCAGTGATGCTCATTTGTCCATTTCCCTGCCCTTTCAGGCCACGGAGCTGCTCATTGGGGGACTTTTTTGGCTCCGCCCACATGACCCAGCCAATCGGCCTCAAGAGCAGGAGGATTGTGGGAGGTGGAGAGGCTGGTGGTTGGGAGAGTGGCTTGTGGGAAGCCAGTGGTGGCAGTTGGGCTCTGAGGGTTTTTCCTGAGGAGCGGTTTTGTTTGGCGTGTGTGGGTTCTAAAAATAAAGTTAGTTTCTTTTGACAAGTGGCTCCTGAATTGTGCCCAATGAAGACAGCATATTTTGGGGTCCTGCTTTTTAATCTAATCTGTCAATCTATGTCTTTTGATTGATGAGTTCAGGCCACTAACATTCAAGCTTATTATTGAGATATTATTTATATTCCCTGTCATTTTGATCTATTTCTGGTTTTTGATTTAACTTACTTTCTCACTTGGTTGAATGTCCCTTTAGTGTAGATCTTCCATTTGCTGGTCCAGATTACTTTGTTCCTGTAGTGGGTATGACTCAAAGATAGATAAATCTGCTGTTCAGGAAAGAAAGTTAATCCTATTTCCCCTGATATTAGAGAGGGAAAGATTAGGAGAGAAGAGATTATGGAAGGGGAATGAGAGAGGAAGAGAAAGGAACATATCCAATTATTCCTCAAAAAACTAGGAAGGGATCCACCATTAGACCCGGTAATACCACTTTTCAGTATATATTCCAAAGAGTTAAAATCAGCATACTACAGTGATCCAGCCACATCAATGTTTATAGCACCTCAATTCACAATAGCTAAGCTATGGAACCATTCTAGGTGCCCTTCAACAGATTAATGGATAAAAGAAAACTGTGGTATATATAGCCAGAGTGGAATATTAGCCATAAAAAATGGCTTTATGTCGTTTGCTAGTAAATGGATGGATCTGGAGTCTGTCATGCTAAGTGAAATAAGCCAATCCCCCAAAACCAATGGTCAAAAGTTCTTTCTGATATGTGGATGCTAACACACAGAGGCGGGGGCATGCAGATAAATGTTCAGTGGAATAAAGGGAAGGAAGTGAGGATAGGAATACAAAAGACAGTGGAATGATTCTTACACAATTTTCCTATGAACAAATATGAATAAACTGCAATGAATTTTTACATGATGTACAACCACCAACATCAGATCCTAATTATAATAAGATGTACTTCATGTTTATATAAATATGTCAAAATACACTGTACTGTCATGTATATGTAGAAAGAATAAAAATTTATTTTAACACTGTGTCACTCTTGGGATTGTAATGGCAATCACTTGTGTGATTCCATACTTTCAGGATATAACTAACCTATAAAAATTAATTAATAAAAAATTTTTGATTGAAATAAATATTCATTGATTCATCATCAGATATAACCAACTGAACATGTCTTAACAATGAAGTGAATAAATCTGCTGAAAGTCTTATGAGAATTATTGAACTTATTCCAATTAGTAGGAGTGCATTAAAAAAAAGTTCTCTTGGCAGCTGTACTTCTCAAATTACTGGGCAGGTTATGAAAAACTATAACTTCAAAATAAAAACTTTCTCAGACAGGTGCAGTAACACATGCCTGTAATCCCAGTGGCTCGGGAGTCTTAAGCAGGAGGAGTGTGTGTTCAAAGCCAGCCTCAGCAAAAACAGAGCACTAAGCAACTCAGTGAGACCCTGTCTCTAAATAAAACACAAAATAGGGCTGGGGATGTGCTTCAGTCATCAAGTGCCCCTGAGTTTAATCCCCAGTACTAAAACAAATAAATAAATTGATTAATTAAAAACTTCCTCCATTTCTCTAGATTGTTCACAAGATTATACTCAAACATAGCATTTAAATGCTTTAAAATTTAGTGATAACAAATGGAAAAAATAATTAAGAAATTTCATGTATGTAACTGATTGCTATTTTTTAATGTTTTGCTTTTTAAAATTTGCAGTATTTGATTTTTTTTCATTGACAACAAATATGAGTTGTACCTTTAGCACTAATTTTCACAGAAGACTTAAAACAATGGTAGTTTATGGAACATAATATGAAATTAATATAAAAATTCAGAAAATATGTTTGGCACAAGAAAAAAAAGTTATTTGAAAATATTTGTCTTAAAACTTAAAGAATTATATTTTCCACAATCCAAAATGCTACTGAGTTTGCCATTTGTGGGGCTACTGACAAGCCTTTTTTTTTTCAAGACAGGAGAGCAATTTAAATTTTTCATTAAAAAGCCTTTTTGCATCTCAAAAAAAAAAAAATGTCTCAGTGGCAGAGCAGCCAGGCCTGTACTCAAAGCATAAAGTGGATCATGGTTACATTTCCCCTCTATCAATTTCTGCATTCTGTTTCTAAAGAAAAATGAGTGGCAATGCCAAAGTCTGGCTGGGCACAAATCATGAGCCACTCAAGCAGAAACAAACTTTATTTCCATACTCCACCGAACGCCACCCAAGCGGCCCTCTCAGTAACACCCACCACACACCAACTGGAACTCCCTCCACCAGAACTTCACCAACCAATTAGAACTCCCCAGGAATCCCCGGGAGAACACCAAAGTAGCGGGCTCTGAGGCAGACAGCAGGGGTCTAATATAAAATTGAATACACAGCTTAACATAACCATCATCATCTCAATGGCTCCCTGGCTTCACCTTTCAACCACTCCCTTCTGGCATAATGCCATGCATCATCCCAACTCACCTGTGGCCCTCAAAATCTCCCCCCTTCTGTTTAAGTAAACAACAAGCAATGTGGCTTAGGGACCGTGCCTGTCTTAGGTTGTCCAATACTACAATGGACAATGGTTCTTACCCATCATCGGATGAGCTGACGTCAAGGCATCAGCCTCCTGTCTTAGGTTGGTACCATTGCAATTGGATCTTACCTGTCACTGACTACCAGTTCAGCATACAACCATACTTGTGGATAGGCCTTTGCACCAGTGGGAGGGTGGGGTTCTTTGCCTCACCTCTGTTGGCCCCCAAATTTGGCCTTTGCACCAGTGGGGGGTGAGGTTCTTTGCCTCACCTCTGTTGGCCCCCAAATTTGGCCTTTGCACCAGTGGGGGGGGGTGAGGTTCTTTGACTCACCTCTGTTGGCTCCCAAATTTTAGACCATAACCACCAGAAGGGAGGAGGATGCAAAATGCCATGTCACCAAGCCAAAGGACGGTTCCTTTTGGAAAAATTGTACCACTAATGACACCATCAGCAAAGATACCCCAGCATTACCACAGTTCACTGCACCAACAGATAGTTCACAATGCATACAAGTGATACATAGTCCAGGCAAGTTCTGCAAGCAGTTCAAAGCAAAGGAATCCATCAATATGTCCATTTCCTCCCAAAGTAAATCGACTCCTTGATTGAGCATCACTTGTTGAGTTATTATTCATTGATGAATCAGTTTATACAGTTTACTGTGATAGCTATCGAAGAAGCTGTAGTTTGGTTTTAACTTTGTCTTCACCAGCATTGGGATGAATAGGAATTCTGGCAATGATGGCTAAAAAGAAATTATGTAACATTCCAGCAGGCACTAAGAAAACAAATTTCTGAACAATTTACATTATCCTGAACAGAATTATTAAACATAATGAAAAGGAAAGGTGAAAGTAAACAAACAGATCTGTTAACCTTCTTTTTTGTTCACATATTAAAACAATCCTCAACAGCTGTTTACCCAATTTAAATTAAACCATTTAAATCATGTGAAAAAAATATTTGGATCCATTTTTTCATGAGCACTCCTCATATATGATATATGGACATATGCACATACAGACATACAACACAAAACAGAAGTGTGTACACATAACACAATACATATAACACATAACATAATAGTAAAGGCCTTGTAGCATTTCACAGGTGAAATCTCCATTGCAATTTTTAAAAACTCCACAGTCAAAAAATAGAACTGATCAGAAAAACATTAACCTAGGTCTGTATGAGCTCAAAAAATAAAATAGAACTTCATGATGTGGGAAAAGGCAATAACAAAATAGATATTGAAAAAGGCATCCTGGTTACCACCTGGGTTTGACTCCTCTTTGGATATCTTATCCTTTTTCCTGTAACTTGCATAATGGGTCTGAAGGTATTCCCACAAGCAAGCCCCAAGGTTTTTTACATTTGAAATAGGCTTTAATGGTGTTCATTATTCATTAGCATCCAGGTGTAGGAGAACCACTGTTGCAGATGTAAGGATATCAGCTGTTATGGATTTGAGCCAAGACATTTTCTTTTTGGATTGTAGAAAATGCTTTAGTTAGTCTCTCTGGAATCCAAAACGACTGCTGTTCTCCCTGTGGAAACACAGAAACAGACCCCCGACTCCAGACAATCACTGGGTCAGGACCTCTCCATTGTCCTGTTACAATATCCTTCCAAAGTACCTTAGGCTTATGTACATTTTTTGGACACATATGCCTTTCTGCAGCACTAAGGAAGATGATCCAATACATATGGCTGTATAGTTCCTTCACATCCTTCAGGATCCTTCCAATCTAATACCATTGCACTTCTATGAGGATTAGTCACCACTCCTAGGCCTCAAAGCATTTGAGTGGCTTGTTCTAATCGCCAATGTTTTGGCCATTCTTGACGAGAGATGATGCTAAGGTCTGCATCTGTGTCCAGTAGCCCATTAAATTCATGTCCTTCAATATTTAGTTTTAGCATGGGGCGAGAATATAAGTTTAAAGACATCATAGCCCGATCTACAGGTGTGGAGCCTATTCCCCTGGAACCTCTTTCTATAGTACTACTGGAAAATTTATTATGCAGGCTGGGTATTATTAATAACTGTGCTATTCTATCTCCTGGTGAAATTACTGATATACCTCTTGGAGAACTAGCTATAATTTTTATTTCACCTTCATAATCAGGATCAATTACCCCAGGACTTATCATAAGTCCTTTTAGAGTAGAAGTACTGCGTCCCAGTAATAAACCTACTGTTTCTTGGGGAAGAGGTCCTTTTACCCCTATGGGAATGATTTGAACTCCCATCTCTGGAGTTAGTACTGCTCTGGTGGAGGCACAGATGTTCAATCCTGTGTTCCCTCTGGTTTGTCTGATGAGGGATCCAATGTATAATGTGTCCTAGGCACTACCCTGATGGTGTTGCTGGCTTCCTCCAGTGCCCCGTATATTTGTGGTCATGGGCTCTGGAGCATTGCCCCCCCCCCCGTACGTTTTTTGACAATGGAGCCCAATGCTTTTCTCCATGATATTGTGGGTAAACACCTGGTCTTTGTCCGTTTTTTGGTAACAGAGAGTCCTCTATGGTGGTCTGAGAATGGTATTCATTAGCCCAATGTCTCCCTCTACAGCATCGTGGGCAAATACCCGGTATTCTACTCCTTTGTTATCTAGCTTTGTTAAACCATCCTCCTATGGGGCAATTAAAATGTCCTGTTCGTTCACAATTGTAGCATGTTTTTGGCCTGACATCTAAAGCCTATTGTACTGCAGCTGCCAAGACTTGTCCTTGTTCATTAATGTCTTTACATAATTTAATATATGTGTTTAAATCTTCATGTCTCCATGGTCTAATGACCTCTCTGCACCAATGATCTGCTTGCTCATAAGCCCGTTGTTTTGTTAATGGCATTGCTTGTTCTGTATCCCCCAAAACTCTGGTAGCTGTTGGAATAAGCCTATCTACAAATTCAGCGTAAGGTTCATTAGCTCCTTATATTACCTTAGATAATTGACCTTGTAAATCTCATGCCCTTGTAAAGTCTTCCATGCCCTAACTGCATCTGTAGCAATTTGTGAGTATATAGCAGGATCATATCTAATTTGTTGTTGCTGATCCTCATAAGGTCCTTTTCCTAACAACATATCTAGATTTCTCTGAGGATAACTGGCTGCTGCATTTCGCCTAGCCTTCTCCGTGTAAAATTCCTCATTGGCAACCTTCCATAACAGGTATTGTCCTCCTTTTAGCACAGCTTTACACATGCTAACCCAATCTGCTGGTGTCATATCCAAGTTGGTAATGGATTCAACCATGCTTACAATGAGGGGTGCTTGGGGACCATAGGTTGTTCCAGCCTCCTTTAACTGCTTCAATGTTTTGAAATCTAAAGCACGGTGAATTTGCTGTCCTCCTGCCTGCTCAAGTACAGGGCATGCTAATCTTTGAGGTCACCTGTCTCAGGATCCCATCTATCAACTACAGGGATTGGGGGCCCCCCAGCATATGTTGTCTTCATAGGTGGAGCTGTTGGTTGGACACTTACGCCCTCTGGTGATAGAAAGGTATTAGGAGCAGCCTCCTGTTGTAACTTTTTCCCTGATAGTCCTTTCTCTTTTAAATTTTCTTCCTCTGTCTGACTAGCTCTAGAGACCTTCTCTTTTACTTGATCTAAAATGTCTTCTTCCATAGTCTGAACCTCTAACAATTTTCTTAACACTCTTTGGGTTTGTTTTTTACTAATTTCTAATCTACTATAAAGATAACGCAACCCAACAAGATAACACAAAACAAAACCGAAACAAATTGAAACAAAAACAGAACAAAAAATCATTGTATCAATTTTCCTATTTTCTTGAAATGTATTTTTGTGGTCTATCGCTATCTCTTCCTCAGGGCCGAACAACTTCAAACCTTGAGCCAACCATTTTTCCCAGTTTGCTTGAGAAAGTTCTAGGGACAGGCAGCTTGAAACAAAAACAAAACAAATCAAAACAAGAACACATTGTTTTTTGAAATGGTCACCCATTCTCTCGCCTTCCCTCAAGGGTGAGCAATTCTCTTATCCTCAAGCTTAATGTGTTCCCTGCTGGGGCGACCAAATGCCTCAGTATGGCTGGGCACAAATCATGAGCCATTCAAGCAGGAACAAACTTTATACTAACTCCACTGAACTCCACTCACGTGGCCCTCTCAGGAACACCACACACCAACCGGAACTCCCTCCACCGGAACTTCACAGATCAATGCAAACTCCCCAGGAATCCCCGTGAGAACTCCAAAGTAGCGGGCACCGAGGTGGACAGCAGGGGTCTAATATACAATTGAATACAAAGCTGGGGTCTAATATACAATTGAATACAAAGCTTAACATAACCATCCTCATCTCAATGGCTTGCTGGTGTCACCTCTTAAACCACTCCCTTCTGGCATAGTGCCATGAGTCATCCTGACTTAGCTGTGGCCCTCAACATGGCAACATCTCCATGCTGCTTCCTGCTGAGAGTCTTTCTTCTCTATAAGAGGGGGCATAGACAGGAAGTTCCCACATTTTAAGACCAGTCAAATCAAGATCCACTCTCTACACAGTGACATTCTGTGCATGACATAGTAAAAGGAAGAACCAAATATTGATTGTTGACACACTGGACTTCTTGTTTCAGACATATATGAACTATTGTGTTCTACCATTCCCTTTGTTCCCTATATTCTCAATATTTTAATGCAATTAAGACATAATTTACAACTAAGTCTTTGTAGTGTTCATTATCTCTCTAATTCCTGTATCAGTACAGGTATCAAAAACTATTTCAGGTTTGTTTGTTTATTTACTTACTCACTTACTGACTTACTTATTTTTGTGGTTTGGTGCTCTCTGAAGTCCAGCCAAAGCTGACATCCTGTCTATTTTTCAGTGCTGATTAATGGTTTTTGTTTTTGTTTTTTTTTTTTTTTAGAGAGGGGGAGAGAGAGAGAGAGAGAGAGAGAGAGAGAGAGAGAGAGAGAGAATTCTAATTTTTTTTTTTTTTAATCATCGGCGGACACAACATCTTTGTTTGTATGTGGTGCTGAGGATTGAACCCGGGCCGCACGCATGCCAGGCGAGCGCGCTACCGCTTGAGCCACATCCCCAGCCCCTGATTAATGTTTTAATGTCAGTGTTATCGAATCACAGTCGGTGCAATTTAGTTGTGTTTATGTAGAAGTAAGGATAATAAAACTAATTCAGATAGAGCTTGACAGTCAACCAATTCAAAAGTATTATTTTCACAATCTACAGTTACCTCATGAACTTGTTGCCTTAAATGGCTACACAATAAGCAGGTACTTAGATCCAGGGGATGCTCACATTTACCATTAGGCCACAATGACAGCAATATGACCCCCCACCCCCCCAAATATGGCCTGCAACCATAGAAGAACCTCAGTAATCTTCCCACAAGAGTCTTCTTGTTAGAAATATACCATATTTTGATAAATCTAATACTTCTTCTTTTGAGGATACAGAATCTTTTGTGTTCTGAAACCAAAAATAGGAAAAACATAAATATTTTGAATAATTAACTCTTATATGCCCATTTGATCAAGAGAAGGCTTGTTATTTATCCTAGGTTAATATTAAATAATACAGTAGAATAAAATAGTGGGCTCATATATGGCATAAATTTCTATCTTACTCTAACTGAGGGAAAACTTTTGAGCACATTTCATAATATGAATATGATATCTCTTGAAGACGGTGAATGTTAGTACTGAAAATGATTTAACCTTTAAAAAGTTATTTTTATTGTGAAGTACAAAGTTAAATGGATATGTTTCCAGGAATAAACTACTCAAAAACCTTGTAAGTAACCAACAAAGCATGAAATAAATTTTAAATTTCAGTGTTAAACTTAGGAGGGAATTATGCAAATAGAACATCTGAGATGTTGGAACTGTTCTACTCAAAGTCCTTCAGAGGAAGATTCTACACATAATTTGTCTTAACATTCATTACACTTAGAACTGTGTTCTGATGAGATTGTGAGATGAATTTGTCAGGTAAATGCAAGCTGACTGGCTTTCCTGAGTTATCAAGAACTATCTTTGTTTTAAGAAAAAAAGAACCTTTTGGTCCCAGGCATAGTGGTAGTGTGTGAGTGAACCTGAAAAAGTACGTGTGTTTCAGGACCAATACAGGTGATTAGTCAATGACCTCATCAAAATACCACATCTTTGAAAATGGCATCAAATGCAAAACAATTAAACACTACACTGTAATTAAACACTACACTGCATTTGTATGAAACAAAATGTCTGTAGTTTTAGTTCTGTTTCATTTTCCTCACAATAAAATCATAGAGTAAAAGAAAATATAGTTTATAATTGAGTCATACAAGTCATATGGGATAGAAGGAATAGGGTTGTAACTTTTATTATGTTATTCAAAAGGCAATTTAGTACCTGATCTGATCTTTCAGGATTACTTCACATCTCTGTGGTTCAATTTCTTCATATGCAAAATTGGAATATAATAATAACACAACTTTCACAAGATTCTTGTAGAACCAAAATGACTGTATAAGTGTATGGTTCTTATAATGGTACCTGGAATAAAATAAGAATTCCATACACGATGTTAGCTAGAATGCCCATTCTATGTGACACTCAGTCTTCAGCAACATTTACTGTTTCTGCTCTTTTGTAGATGGCTATACTCAGCAGGAATTAGGGAGGCAAAAAGAAATCAAAGCTGTTTTTTCTCTTGACAGTCTCATGGCTTAGTGGTGCAGAAAAACTCATAAACTCAAACACATAAGGCAGAATGATAACTGTTAGCAATACAGATAAGTGAAGAGTATTGAGGAAAAACAGAGGCAAAATCCTAAGAAGCTGAGGAAGTTTCATCACAGTAACTACTAGAGCAAGATTTTGACAGAAAAGTGTGAAAGATTTAATTCTTGAGAATGGAGAGGTAAAATGAGAGAGACAACTTTAGATCAATCAAAAGCAGCTCCCCCCAACCACCACTGGTATGGTAGGCTGATACACATTTACAAATAACTGGGTAAATAGTTAATAGAGTAAACATAGCTTTAGAAAAATTTAGAATAGATTTAAAGTCAGTGCTTAGGACAAATCAAATTGTTACTGAAAGCTTGGTCTTTGTCTCTGGTGCCAATCCAATAATGAAGACTCAGTTCTGAGAAAAATGAAAAACAAAGTTTTATTGCTTTGCTAACAAGAAACACAGGGGACTCCTGTCCCAGAGGCTGTGATTCTGCCCATCAACTGGAACAGGGGGCTTTTAAAGTGGTGATTTAAAGAGTACATTCCATGTGTTTTAAGTCCAGAGTTGTAATTCACTTGTTAATTTGGGAAAATCATGTCTGAGATCTTCTGGTGCCATCCCCCAGATCCCAATTACTTAGTTCCTGAGATGGGTGTGTATGCAAGGACAGATAACTCTGCCTAGGATGGGAATTAGGGAAGGGGAGAAATTAGGGAAGAGGAGAGAGAGAAGAAGAGAAAAACACATGTCCTTTAAAAATAAGTCACAGTGGCAGAGATGCAAGGGTTATATTCAAAGCATGGTTGGACCACTGTTCAAGACCATAGTGTAATATGGTGTCTTATATATTGTTTCCTGCTGTATAACAAATCACCCTGAAATTCAGTAGCTTTAATATAAAACATTTATTTCTTTACATTTGCTGTAAAATGATAAATGTTTTATATTAAAGTTTTTAATATAAAAAGAATTTGGGTACAGCTTTTCTGAGAGCTTCTGTCAATGTCTCTCAATAAATTGCAGGCAAGCTGTCAGTCAGGGCTGGATTCTCACCTGAAGGCTCAGCAGAGGACAATTCCTTGGTTCTTGGCAGAACTGAGTTTCCTGTGGGCTATTGAACTAAGGACCTCCTGGAGATACCTCTCAGCTCACCTACTATAGCACACCTCACAACAGGATATTTGCTTTCCCTCAGGGTAAAACAGCAAAAGAACTGGGTAGAGCACCCAAAAGAAGTCAAGACCTTTAATACTTAATCACATTGTCTTTAATCATTTAAAGTGAGTCGCTAGCCCCCTTTTACACACCAAAAGAGAGGACTACAGAGGTCATGAATTCCTGGAGACAGGGATCACTGACAGTAATCTTAGATACAACCTAACCTCTCTATCTTTGGGGTAAACAGGAATGTGAACTCCACAGTCTTTCTGGAATACTCTTTAGTTGCTTTCTCAATAATGTGATAGTAAGATAAATTAAGCCTATGTTGAAAGAATCACAACAAAATTTGATAAGAGAATAGGCTGTTGGACCAACTGGATCCTTATTCTTCTCTACAGTTATACAGTTAATAAACTGAACCTACTAACCGTACCTTCTATATAGTTATACGGTTAATAAGCTATACCTATTAAAAAAGTACCAAAATAATCCCAGCTGCTCAGGAGGTTGAGGATCATGAGGATCATGAGTTCAAACCCACCCTCAGAAATGGTGTGGCACTAAGCAACTCAGTGAGACCCTTTCTCTAAATTAAAAAAAAAAAATAGGGCTGGGGATATGGCTTAGTGGCTGAGTACCCCTGAATTCAATTGCTGGTACCTCTCCCAAAAAAGTACTAAGATCTATTTTTATATTAAAATCATTAACAATAAGTATATTTATAAATATAGGTCATATGAAAGCTTAAAATGAAAAACACTTTTAGACGAATTTTTTCACATTAAAAGTACCCAAATATCAATCATGTTTAAGTTTCAGTTATGTTTGAGGCTATTAAAATAGTAAATTCAGTCAACCATTTAAAATTTCTTTTTCTGTACAGAATTAACTAAAACATGCTTAAGTTTTTTTAAGAAAAACTTTTATAAATATACTCATGTTTGAAAGTTATTTTTTTTTCATTTTCTATTTCAATTTAAATAATTTTAGGTTACTATGAAAACTAATTAGAATAGATTTTTGTAGTCTGTAGTATCATTTATTATGGTATAAGGTAAATCAGTCTTCTAAAAGTCAGGCAACTTGAAAGGTATAATATGTTTATTCTTTTTTTTAATTGATTTTAGTTTATTGATGTGAGATGGAAACAGTCATATTAGTTGAAGACATCTGGACATATAAAACAAGAGAATTTGGGATGGATTATTTTTCAAGTCTATGTGATTTACATAATTGGAATATAGAATCTGAAATTAAACTTAACTCTAAATGTGAGGTATTTGCACCAGTTTATTTATTCTTTTTCTTTCTCTTTTTAAATTTTTTTTATTGGTTGTTCAAAACATTACAAAGCTCATGATATATCATCTTTCATACATTTGACTCAATTGAGTTATGAACTCCCATTTTTACCCCAAATACAAATTGCAGAATCACATCGGTTACACACTCACATTTTTACATAATGGCATATTAGTGACTGTTGTATTCTGCTACATTTCCTATCCCCTACTATCCCCCCTCCCCTCCCCTCTCATCTTCCCTCTCTACCTCATCTGCTGTTGTTCAATTCTCTCCCTTGTTTCCCAACCCTTTCCCCACACAACCTCTTCTATGTAATTTTGTGTAACATTGAGGGTCTCCTACCACTTCCATATGCTTTCCCTTCTTTCTCCCTTTCTCTCCCCCCACTCATCTTTGTTTAATGTTAATCTTTTCCTCATGCTCTTCCTCCCTGTTCTGTTCTTAGTTGCTCTCTTTATATCAAAGAAGACATTTGACATTTTTTTTTAAGGATTGGCTAGCTTCGCTTAGCATAATCTGCTCTAATGCCATCCATTTCCCTGCAAATTCTATGATTTTGTCATTTTTTAGTGCTGCGTAGTACTCCATTGTGTATAGATGCCACATTTTTTTTTTTTATCCATTCATCTATTGAAGGGCATCTAGGTTGGTTCCACAGTCTAGCTATTGTGAATTGTGCTGCTATGATCATTGATGTGGCAGTATCCCTTTAGTATGCTCTTTTAAGATCCTCAGGGAATAGTCCGAGGAGGGCGATAGCTGGGTCAAATGGTGGATCCATTCCCAGCTTTCCCAGGTATCTCCATACTGCTTTCCAAATTGGCCTTACCAATTTGCAGTCCTACCAGCAGTGTACAAGTGTACCCTTTTCCCCACATCCTCGCCAACACTTATTGTTGTTTGACTTCAAAATGGCTGCCAATTTGGTCTGACATAATCTCTGGTTTTAGTTCCCAGTTCGCTATTTCATAAAGGACTGGTTAGATTCCCTTCACGTCATCTCAGGGGGGGAGCCGTTTGCTGGATGGGCAGGTTCGTTAGCAGAGCCGGGAGGGCACGGGCCATCTGCCGGGCCTGGCGGGGACCCTTCTTGCTGCGCCGGGCCGCCGGGGGCTGCCTGCAGAGCCGAGCAGGTGGGGCCCGTGTGGCTAAGAGCCGGGCAGGCGGGGTGGCCGTTCACAAAGCGGGCGGGGCCGCCAGGAGACAGGGATGGCAGGGGCTGTCTGCCGGCCAGGCAGGGACCCTTCTCTCTGATCTGGGCCGCCGGGGGCCGCTTGTAGAGCCGGGCAGTTGCGGCCGCCTGGCTAAGAGCTTGACTTCATAATGGCTGCCAATCTTACTGGAATGAGATGGTATCTTAGGGTGGTTTTGATTTGCATTTCTCTGACTGCTAGAGATGGTGAGCATTTTTTCATGTACTTGTTGATTGATTGTATGTCCTCCTCTGAGAAGTGTCTGTTCAGGTCCTTGGCCCATTTGTTGATTGGGTTATTTGTTATCTTATTGTTTAATTTTTTGAGTTCTTTGTATATTCTGGATATTAGGGCTCTATCTGAAGTGTGAGGGGTAAAAATTTGTTCCCAGGATGTAGGCTCTCTATTTACCACTCTTATTGTTTCTCTTGCTGAGAAAAAACTTTTTAGTTTAAGTAAGTCCCATTAATTTATTCTAGTTATTAACTCTTGGGCTATGGGTGTCCTATTAAGGAATTTGGAGCCCGACCCCACAGTATGTAGATCGTAGCCAACTTTTTCTTCTATCAGATGCAGTGTCTCTGATTTGATATCTAGCTCCTCAATCCATTTTGAGTTAACTTTTGTGCATGGCGAGAGAAAGGGATTCAGTTTCATTTTGTTGCATATGGATTTCCAATTTTCCCAGCACCATTTGTTGAAGATGCTATCCTTCCTCCATTGCATGCTTTTAGCCCCTTTATCAAATATAAGAAAGTTGTAATTTTGTGGATTGGTTTCTGTGTCCTCTATTCTGTACCATTGGTCCACCTGCCTGTTTTGGTACAAGTACCACGCTATTTTTGTTACTATTGCTCTGTAGTATAGTTTGAAATCTGGTATCGCTATACCGCCTGATTCACACTTCCTGCTTAGAATTGCTTTTGCTATTCTGGGTCTTTTATTTTTCCACCTGAATTTCATGATTGCTTTATCTATTTCTAAGAGAAATGCCATTGGGATTTTAATTGGCATTGCATTAAACCTGTAGAGAACTTTGGGAAATATCGCCATTTTGATAATGTTAGTTCTGCCTATCCATGAACAGGGTACATTTTTTCATCTTCTAAGATCTTCTATCTCTCTCTTTAGGGTTCTATAGTTTTCATTTTATAAATCTTTCACCTCTTTTGTTAGGTTGACTCCCAAGTATTTTATTTTCTTTGAGGATATTGTGAATGGAGTGGTTTTCCTCATTTCCATTTCAGAAGTTTTGTTGCTGATATACAGGAATGCCTTTGATTTATGCTTGTTGATTTTACATCCTGCCACTTTGCTGAATTCATTTATTAACTCTAGCAGTTTCTTTGTAGACCCTTTTGGGTCTGTTAAATATATTATCATGTCATCCACAAAAGCGATAATTTAAGTTCTTCTTTTCCTATTTTTATGCCTTTAATTTCTTTTGTCTGTCTAATTGCTCTGGCTAGTATTTCAAGAACTAAATTGAATAGAAGTGGTGATAGAGGGCATCCCTGTCTTGTTCCAGGTTTTAGAGGGATGCCTTCAGTTTTTCTCCATTTAGGATGATGCTAGCCTGAGATTTAGTATATATAGCTTTTACAATGTTGAGGTAAGTTCCTGTTATCTCTAGTTTTTCTAGTGTTTTGAACATAAAGGGATGCTGTACTTTGTCAAATGCTTTTTCTACTTCTATCGAGATGATCATATGGTTCTTGTCTTTAAGTCCATTGATGTGGTGAATAGTATTTATTGATTTCCATATATTGAACCAGCCTTGCATCCCAGGGATGAATCCTACTTGATCATGGTGCACAATTTTTTTGATATGCTTTTGCATTCGATTCGCCAGAATTTTATTGAGAATTTTTGCATCCAAGTTCATTAGAGATGATATTGGTCTGTAGTTTTCTTTCTTTGAAGTGTCTTTGTCTGGTTTCGGGATCAGGGTGATGTTGGCCACATAGAATGAATTTGGAAGAGCTCCTTCTTGTTCTATTTCTTGAAATAACTTGAAAAGTATTGGTATTAATTCTTCTTTGAAGGTTTTGTAAAACTCCGCTGTATACCCATCAGGTCCAGGGCTTTTCTTGGTTGGTAGTCTTTTGATGGCTTCTTCAATTTCTTCCTTTGTTATTGGTCTGTTTAAATTGTGTGTGTCTTCCTGACTCAATCTGGGCAGATCGTATGACTTAAGAAATTTATCGATATCTTCACTATCTTCTATTTTATGAGAATATAGGGTTTCAAAATACTTTCTAACTATCTTCTGTATTTCTGTAGTGTCTGTTGTGATATTGCCTTTTTCATCCCGTATGTTAGTAATTTGAGTTCTCTCTCTTCTTCTCTTCATTAGCATGGCTAAGGGCCTGTGGATCTTATTTATTTTTTCAAAAAACCAACTTTTAGTTTTTTCAATTTTTTCAATGGTTTTTTTTGGTTTCAATTTCGTTGATTTCTGCTCTAATTTTCATTTTTTTTCTTGTCTTCTACTACATTTGCTGTTGTTTTGCTCTTCCTTTTCTAGGTTTTTGAGGTGTAGTGTGAGTTCATTTATTTGTTGGTTTTTCTTTTTTTGAGGAAAGAACTCCAAGAAATGAATTTCCCTCTTAAAACTGCTTTCATTGTGTCCCATAGATTCCGGTATGTTGTGTCTGTATTGTCATTTGTCTCTAAGAATTTTTTTATCTGCTCCTTTATGTCTTCTGTAATCCATTGATCATTCAGTAACATATTGTTCATTTTCCATGTGATGTAGGATTTTTCCTTTCTTCTTTTATCATTGATTTCCAGTTTTATTCCATTATAATCAGATATGGTGCATGGTATTATCTCCACCCCTTTATATTTCCTAAGAGTTGCCCTATGGCATAACATATGGTCTCTCTTTGAGTAGGATCCATGAGCTGATGAGAAGAACGTGTATCCACTTGATGATGGTTGGTATATTCTATATATGTCCATTAAGTCTAGATTATTGATTGTGCTATTGAGTTCTATAGTTTCTTTATTCAGCTTTTTGTCTAGAGGATCTGTCTAATGGTGAGAGCAGTGTGTTGAAGTCACCCATAATTATTGTGTTGTAGTCTATTTGACTCTTGAACTTGAGGAGAGTTTGTTTTATGAACATTGCAGCTCCATTGTTTGGTGCATACAAATTGATAATTGTTATGTCTTGTTGGTGGATGGTTCCTTTTAACAGTATATAGCGTCCTTATTTATCCCTTTTGATTAACTTAGGTTTGAAGTTGATTTTATTTGATGAGTATGGCCACTCCTGCTTGCTTCTGAGGGCCATGTGAGTGGTATGATTTTTCCCGACCTTTTACCTTCAGTCTTTGTATGTCTTTCCCTATCATATGAGTCTCCTGAAGGCAGCATATTGTTGGATTTGTTTTTTTGATCCAGGTTACTAGCCTATGTCTCTTGATTGTTGAGTTTAGGCCATTAACATTTAAGGTTACAATTGAAATATGATTTGTACTTCCAGTCATGTTTATTTATTTATTTATTTTAGTTTGGCTAGTTTTTCATTTTTGGTTATTTTCCTCCCCCTTTACTGAGATACCTCCTGCTGTTAGTTTTGGGCACTATTTTTCAATTCCTCTTCTTGTAGTATTTTGCTCAAAATGCTTTGCAGTGCTGGTTTTCTGGCTGCGAATTCTTTTAGCTTTTGTTTATCGTGAAAGATTTTAATTTCATTGTCAAATCTGAAGCTTAATTTTGCTGGATACAGTATTCTTGGTTGGAAGCCATTATTTTTCAGCGTTTGAAATACATTGTTCCAGAATCTTCTCGCTTTCAAAGTCTGTGATGAAAAATCAGTCGTTAACCTAATTGGTTTACCCCTGAATGTAATGTGCCTTCTTTCTCTCATAGCTTTTAATATTCTCTCCTTGTTCTGTATGTTGGCTATCTTCACAATTATATGTCTTGGAGTTAGTCTATTATGGTTTTGAATGTTTGGTGTCCTGTAGGCTTCCAGGATTTGGCAATTCATTCCATCTTTCATCTCTGGGAAGTTTTCTAGAATTATTTCATTTAATAGGTTGTCCATTCCTTTGGTTTGATTCTCTATGCCTTCTTCTATCCTGATGACTCTCAAATTTGTTTTTTTTTATGACATCCCATATCTCTTGAATAGAGATATTCATGAGATTTAAGCATCTTTTCTGTGTTGACTATATTCTTTTCAAGTTGATAAACTTTGTCTTCATTATCTGATGTTCTGACTTCTGCTTGATTTAGTTTATCTGTAATATTCTCATTTGAGTTTTTAATTTGGTTTATAGTTTCCTGCATTTCTAGAATTACTGTTTGATTTTTTTTTAAGATCTCTATCTCCTGGTAAAGCTCGTTCTTTGCCATTTGAATTTGTTTAATTCGTTTTCAAAATATACTTTCATTGCTTGGACTTGGTGTCTCATGTCTTCTCTAATATTCCATTCCATCTGAGTTAGGTATTGTGGTGAGCCGTTTCTGCAGATTATGGTCGCCATTGCAAGATGGCGCTGGCTCCACTGTGGTCTGTAACAAAGAACTCCTTGTTTGGGAGAGTTGGTGCATGGTTTCTCAGCACCCTGTGAGAAAGTTCCACGTGGCAGCTTCGCATTGGGGCTTGGGATGCTTTATTAAGGCTGGGAGGGGCATCCGACCAGAGAGGAATTAGAAGAAATATCAAGGGCCTGAATAAACTGCTGAAAGAAGATTCCTGAGTTGCGTCTTCCTTGCGGGCAAGGGGTCGCGACAAGTGGTGCTGAAAACCCAGGAACCAGAACTTTCAGCAGTCAGGGGTGGTGCACCGGTTAGTCCTAGGTAAGTGGGACCCGCTATCAAAGCGGAGATCAGTCCCAGGTAATTGGGACCCGCTATCAAAGTGGAGATTAGTCCCAGGTAATTGGGACCCGCTATCAAAGCGGAGATTAGTCCTAGGTAATTGGGACCCGCTATCAAAGCGGCAGCTCCTCTGTAAAGCCAGAGAGAGCATTACATCTTATTGCAGCTGCACTGTGTACTTTCGCTCTTACTTTCACTTTTGTTTTTTGTGTGTCTTTTGTTGTGTCATGGGTGCCGTATCTTCAAGTCCGCTTCTCCTGGCCCTAGATAACCTGTTACGTTCCAAGGGCCTAGAAGTGAAACGTAGTACTTTACAGAGATTTTTACAGAAGACAGATATTGCTGCACCGTGGTTTCCGTTCTCGGGCAGCTTTACTCTACCTAGCTGGGATAAATTAGGCACAGATCTTGAGTTTGCTTCTGAGCAGGGCATATTAGAGGGTGGGGTGATACCCCTTTGGAAGATGATCTGTAGTTGCCTCGCAGATGGCAGATGTCAGGAAGCACTTACTAAAGGACAAGAAGTTTTAGAGCAATTACATGAAGAAAGATCAGAAATGGCAGGCAGTGACATATTTCAGGAGGATGGCAGTGTGCGGAGCGAGAAACAGGGGAGGAGGCGATTGTCTCTGGCATGGAGTGAAATATTTCAGGAGGAAGGGAATGTGCAGAGCGAGAAACGGGGGAGGAAACGCTTGTATCCAGATCTCAGTACACTGCGCACACTCCCATGCAAAAGTGGGTCAGAAGAGGAGGAGGAGCTCGGGAGACTGTCTCGGCAGCTAGGGAGTCTAACTATGGGAGAAGGGAACAAAAATAAACAGGAGCTCAAAAAAAAATGATCCTCCGGACCCGCCGCCGTACGGTGGGGGTGTTTTGAGGAGAGCTTTCCATGCCCAAACATGGGGGCTGTTAACATTTTTACTGATGGTTCCAAGTCTGGAATGGGAGCTTATGTAATTAATGACTCTCCCCCTATCCAGCATCAATTTGCTCCTGGAAATCCACAATGGGTAGAACTACAAATTGTTATTGAAGTTTTTAAACAGTGTTCTTTTCCTTTTAATCTTATTTCGGACTCCAGCTATGTGGTACAAGCACTAAAAGTCCTGGAGGCCGTGGGAACTATTAGTGATGCCCACAATGTGTCTGTTTACTTTACTCAGCTTCAACAGCTTATCTCTAACCGCACTGCTTCTTTTTATCCAATGCACATCAGGGCTCACACCTCTCTTCCTGGTCCGTTATCCCAGGGTAATGCCTGTGCGGACTTAGCCACTAGAGGTCAATTGATATGCTTGGCTTCCTCCTTAGAGGGGGCTAAGTTGTTTCACCAAAACTTCCATGTTAATGCATTAACGCTGCGCAGGCGTTTTTCCATTTCAAGAGCGGATGCTCGGCAGATAGTATTGCAATGTCCCCATTGTGTCACATTTCTTCATCCCCCTAATTATGGAGTAAACCCACGGGGATTAAAGCCATTGGTTGTTTGGCAAATGGATGTGACGCATATACCTGACTTTGGTAACCTTAAGTATGTGCATGTTTCCGTTGATACGTGCTCTGGAATTCTCCATGCTTCTGCTTTATCGGGAGAAAAGGCACGTAATGTCATTACTCACTGTTTAGAGGCATGGGCAGCATGGGGTGCACCTGCATCCCTTAAGACTGATAATGGACCTGCTTATACTGGCAGACAATTTACAGCTTTTTGTTCTACTATGGGAGTGCAACTTACTCATGGTTTGCCTTATAATCCTCAAGGACAAGGCATTGTTGAGCGTGCTCATCGCACCTTAAAAAAAAAAAAAAAAAAAAAAAACTTTACAAAAACAAAAAGGGGAAATAGGAGCTGAACACACTCCTAAAGAACGCCTGTCCTTAGTTCTCTTTACCATTAATTTTTTGAATTTGTATATTCATGGTCGCTCTGCGGCCGATAGACATGTGTCCCCTCAGCCCTCTGTGATTGGCTATGTTAAGTGGAAGGATGTTCTTACGGGCCAATGGAACAGCCCTGACCCCGTGCTGACATGGGCACAAGGATCTGTATGTGTTTTTCCCCAGGATCGTACGGAACCATTGTGGGTCCCTGAACGCTTGACAAGAAGAGTCTCGACATCAACTGGACCAGCAACAAGAGATACCACAACAATCCTGTGATGATGATCTTCATTCTGCTAAGTGCTCTGGCTCTGGTGCTGGTGCCGATGGCACAGGCGACACCAATGCGGTGGTGGGCAGTGGCACGGGCCTGGCCAATGCCGATGCCGGTTCATGGTAATTCTAGTGTCCTCCCCACTCTTTTTTCAACCTCATGTGAGATGTCTACTCCCTGTGCCTCTCCTAGAGGGGACATGGAGAGAATTTTTAATCAATCTCAAGTTAATCTCACAGGAGTTTTTTGTTTCAGCCTTAGAAACGCTAATTGCATTAGCCTTAAGACCAAAAATTTGACTAACTGGGAGGACCCATTGCGGTCCAATCAGGTCTCAGGAAGCATTATCAGTGCTGTATTGAGCAAGGTAGCTTCGGGGAAGCAATCAGGCTCAGAGACCCCCGCAAACAGCAGCTCTGCTCTTAACATAACTACCTTGGCTATTATCTCCGAGGTACTAATCCCAGTGCCTCCTTCTTCTAGTAGTATTTATAATGCCACTCATTTCAAGGCCTCTCCTTACTGTTCCCCTAATCTTGGTTTCCCCCCAACATTTACGCCTTGTCAGGATCATTCTTGGGAGAAACATCAAGTTGCTAAAGGTTTCTCCCTTTCCCCCTCTCTTAATAGGTATGTTTATAACTTTAAGAATAGTGCCAGCTCCTCTACAGGAGTAGGTTGGTCCTGGTTTCAATGGCTGATTTCCAATGAAAAGGGGGCTTCAGCCGATATTTCTGCACTGGCTCAGTTGCTAGGAGCCAAAAGTTGGCTGGCTAATATTTCTGGTACTGTTAGGGAAAGTGAACAAGGTAATAGACTTACATCTGTTTCATTCAACTCTCTGTTGTATATGCCACATTGCCTCCTGCAATGGTCTGTGTCCAATCCCCCTTCTTATTCCTTTTGGCTAAGGCCACCTCATCGGGGATGCTGGATTGTTCTCATACTACCTGTCTCTTATCTGAGTGTTGGAATGGTTCCTGGACTGTAGCAGTGATTATAAAAATTCCAACTTTCATCCCAATCCCGGTCACTGCGGATCCTGATAAATTCCCTATTGTTGAGCTACTTAGAGTCCGCAGAGATTTTGGAATCACAGCGGCTATAGTGACAGCCGTGGCGGTATCTGCTGCTGCAGCGGTTACGGCCGAAGTGGCTATGGCCAATCAAGTACAAACTGCTGCCACCATTATTCAAGTTGTCCAACAAACTTCCACCATACTTGAATCCCAAAATACAATTAATCAACATATTTTGTCAGGGATTTTAGCTGCCAACCAAAGAATAGATTTACTCCAAGCTCAGGTAGAAGAATTGGCTGACTTAGTGCTTTTGGGTTGTGTTGACCAACGTGCACATTTATGCATAACCTCTGTCAG
Organism: Callospermophilus lateralis; assembly: GCF_048772815.1. Lineage (NCBI taxonomy): Eukaryota > Metazoa > Chordata > Mammalia > Rodentia > Sciuridae > Callospermophilus > Callospermophilus lateralis. Next base: position 89,791,292 of record NC_135312.1, on the reverse strand, counting down.
ATTTAATGATTCCAGGAATGCTTCCCGCATCATTGGCGAATATTTGGCTGGAAATTGGTCCATAGAAGCGGAAGACATGATCCAGTCTCAACTAACCCAGATAGCTGTCTTGAATAGCACCCGTGTTGATCCCGTGACTTTGGGTCAATTCACCGATTGGATATCTTCTGCTTTTTCCTTTTTAAAGAGTGGGTGGGGGTAGGCATTTTTGGTGCAATGTGTTGCTTCGGTATGTTTCTCTGTTTGTGGTTTCTCTGTTGCCTCAAGGCCCGCAATGCTCACGATAAGGCTATGATCATCCAAGTTCTTGCAGCTTTAGAAAATGGCAATTCACCTCAAGTCTGGCTTGCGCAGCTTAAACAGTAAATCTTTGACATGGTCGTTGCACCCCAAGTTATTATAACATTGCACTGGGATCGGCATGTCTTTCCTCGTTATTCTCTTAGTGTTGGAAAGCCCTTGCACTCTGCCGGTCTTGCTGCCATTGCACGCAGGTGGGTTTCCACACTAATGCTTCTCTATCGCCTTAAAGTCCGTGCCTTTCTTTCAGGGTGCTGTCAACTCGTTTGTCGTTGTGTACAGCCACAGTTCAACCTCAGCTGTCCCCCTTCGTCCACCTTCGTCACGATACAGGATGCGAGGCAAGGCACTGCACTTGAGTGATCCTTGAAGTGGACCTCAAGGAAAGCATGTCCTATTGCATGCGGGTTTGATGTCCACGCCCCGCCCCACGAAAAAAGGCGTTGGCTGATATGGCCTCAGATCTGGGGAAGGGCCCTCCTTAGGACTGAGCCATACTATGCAGCCACTTCTGCACAGTGGGATAGGACCTCTACTCTCGCCTGTATTGTTTTCAGAAAACAGAAGGGGGGAACTGTGGTGAGCCGTTTCTGCAGATTATGGTCGCCATTGCAAGATGGCGCTGGCTCCACTGTGGTCTGTAACAAACAACTCCTTGTTTGGGAGAGTTGGTGCATGGTTTCTCAGCACCCTGTGAGAAAGTTCCACGTGGCAGCTTCGCACTGGGGCTTGGGATGCTTTATTAAGGCTGGGAGGGACATCCGACCAGAGAGGAATTAGAAGAAATATCAAGGGCCTGAATAAACTGCTGAAAGAAGATTCCTGAGTTGTGTCTTCCTTGCGGGCAAGGGGTCGCGACAAGGTATGCCTTGAGTTCTTTCCTTATCCATGTTTCTGATGCTTCTAGGTCCTCCTGTAGATTTACATTGTCCTGCATTGTTTGTACTCCTTTTTTCCCTTGTTTTTTCATGATGTTCATGCTACTTTCCAGCTCTATTTGATTGCTGTGTTTCTGCTCTCTTCTATAAATTTGTTTTTTTTATATATATCTCTGTTGTCTCTCCTTTGTGTTGGTAGACTATGCCTGCTAAAGTGGATTCCGCTGGGAAGGAATTCCAATGGCCGAGCTCCAGTGACGTCACCTCTCTGCTATGGTGGGCCCCAGGCTCCTTGCCAGGGTGTCTGAATGGGGGGGTGGGACTGGACTGTCTCTGGTTGGTTCAGCACCCGGGCGGTCTCCAGCTGCCCAGTCGTGCTGGCAGCCGGTGGGCGATCGGTCGCTGGCAGGTCGGCAGACTCCAGCCGCCCAGTCACGCGGACAGCGGGTGGGCTGTCGCTGGCGGGCGGGTGATCTCTAGCCACCCAGTCGGGGGGTTGGTCATCATTGGGCGGGCAGTCTCCAGCTGCCCAGTCGCGCAGGCAGCGGGCAGATGATCAGTCGCCGGTGGGCCTGCAGTCTTCAGCCGCCTAGTCACACGGGCAGCGGGCCGGCTATCGCCGGCGGGTGGGCGATCTCTGGCCGCCCAGTCCCGCGGTCGGTCGCTGGCGGGCGTGCGATCTCCAGCCGCCCAGTCGCAGCAGCAACGGGCCGGCTGTCGCTGGTGGGTGGGCGATCTCTAGTTGCCCAGTCATGCTGTCGGTCACCGGCAGGCAGGCGGTCTCTAGCCACCCAGTCGCAGGGGTAATGGGCCGGCTGTAGCTGGTGGGCGGGCAATCTCTAGCCGCCCAGTCGCCCGGTCGGTTGCAGGCGGGGGCGGACTCCAGCTGCCAGTCGCGAGGGCAGTGGGTGGAGTTTCACCGTAGGGCGTGTGTTCTCCAGCCGCCCAGTTGCAAGGGCCTGGCCTCTAGTCCCCTGGTTTCTCCTGCTAGTCCTGGTTTCTCCTGCTAGACCAGATTTCCCCTGAGTGATGCCTCTCGGCAGCTCAAACTGTACCCTGGGCCTGCCTTTTGTTGGGCGTGGAGGTTGGCTATTGAGAGCCCCGGCACTCTATTGTTTTGATTTTTTCCACTTGCCCCTCCCCCTGCGCTGCCAATACAGGTTTTGGTTTCCCCTCTGATGGGAGGGGGAGTTGAAGGTCAGGTGTCTCTAGTTTTCCCCTCGTCTTTATGCAGGCTTGCTCTGATAATCCCTCTCCCAGAGAGCCTAGGAGAGATTTTATGTGAATTCCCCACTGTATGGAGATGAGCTGAGTAACACGCACCTGTTTTATTGTTGCAATCTGTCGGAGAGTGGCGGTGGTTACTTCAGCTCCCCAAGATGGTGGCCGCTGGTTTCCTTGTGGAGTTTCCGTTGTGGGGGATAGAACTGTACCACTTCCTTCCCCGTCTGAAATCCCGAACTCAGCCCTGGGCTCCGTGAGTGCTCAGGCGGCAGGATTTCACAGAATCTGCAGCAACGTTTCTCCCTGCTTGCTGGTCACTTCTCAGCGGCTCCCTGCCGTCTGTAGCCGCGGGGCAGGCCGCGCGGATCAGTCAGCCCGGATCTCCAGTCGCACAGTTGGCTCATGTATGAGACTCAATTACCAGACCTCGGTGCTGGAAATCCTTCCTCTAGGTTTCAGTGCACCCCCATTTTGCTGTTAAGTTCCTAACAAGATAGTTTTTTGTCGTTCTAACTCGTTATTCACCCGTGCAGTGGCGCAGTACATGGGGTGTGATGCACTCTATTCACAGCCATCTTGGGAATCTAATATGTTTATTCTGTACTGAGAAAATAATGCAGTAAGAATCCCTTTAATATTTTCCATTTTTATAAAGATCAAAAGGTATGTATTTCACCAGTTAAGTTTCATTAATTTATAATTAATTTAGACACTAGGACATGAGAGACCAGAGTGTTATGAAAAGTACATATATATTAGGAAACTTTAAATTAGTGTGTTTTGTTATATTTTTGAAATATTTAAGGTTATTGATTCACTCAAAAATATCACAATCAAAATTCCATAAATGTGGTCATATTAACCCAAATCAAAGAGTTAAGAAACATAAGTCCATTCAAATAGTTAAAATATTCTAAAGAGTATTTCACTAATGATGTTTCTTTAAGGCATTTATACAAGAAATTATCACATATATAGTTTTTCTAATATATTTTAGTTACTATATACATTTAAGGTTTTCAGAATAAAGGTGGATTAATGATTCTTTCCATAATTATTACAGAGCAGCATAAAATATATATTTTCCATTGGAAACAATGTACTGAAAAATAACAAGCTGTGATTTTTATCATAATTCAGGGATTTCATTACATCCTTTTTTTTTTAAAGGAGAAGCAAGGACACCATCAGAGCTATTTTATCTTATCTAGAACTCCAAAAAGTTCATTGTAATGAAATGTACACTGAACCAAATCATACTCTGCCTCACTTGGTAGCTCCATCTTCTGAATTCAGAATTATTTATATGTGATGCTGTTAGATAAAATATTAACCTTGGAGGTCAAACTAATTTGCAAAAGGGCAATCTGAACACAATTTCTGGGAAAAGTAAGCATTACTTTAGTCACTCATGTATGCATGCATACAAAAATATACAAGAAACTGAACCAATACTGTGCCCCATATTCTGTATTAAGAGCTCTAGATATAGAGGTATGTACAATATTTTTCTCAGGAAGTAATGAAAATGTAATTGTTGAATACTTGCTATTCATAAGACAATATATATATTTCTATTAACATTTTAGTATTAATTGAAAGCTAAAACAAATTATTTGCTGAAGTTTGAGAGAAATGATTATTGATATCCCAGAATCTTCTGGGAAAATGCTGTTATTTAATTTGCCTTAACTCTTTATTTTGGCCTGAGGATAGTGTCAGGAGAGATTTCTTCAATTTAAATGACAGATATGCCAATTTTATTTGGGTTGAATAAGGTATGCTTTCCAAAATATCTACTGGTTCTGAGAAAGGTTATATGTCCTTGAAATATTTGGAATGAAATCATAGTTCTTTTTGATAAAATGTCTTCCTTATTCGCTCTGAGACCTATCAGGCTGCTAGCTTTTCTCAGTATTTTGAGCAAGCTTCTCCTAGGGCCTATTTCTGCTGACTATGAAATATGTTGCTCATATGTCCACAATGCTCACTCCCTCACTTTTCTTATGTCTTTGTTCAGATGACACTTTCTGGAAGAGGTCCCTCCTTGTTACTGCATTTAAGATTGGAACCAAGCTGGGCAGATTGCACATCTCTAATCCAGGTGGCTCAGGAGGCTAAGGCAGTAAGATTTCAAGTTCAAAGCCAGCCTCAGCAATTTAGAGAGGCCCTATGCAACTCAGAGAGGTTCTGTCTCTTAATCAAAGAACTATATAAAAAGGGCTGGGGATGTGGTTTACTGATTAAGTGCCCTGGGTTCAAACCCTGATACAAAAAAAGAAGAAAAGAAGAAGAAGAAGAAGAAGAAGAAGAAGAAGAAGAAGAAGAAGAAGAAGAAGAAGAAGAAGAAGAAGAAGAAGAAGAAGAAGAAGAAGAAAGAAGAAGAAGATTGTAACCAGCCCATATGTATGCTATCTATACTTTAGCACATCTTATTCTCCCTTACCTTGCCTTAGTTTTCCTTTTATTCAATAATTATAAATCCTGCTTAGTTTACTTACTATTTATATTCTTTCTTGCTCCCCCCACCACCAAAAAGTAAACTTTTATATATATATATATATGACAGCAGCATGCATTACAATTCTTATTACACACATAGAGCACAGTTTTCCATATCTCTGGTTGTATACAAAGTATATTCACAACAATTCGTGTCTTCATACGTGTACTTTGAATAATAATGATCATCACATTTCACCATCATTTCTAACCCCATGCTCCCTCTCTTCCCCTCCCACCCCTCTGCCCTATCTAGAGGTCGTTTATTCCTCCCATGCTCCCTCTCCCTATCCACTATAAATCAGCCTCCTTATATCAGAGAAAACATTTGGCATTTGGTTACCAAAATGTAAAATTTATGAGAACAGAAGCTTTTAAAGTTTTTTCTAGTTTTTGGTGTCTTAGTTGTTAAGCACCCCTGAGTTCAATCCCTGGAATAATAATAATAATAATAATAATAATAATAATAATAATAATAAATTTTTTTCTGGGTTTTGCTAATTTGTTCATTGATGTATCCTAACTGTACAGGACAACCATAAATAAAAATTGTGTAGAGTTTTTGAGTTGTCAATAAAATGAGAGTAGCAACTGTAAAAGATAAAACAGTTTAGAGTTTATTATATGCAATCCCATGGCAATGCAAATTATTAAGAAAAAGCTCTGTGAGTCTGGTTGGACAAAATTTATGCATTATGAACTGTGCATATTTCTAGGGTGTACAAAGTTGGAGAGAGGACTGATCCAAGTTTAAACTACCCCTCAGGCAGTGCTATTCAAGTCTGGCAGAGAAGAAGGATTGGAGAAAATTTCTAAAAAAGAGGTCAGGATCCTATCTTAAAGAGTTTTGTAAACACATTCTCAGAGGAAAAAGAAAATTTTTGTTGTTCCATATATTTTTTTGTGTAATTTCTTCCTTAGATCAATTTATTCTGAACATATGAGTGTCCTCACTTCAAAATTACTTTCCACTTGTGATTTAATAATTCCCTTTCTTAATATAATTATATAACCTGAAAATATGAGTGTTTCTTGTTTTAATATAGCAGATAGTCATATAATCAATTGGTTTAAATTGGGTTTTCACTTGGAGTGCTGTTCTAAAGTGTTGGCTGGCCCTATCCAATTTAGTGGTACCATGAGCCTCAGGTCATGAGCTCAGTCACTTGAGGAGCTAGAAGAGTGGTAACGCCAATGATGGTCAGATGCTTCATACCTCTATTAAGAGCAACCCAACAGACATATATGTGAATGATATCCATATTAAAAGAAAAGCATTCATATATTATCTAGAAATGCTTTTTCCAGGAAGGATGTAAATAGTCACATGTAACTTTAAAAATTAAATCAATTAGTTGGCTTGGGCTGTCATCAAAACATATCATGAACTGGGGGACTTCCAAAACAGATATTTATTTTCTCACAGTTTCAGAGAGACCAAGATCTAGATCTCGCCATGTGAGTTTCTAGTGAAGGATCTTTTGTTGCCTGCAGATGGCCAGCTTCCTACTCTGTTACACAGAGCCTTTCCTTTGTGTGTGCGGAAGATAATAGCTCTTTCTTTTCTTATAAGGTTGTTAATTCTCTTGGCTCAGGGCCCTGTCCTCATTACTTCCTTTACTTTTAATTACCTCATCAAGTCCCTATCTTCAAATACAGGTCACATTGAGAATTAGGATTTCATTATATGAATTTTGAGGAAACACATTTTAGTCCATAGCACTGAAACATAAATTCATTAACATTATGTGAAATTATACAAATTATTTGATGACCACATATACCTATTGTTATCACATTGGACAGTGTATGTATAGAATATTTCCAACATCATAGACTATTCTATGAAACAGCATTATTCTAAAATATGAAAATATCTAGTACTTCTGGTTATCCTTATTTGATTGTTATAATCTCAATCTTCTAAATTATTCACACTTATTTTGGCACCTAGCATATTGTCTATCTTGGTGATTGTATTAAGTACATTTAAAGAATGTATAATCTAAAATCATTAGGTGTGATGTTTTATGACAATGCAGTATTTGGTTGCTCAGATCTTCTATCTTTACTGATGTTTTGTTTAGAATTGTTTGTTTCTTTATAGTGCTAGGGATCAAACTCAAGGTCTTGTGCACACTTTGTAAGTACTCTGCCACTAAGATGCACCCCCGGCTTTGTTTAGTAGTTATTCAATCAATTAGCAAGGGGAAGGGGTTTAAATCATCAAGTATTAGTTAGACAGTTTCTGTTTCATCCTTTAATTTTAACAACTGTGTTTATTCATTTGAAATCTTTAAAGTGAATAACAATTCATGGTTATGTTTTCCTGATGTTTGATTTTTATACTATTATGAAATACCCTCTCTTAATCTATCATTACCTTTTCAGTCTATTATAGTAACATATACTGTCCAACCTTCTTATGCTAGGAATCAGAAAATTTTTAATTGATTTTATTTTTAAATACATTACAATGGAATGCATTGCAATTCTTATTACACATATAAAGCAAAATTTTTCATACCTCTGTTTTTATATAAAGTATGTTCACACTAATTTGTGTATTCATACATGTACTTTGGATAATGATGTCCATCACATTCCACTATCATTGCTAAGCCCCTGCCCCTCTCTTCTCCTCCTACCCCTCTGCTCTATCTAGAGTTTGTCTATTAGGAATAGTATTTTTTTTTATGGCACTTGTTTTCCTATCCATTTTCTTTTAATTTTGTCTTTAGTAATACTTTAATTATTATTGCAGGTTGCATATAGTCTGTCCTTTTCATAAAATTCTTTCTTGAAATTCTGATTTAGTCTATTAATATTCAATAAAGTAATTGATTACTGGATTTAAATCCACTGTTAAGCTACTGAGATTGTTTGTTCTCTCTGTTTTTTGTTCCCCTTACCCTCTGTTCTTTCTTCCTTTCTTTTGTATTATTTGAATATATTATTAGATTACATTTTGTGTATGGCATCTTAGCTATAATGCTGATATATATAAATTGTTGCTGTAAGGTTACATTACACATACTTTAGTTTTCCCAGTATACCTGGAGCTCTGTTGTACTATTATACCTGAAATGTAGCATGCTGGTAACTGTGTATCTTCAATGTACCTCCACTATCCCCCTTTATGCTCATATATATTATGCCCACCTATATTATAAACTTCACAAAACAGTGTACATTTTTTTAGAAAGGTTTTTTTGCATTTAAAAGAAATAAAGGTTTTTTTTTAATTCTTAGGATAATATCAACTATTGCCTGAAAATGTCCACAATCCTTAGTCTTAGGCTAAAATGCAAGCTTCCATTCGTGGTGGGAAGGATTCTTTTGCTTCTCTGACATTTTTCTCCACCCATTTTTCTATCATATTACTACAACCAGAATCCCCAGCTGGTGAAACAGTTAAATTTATACCCTTTGTCCTACTCTTTTGGGGTTTAGGCAATGTTGCAAAAGCACCTTCTGTTTTAATACCTGTAATATTAAATTGCAACTTGTTTCCTTTTGTATCTTACATAAACGGGAGTCTAAATAATAGTGATTCATAATTATTTGCTTAATAAATATTTTGGAAACAGACATATATATGGTCACTTCGTCAGACCCTGAAAATTCACATAATCATGTGAAGAAGGTGTTTTGACATATTTACAGAGAATACAAAGGACATGGGATTTCTAACTTGATAAAGTTGACCAGTCATAAATAGAAGTAAATAGGCATATCAAAGTAAGGAAAAGGTGCTTTATGCATTTTCAATTAGTAGTATTTTGAGTAGTGTGACATGTTTATTATGGATGGGATGCTGTAATGGAAACATTGAGTTCACTAGTTTCAGTGTACCTACCTCATATTTGAAAGTAGAGAAAATTTGAATATTTAAGTAAAAAAAATTATGCATCACTTTTTGTTACGCATTTAATCAAGTTTTGTTATGCAACTTGATTAATTCTTTGGACTTAAGTGAAGTAAACAAATACATATCTTGTAAATGTCTTCTTTGACATATATATATATATATATATATATATGAGAGAGAGAGACTGCCCCTTCAATGGAAAAAAAGAGTTTTAAATGTGAGCTCCCTTATACATAAACATTTGTTTTGTGCTTGTAGAACTAAGTGCTGAGCATTCAATTGTGAAAGAGACTCAATTTCTGCTCAGGGAGAGATTATGGTTTCATGAAGAAGATGAAACTTGTAAACAAATCAATTGTAATATATTGTACAGAATTCAAAAATAGAGGCATGATAACAGTGCAGCTGAGGATGAAGAACTAGCGACATCAACACCCCATGATAGTATCATCGAGAAAATGGTGACTTCAATTTCCAATCCTAATTGGGCTCATTGCCTGAATTTCCTCTATTGTGGTCATGCATAAACTTTGACAATATTTCTACTGAAACGTACATGGGAATAAATCATTCTTCCCCTTAGAGTGATGTTCTATTTCTGTTTTGTCCCTAGCAGACCATAGAGAATATCACAGAGTAGTTAAGATATTTTCCTCTGGAGTCAGTGTGCCATAGATTTAAATCTGCAATGTATCAGCAAACTCTTTTTGTGCTTCTGCTTGCTCATTCCTTAAAATGCAGATGAGGTAAATACTTAGAACACAGACATAGCAGGAAGAACTACCGAATTCTTGCATGGCAAAGCTGTCGGGGAATTGTGCAGCAGTTGGTGACTCTCATTGATCTTACATTATTGAGAGAGCTTTCCTCCAGGGAAGAAGCAATATCATATTTTGGAAATATCCTTTGAACATTTCTCCACTAAAACTAGTATCCTGAAAGATATGTGTTTTAGACAATGCTGTGTTTTAGATAAAATGAAAAAGAAAGTGTGTGTGTGTGTGTGTGTGTGTGTGTGTGTATGAAACTTTTACCTTAAAATATACTGGCACTCCTCATATTTGACAATAACACTAAGTATCCAATATCGGCCTCTTTAAACCAAGGTCTTTGATTTTAATGGGATACAGGAGACAAAGATGAAAGAGATGACATTAAATGCTCATTCCATGAGACATTCGTTATCGTCCCTAAGGCAAAATATTCTCCCTGCCTGGGTGTCCTTCCCCAAGGTAAGGTGGCTGACAGTAAATACAATGATCTTCAGCTTGCAGCTTCACTGCTGTTGAGCCCTAGGCTTCACTTGTTTGTTCCAAGAAGGCAGCTAAAGCATTGAATCTGAAACAGTACCCAGGTAATCTGGGTATGAATCACAGAAGTCTGTACTTAGCCGTTTGTTACAATGTTTGTTGTTGTAAGTTCTAGAATAATGTGGTAATCAGCATTTACCAGGGCTCCATTTCACTCAAGGTACTTAGAGGTAGTGCACATTTGTTGTTTAGCAAGTTAGGACTTCATTATTTTATCAACAGAAACTTAATTTTATTGTTAAAAGTTATTCTGATAGGAGGCTGAGGCAGGAAGATTGCAAGTTCAAAGCCAGCCACAGCAAAAGTGAGGCACTAAGCAACTCAGTGAGACCCTGTCTCTAAATAAAATATACAATAGGACTGGGGTGAGGCTCAGTGGTTGAATGCCCCTGAGTTTTATCCCCAATATCCCATCCCCCCCAAAAAAATTATTCTGAGTGCTTCTGATGAAACCTATTTGACCTTCAAATTTACTTGTGGAGTCAGATGTTAGGTCAGTTTGAGGTGGCTAAGGGAACAAAGCACCAGGCAAAACACACACACACACACACACACACACACACACACACACACAAGAACAACCAATCAGGTGCTGACAGACAAGCAGTGATAACCATCTGTCAGTCAGTTGGGACTCCTGACCAATCCTGGAAGGACATGGAGCTCAGCATCATTCCTTGACCAACTCCAGGAGAACAAGGGACCCTAAAAAACCTCCCTTTCCTGTCCCAAGCCCTCCCTTCCTGCCCTAAACCCAATAAAATTCCAATCTGGCTAGTCTGGGTGCAACTCTCCCAGAACCAAGAGAGCTCTGTTGGATTGGAGAGTCTCGCCTGGGAGCGAATCTCAATAAATCCACGTTCAGCTGCTTTTAATCTGTCTTCTTTTGATCACCAGTGCCTGACCTTACATTAATGACTTAAGCTGAGTTACTTCCTTCGTGAAGGCTATTGTGATGACTGTGATAGTTTGATGGATTAAGGACAGATGTAAGTCAGCTAATCAAGTAAATGAAACTCAATTTCAGAGCTTTTCTTGGAGTTATTGAGAGAAAAAAGACTGTCTTACTAGATGATATGGACCAGAAATGATGTAACCAACCCATGGAATTACAACAATTGTTTTGTAAATACAAAACAATTTATATTTTTTATTTTTCCATTTATATAAGATCAACATGAGCTTAAAATAGGGTAAACTTTAGGCATGCAGGGTAGATTGGAGATGATATTCATTTGAGTTTCAGTAATTTGAAACCTATATCATACTATACATCACAATTTTCAATTTGGAATTAACAAAATCTATTTTTGCTTAAGTCACTTTGACTAAGGCATTTTGCCACTTACAACAACAACAACAAAATACTGGTACAATTTTTGTATTATTCAACTTTGTTTTGACCCCACTGATTGACAGATGGTTATCACGGCTTGTCTGTCGGCACCTGATTGAACACATTAAGAAATGTACACATTCCCTAATGTGTTCATACTTTTATCATGCTTTAAAAAAACAAAGTTGAGTAATACTAGGAATTAAATAGTCTTGAGGACAGAGGTCAGTTCTTGCTTTTGCTTATACTCCATAAATATGCTAACACTGTGTCTATTCCTACTGGCTAAAACAAAATGATAAAAATTAGAACAAAGAAATACTCTGCATAATTATTACTGGTATTCACATTTTATATCAATTCAGTCTGTGCTATTGTTGTAGTTTGGATATGAGGTATCCCCCAAAAGGTCACATGTGAGACACTGCAAGTAGGTTCAGAGGAGAAATGATTATAACCCACTTGAATCTAATGTATGAAATATGATATGTCAAGAGCTTTGTAATGTTTTGAACAACCAGTAAAAAAAATAACTTATAAAAAAAAAAGAAATGATTGGGTTGTGAGAGCCTTAACCCAATCAGTGATTTAATCCCCTGATAGGAATTAACTGAGTGGTAACTGAAGTGGTAGGGTGTGGCTGGAGGAGGTGAAAATTGGGGTGCTGCTTTCCTCTGCCACACTCTTCCACCATCATGTTCAGCCTTGCCTCCAGCCCTGAGGATTGGAGCTGGCCTTCTATGGATGAAGACCTCTGAAACCCTGAGCCCTCAAATAAACTATTTCTCCTCTATAATGGTGCTGTTTGGGTCCTTTAGTTACAGCAGTGAAAAAGTTGACTAAAACAGTCATATAATAAAAGTTTTTCATTTCCCCTAAAATTTGACTTCTTTACTATTTGTAAATGAAAAGTAATAATTGTATATTTCATGAGATGCAATGTAAGGTTTTTATCTACACATCTATTGCAGAAAGACTCATGAGGCAAATTAACATCATTATCATGTCACCAATTTACCTTTTTTAGTGATGAAAATCTTAAACTTTGTTCTATTTCAGCAATTTTGAAATATACAATACATTATTATCAACTATGGTAAAATGTATTCATCAATCTAATTGTAATTTATACCCTTTGAATAGCATCTCCCCTCACCCCATCTCTCCTCCTTCACCACATACTCTAGTAATCAACTTTCTACTCTCCGTTTATGTAAGATAAACTTTTTTAGATTCCACATATAAGTGATGTCATGTAGCATTTGCCTTTCTATGCCGGATTATTGAACAGTGGCATATTGTTCACCCATGTTGTCGAAAATGGTGGAATGTTCTATTTTAGAGGTTGTAGTACTCCATTGTTTTTATTTCCTATGTTTACTTTATCCAGTCAGCTGTTGATGGGCACTCAGGTGTCTGGAATGGTGACTGAATTATTGCTTTGAACTCCCCGGGACAGAGGGGACACCTCCCTTGGGTATTTCTCAGTGCAAAGGTGCAGAGAGAAACTGTCCATTTGATGGTGGCCCCTGTTAAGAGGAAGAATTCAGTGCTTGTCTCGGAATTTATTAGTTCAATAACCTGGAGTTCAAATGTCAGCTGCCCAGAGGAAGAAGAGATATGGGCAGAGGCTGATAAGCTCTAAATGGGCTGTTTTGCTCAGAACTTGTTTTGTTTTCTTGAAGAAGCTTTCATATAGTAAATCCTTTTGATGTTTAAACCTTGTCTACTCAAGGTGAGTCTTCTCCCAACAGGAGTTGGCTGGTCTACACAGTCCCACTTTTTCTATATTTGTGTCTGCTTGTCTTTTTTCCGATCTCCCCATCAGCCCAGGTTCAGGGAAACTGAGTAAACAATGTGCTGCAACACTTAGGTTATTTCCATATTCTTGGCTATTGTGAATAATTATGAAAAGAACATGGAGTGCAGATATCACTTTGACGTACAGATTTCAATGATTTTGAACATAAATCCAGAAGTTAGATTGCTAGATCATGTGGTATTTCTATGTTTATCTGTTTAAATAATCTCCATATTATTTCCCATGTGACTGCATGAATTTACATTTCTAACAACAATGTTCGAGGGCTCCTATTTCTCCACATCCTTGATAACACTTACTCTTTCTTGTCATTTTCATAATAAAGGTGATTTCTCATTGTGATTTTAGTTTGTACTTTCCAGAAGATTAGAGATGTTGAAAATTTTTCCATACAGCTATTGGCCATTCACTTCTCTCTCTCTCTCTGTCTCTCTCTCTCTGTCTCTCTCTCTCTCTCTCTCTCTCTCTCTCTCTCTCTCTCTCTTCTCCTCCTCCTTCTCCTCCTCCTCCTCTTCCTCCTCCTCCTCCTCCTCCTCCTCCTCCTCCTCCTCCTCTTCTTCTTCTTCTTCTTCTTGGTAAATATCTATTCAGATCCTTTTTACATTTTCCAATTGGGTTGTTTTCTTACTATTGAATTATTTGATTTCCTTATATACCTTTGATACTATCTCTTAATTTTGTTGTACACTTTCAAAATATTTTTCAACAAAGCAGGATACAAAAGCAGTCTGAGAGGAAAGTTCATAGAAATAAGCATCTATATCAAAAAAGAAAAAAAAGATTTCAAATAAACAGCACACTTTAAGGAACTAGAAAAAGTAAAATAAATTAAGCCCAAAATTAGCAGAAGAAAGGAAACAACAAAGAAAAGAACAGAAATGAACAAAATAGAGACAGATTAAAAATTAAAAACATCAATGACATTAAGTTTGTTTTTAGTAATAAACAAAGTTGGCAAATCTTTAGCTAGACTAACAGAAAAAAAATAGAGAAGACTCGATCAAAATCAGAGTGAAAGAAGAGATGTCACAATTGATACCACAAAAACCAAAGGATCATGAGACTATTATGAACACAAAATATGTTAAAGAAATGAGCAAATTTCTAGGAACAAGCAACCAACCAAAACTGAATCAGAAGACACAGAAAATCTGGACAGGCTAGATTGAATCAATAATTTAAAGTCTCCCATTAAAGAAAATTCTGGGATCTAATGGCTTCTCCGCTTAATTCTACCAATTTTTTTTTTTATGTTATGGGGAGGGGTAGTAGGAGATATGAGTAACTTCTGATCTTATGAAAGTTTGATGGTGGTGAGGAGGTGTAACCATTTGTTATAATCCATTACAAGATTTGCTAATGGGATATTGGAGGGTTGTTCCTTGAAAGTTAAGCTGAAGAGTATGAGCATTAACTGTCTACCAAATTTTTAAGAAGAACTAATAAGTTTTTATTGATTAAAAAATAGTAGTGGTATTTGATATTACAAATTGAATAGCAAATTTTCTGCTCTTTTATTTCTCTTCATCTGTTGGTCTATGTATGTATGTATGCATGTATTCACCTGACTTATATGTAGGAGAATGATATTATGGGTCTTATTAATATTAGTCGGGACATTAAGGGTGGACCTATTTATATTCAGTACCCAACCACAATACACAAAAGAGGAAGAGGAACAATAAAGGTGAGGAAGGCTAGACTTGTTTGGAGCTTTAAAGATTATAAATCATCAGGAAATGGTTATTATCACATTTAACTTATAGAGAGGAATAAAACAGGGGAGTTTTTAGGTTCTTTATGTATACATGAATTAAGACTAGAGTGATGTTAAGTTTCTTTTCTTAGACTCATTGGAAGGAAACAAATTCAAATAAAACAAGAACAGCTTAGGAATTTTTTTTTCCTTAAGAGTTTTCATTATCTAAAACATTCCAGACAGAATGAAAGGTTTCAAAGTTTATACATATTTAATAATCACTAGTGCTATATAATTGTTGATAATCTTTTTGGAAGAAAAATTCTATTTAGACCCTAAGCTTTCATTCTTTCTTCCTTTATAATATTTTCCAATTTTCTTTCACTTCTCATTGAATGTGATTTCTTCAACAAAATTTCTTCAGAGAAATTTCTAATTCTGCCCACATGATTTTCTATTATATTACTGTGTCCCTTTCCTTTATAACAATTCTCACAATTTATATTTATTTGTATATTTCTCTGTCTGCTCTCGCCTCAATAAATTTTAAATTTGGTAACTCAGAGATTATTTCTATTTTTATTCCATGCATAAGGTGGTGCCTAGAACTTTATAAGTAATAAATAACTTTCATCAAGTTGATTTTTTTAACTTATTTTCTGAAAGGTACTAGGTAATTAAAACTACTGGAAATTCGACCCCATTTCTTCTTGAAAATTTACAGTAGAAAAACAAAAAAGGATAACCTTATTTAAACTCTCTTGACTCATAATTCAACCCAATTTATTTCTCACTACCAGAAGTCTAAGGAAAGGCCCAGAATAATTAAATATTTGCCCATAGTGGGTAATGGCACAGAATATATCACAGCCAGTTCATTTCTTAGATTGTAGGGACTATTATAGCAATATCCTTTTGTTGAATAAATGATGCCAAAAAATAATTAATGCAGAGAAAAATGGTTAGAATGCAGGGAAAAAGAGTGGCATTTTTAATTACTTCTACTTACCCTGTAACCAGAACCCAAAAGCCAGATGCAAAGGATAATGTTATGTCAACTTGAGTGGACCAGGAGATATTTGGTCAAACATTCTGTGTGGTAGTTTTTTGATGGTGATATCAGTATTTAAATTAGTAGACTAAATAAAGGCGATCTTCCTTCCTTCCATTACCCATAGTAGAAGAGAATTCCTCCTGCCTCATGCCATTGAAGGAGGACATCAACTTTTTTCTTCCCTTTGGATTTGATTTAAATCATGATGCTGGGATTCTGCGGGCTCCTGCGGGCTGTGCCCTCACTGTGCTCAGTGCTGAATTCTGGGTTTGAGATGGGGAAGGAAGTGGTCCAGTTCGGTTCTCCACACCGGTCAGACCACCGAGGAAGCCAGTGACCACCATCTTGGAGAGCTGACGTCACCATCGCCTGTTTTCGACTGATGGCAGCTCATTCAGCTATAGAACAGGTAATTTCAGGCTGCCGTTCGCCTGCATCTTGCAGACATACTGCTCAGGCTCAGTGCTAAAGAACCCGCGGAAACTTCTTCTAGGTCCAGGTCCTGCTAAATACTGTTGAGGTAAATGCCAACCAAGCCTTCATAGGCAGTGGCAACAGGATTGAGACCGGGCTTGAGAGGGCCGGTCAGGACCCACCTGTTGCTTTGGTCACCCGGCAAAGGGAAGGAAATGCTGCCATTTGCATGGGATACCAACATGGCAGAGATCTGACGTCATCAGAAAGCGGTGGAGGAGATAACTTCATTGATACCAGCGGCAACAGGTGTGTAATGCCCTAGCCCCCACCCTCCACACAGTGGGGAAATCTCAAGGGCCCCTCCCAGCTCTCCCGTGAGCTCGATAGTCAGACTGAGGGATTCAGGAGTGGCGCGGGACCCCCAGGCTACCACTCCCACCAGCACAGACATCTGAGGTCTCTTGCACCAGCTCCTGGGGGTGTGGCTACCGGAGGGCAAGGAAAATACAATGAGGGCTCTCAGCCCCAATCTCCACAACCTTAGGGGCTGAGGGATTGGCAAGCAGGGATAGGGTGCCCAATTGTTCAAGAAGATAGGGCTCCCATGAGCAGCAGACCTGGCGTGTAGCTAGTACTGTGGTGAGCATCACCTGTGAACGGGGCCAGTGGCAAGGTGACTAGACACAAGAAATGGCCCAAGGTACTCAGGAGTGGAGACCCGCCCAGTTGGGGAGGAGGAGCTGCTGAACAGTGATTGGTTCCCGCGCACTGAGAGGAGAAGCTTGGCCCAGTGGGCACAGCTCCACCTACTGAAAGAAAAGTTAATCGAACTCTAAGACTGCATTTTTTAATTTTTTTTTAATTTTCAATTTTATTTTTTTTTCTTTTTAAATTTTTTAAAATATTTTTTGTATTATTTATTTATTTTTTACTATCACTTTTTTAATTTTTTTAAATTTTTTCTTTTTTTATTCTCTATTTTTTTTGTCTTTTCATTTCTTTTCAATTTCCTTATTCCCCTTTCCTTGAATTCTGTTTACTCTCATTCTCTTTAGTGACTTCTTCGCTTCCCTTCTAATACCTTTCCTCCCAAGCAATACGATGCTGTTTATGTGTAATTTACTAAATATGTATAGGTCAATGTTCCGAGGCGTTATATAGTGCTACCAAGACCCTAACTTCCCCCAAATACTCCAGACCATTCTCCTGTTAATATCCCTCGTCAGTAGAGCAACCTTCCAAGGTTGCCAAGAGATACCATCCTCAATACCATCACATCATTCAGCCTAAATATAAGTCCCAAGACTAAACGGCAGACCACTATATGCCATCAGAATCCATACACAGTTTAGGAAACGAATGAATCTACACTAAAGTGCAACAAAACTCATCATCTCTAGTCATAGTCTCCCATCACAAAAGAGAGACCCCAGAGACACACAAAACCAAATAAATTTATAGGAGTAAACAGTAACTTAGCAGTCAAACAGAGCAAGAAGTAACATAAGCAGCATGAAAAAGCAAGGAAGAAAAGGAGTACAAACAATGCAGGACAGCCTAAATATACAGGAGGACCTAGGGGGCATCAGAAAAATGGCCAAATAAAGAACTCAAAGAATACCTTAGACAGATGGAATGGAATCTTAGAGAGGATATGAGACAGCAAATTTAAACAACGAAATAACTCATTGAAAAATGAAATAATACAAGCAAATAAAAGAAGCAAATAAGCATCTTTATCAGGAGATAGAGATTATAAAAAGAAATCAAACAATAATTTTAGAAATGAAGGAAACTATAACCCGAATTAAAAACTCAATTGAGAGTATCACCAACAGAGTGGAGTAAGTAGAAGCCAGAACGTCAGATAATGAAGAAAAAATATATCATCTTGAAAAGAGTCTAGCCAGCTCAGAAAGAATGGTAAAAAAAATCACGAAAAAAACATCCAAGAGATATGGGATACCATAAAAAAACAAACTTAAGAGTCATCGGGATAGAGGAAGGCATAGAGGTTCAAACCAAGGGAATGGAAAACCTATTGATTGAAATAATTATAGAAAACTTTCCAGACATAAAAAAGGAAATGGATATACAAATTGTAGATGCATACAGGACACCGAGCACACAAAATCACAGTAGACCAACGCCAAGACACATTGTTATGAAGATATCCAATATACAGAACAAAGAGAAAATATTAAAAGCTTCAAGAGAAAGGAGGCAGATTACATTCAGGGGTAAACCAATAAGGTTAACAATGGATTTTTCATCACAGATGCTGAAAGCGAGAAGATCCTGGAACAACATATTTCAAACTCTGAAAGACAATGGATGCCAACCAAGAATTTTGTACCCAGCAAAATTAAGCTTCAGGTATGACAACGAAATAAATATCTTTCATGATAAACAAAAGTTAAAATAATTTGCAGCCAGAAAACCAGCATTGCAAAGCATCCTGAGCAAAACACTACACGAGGAAGAAATGAAAAACAATAACCAAAACCAACATTGGAAAGTACCTCTGTAAGCCAGAGAGCAGGGGGAAAGCTAATCATGGAGAAACAAACCAAATTTAAAAAAAAAGATAAATAATCAAACATGGCTGGAAATACAAATCATATATCAATAGTAACTCTAAACGTAAATGGCTTAAACTCACCAATAAAGCGACATAGGCTGGTAACATGGATTAAAAAAACAAATCCAACAATATGCTGCCTCCAGGAGACACATTTGATTGGAAAAGACATACACAGGCTGAAGGTGAAAGGTTGGGAAAAAACATACCACACACACGGTCCTCGTAAGCAGGCAGGGGTGGCCATCCTCATATCGAATAAAATCAACTTCAAGATTAAGTTAATCAAAAGGGATAAGGAAGGACATTATATACTGTTAAAAGGAACCATTCACCAACAAGACATAACAATTATAAATATTTATGCACCAAATAATGGTGCTGCGACGTTCATAAAACAAGCTCTCCTCAAGTTCAAGAATCAAATAGACCACAACACAATAATTATGGGTGACTTCAACACACCTCTCTCACCATTGGACAAATCCCCCAAACAAAAGTTGAATAAAGAAACAATAGAACTCAATACCACAATCAATAACCTAGACTTAACTGACATATATAGAATATATCAACCATCATCAAGTGGATATACTTTTTTCTCAGTAGCACATGGATCCTTCACAAAAATAGACCATATATTATGCCATAGGGCAACCCTCAGTAAATATAAAGGGGTGGAGATAATGCCATGCATTCTATCTGATCATAATGGAATGAAACTGGAAATCAACGATAAAAGAAGGAAGGAAAAATCATACATCTCATGGAAAATGAACAATATGTTACTGAATGATCAATGGGTTACAGAAGACATAAAGGAGGAAATCAAAAAATTGTTAGAGACAAATGAAAATACAGACACAACATATCGGAATCTATGGGACACAATGAAAGCAGTTTTAAGAGGGAAATTCATCGCCTGGAGGTCATTCCTCAAAAAAAGAAAAAACCAACAAATAAATGAGCTCACACTTCATCTCAAAGCCCTAGAAAAGGAAGAACAAAACAACAGCACATATAGCAGAAGGCAAGAAATAATTAAAATCAGAGCGGAAATCAACGAAATTGAAACAAAAGAAACTATTGAAAAAATTGACAAAACTAAAAGTTGGTTCTTTGAAAAAATAAATAAGATCGACAGACCCTTAGCCATGCTAACAAAGAGAAGAAGAGAGAGAACTCAAATTACTAACATACGAGATGAAAAAGGCAATATCACAACAGATGCTACAGAAATACAGAAGACAATTAGAAATTATTTTGAAACCCTATATTCCGATAAAATAGAAGATAGTGAAGACATTGATAAATTTCTTAAGTCATATGATTTGCCCAGACTTAATCAGGAGGATACACACAATTTGAACAGACCAATATCAATGGATGAAATAGAAGAAGCAATCAAAGGACTACCAACCAAGAAAAGCCCAAGACCGGATGTGTATACAGCAGAGTTTTACAAAACCTTTAAAGAAGAATTAAAACTAATACTTTTCAAGTTATTTCAGGAAATAGAAAAAGAGGGAGCCCTTCCAGATTCATTCTATGAGGCCAACATCATCCTGATTCCGAAACCAGGCAAAGACACCTCAAAGAAACAAAACTACAGACAAATATCTCTAATGAACCTAGATGCAAAAATCCTCAATAAAATTCTGGCGAATCAGATACAAAAACACATCAAAAAAATTGTGCACCATGATCAAGTAGGATTCATCCCTGGGATGCAAGGATGGCTCAATATACGGAAATCAATAAATGTTATTCACCACATCAATAGACTCAAAGATAAGAACCATATGATCATCTCGATAGACGCAGAAAAAGCATTCCACAAAGTACAGCATCCCTTTATGTTCAAACACTAGAAAAACTAGGGATAATAGGAACTTACCTCAACATTGTAAAAGCTATCTATGCTAAGCTTCAGGCTAGCATCATTCTGAATGGAGAAAAATTGAAGGCATTCCCCCTAAAATCTGGAACAAGACAGGGATGCCCTCTATCAACACTTCTATTCAATATAGTCCTTGAAACACTGGCCAGAGCAATTAGACAGATGAAAGAAATTAAAGTCATAAAAATAGGAAAAGTAGAACTTAAATTATCACTATTTGCAGACGACATGATTCTATACCTAGAAGACCCAAAAGGGTCTACAAAGAATCTACTAGAATTAATAAATAAATTCAGCAAAGTGGCAGAATATAAAATCAACACACATAAATCAAAGGCATTCCTGTATATCAGCGACAAATCCTCTGAAATGGAAATGAGGAAAAACACCCCATTCACAATATCCTCAAAAAAAAAAAAAATACTTGGGAATCAACCTAACAAAAGAGGTGAAAGACTTATACAATGAAAACTACAAAACCCTAAAGAGATAAATAGAAGAAGATCTTAGAAGATGGAAAAATAAACCCTGTTCATGGATAGGCAGAACTAACATCATCAAAATGGCGATATTACCAAAAGTTCTCTATAGGTTCAATGCAATGCCAATCAAAATCCCAATGAAATTTCTTATAGAAATAGATAAAGCAATCATGAAATTCATATGGAAAAATAAAAGACCCAGAATAGCAAAAGCAACTCTAAGCAGGAAGTGTGAATCAGGTGGTATAGCGACACCAGATTTCAAATTATACTACAGAGCAATAGTAACAAAAACAGCATGGTACTGGTACCAAAACAGGCGGGTTTACCAATGGTACAGAATAGAGGACACAGAGATTAATCCACAAAGTTACAACTATCTTATATTTGATAAAGGGTCTAAGAGCATGCAATGGAGGAAGGATAGCATCTTCAACAAATGGTGCTGGTAAAACTGGAAATCCATATGCAACAAAATGAAACTGAATCCCTTTCTCTCGCCATGCACAAAAGTTAACTCAAAATGGATCAAGGAGCTTGATATCAAATCAGAGACTCTGCATCTGATAGAAGAAAAAATTGGCTCCGACCTACAGACTGTGGGGTCAGGCTCCACATTTCTTAATAGGACATCCATAGCACAAGAGTTAATAACAAGAATCAACAAATGGGACTTACTTAAACTAAAAAGTTTTTTCTCAGCAAGAGAAACAATAAGAGAGGTAAATAGGGAGCCCACATCATGGGAACAAATTTTTACTCCTCACACTTCAGATAGAGCCCTAATATCTAGAGTATACAAAGAACTCAAAAAATTAGACAATAAGATAACAAATAACCCAATCAACAAATGGGCCAAGGACCTGAACAGACACTTCTCAGAGGAGGACATACAATTAATTAACAAGTACATGAAAAAATGCTCACCATCTCTAGCAGAGAAATGCAAATCAAAACCACCCTAAGATACCATCTCACTCCAGTGAGATTTGCAGCCATTATGAAGTCAAACAACAACAAGTGCTGGCGAGGATGTGGGGAAAAGTGTATACTTGTACATCGCTGGTGGGACTGCAAATTGGTGCGGCCAATTTGGAAAGCAGTATGGAGATTCCTTGGAAAGCTGGGAATGGAACCACCATTTGACCCAGCCATTCCCCTTCTTGGTCTATTCCCTAAAGATCTTAAAAGAGCATGCTATAGGGACACAGCTACAACAATGTTCATAGCAGCACAATTCATAATAGCTAGACTGTGGAACCAACCTAGATGCCCTTTAATAGATGAATGGTTAAAAAAAATGTGGCATTTATACACAATGGAGTGTTACCCTGCACTAAAAAATGACAAAATCATGGAATTTGCCTGGAAATGGATGGCACTAGAGCAGATTATGCTAAGTGAAGCTAGCCAATCCCTAAAAAACAAATGCCAAATGTCTTCTTTGATATAAGGAGAGCAACTAAGAACAGAATAGAGAGGAAGAGCATGAGAAGATCACCACTAACCAGGGATGAGAGGGGGCAGGGAAAGAGAGAGAGAAGGGAAATTGCATGGTAAAGGAAGGAGACCCTCATTGTTACAGAAAATTACATATAAGAGGAAGTGAGGGGAAAGGGGGAAAAAACAAGAAATAGAAATGAATTACAGTAGATGGGGTTGGGAGAGAAGACGGGAAGGGAGGGGTGGGAGGGGAGGGGAGGGGAGGGGAGGGGGGATAGTAGAGGTTAGGAAAGGCAGCAGGATACAACATACACTAGTATGGCAGTAGGTAAAAAAGTGGATGTGTAACTGATGTGAATCTGCATTATGTATATAGGGTAAAAATGGGAGTTCATAATCCACTTGAATCAAATGTATGAAATATGATATGTCAAGAACTTTGTAATGTTTTGAACAACTAATAAAAAAAGATAAAAACATAAATAAATAAATCATGATGCTTCTGGGGTCAGGAGCCCACTGACTCTTGGACTGAAATTATGACCTAAATTGTCCTCATTCTCAGGCCTTCAGACTCAAAAACTAAAACTAAGATGATGCACTCTCTTGGCCTGCAGCTTCCAGACTCATCCTTACCCTAAAACTTGTCCTTCTCCACAATCATGTGAGATAGCTCCTTATAATTGCTCAATTTCTCTCTCTCCCTTCCACACACACACACACAATATTGGTTGTATTTCTCTGAAGAACTCTAAATGATACACTATTTTATTTTTTAAATTGGTTTTCAGTGATTGATTTTGTTGGTTTATGAAGTAAAATTTGAGTAAGACAAATCTTTTCTTGTTTTTCCAATTTTTTGTAATTCATTCAGAATATATGTGTTTTTATGCATATATCTAATCAAAATTTTCAACTCAAATGTTTAACATAACATCTCTGTAAATAAATTTGATTGGACATAAGAAATCATTAATCAAAAAATGCTCAGATATTATAGCTAAAGAATAAAGAAGTCATTAATTAACACCATAAACTAAATCCTATAAGATGCATAAATATGTTTTAAGTTTCCTCTTATTATTAGACTTATATATTTCAAAATTCTGAATTACATTTTAATTTTTATTCCTGGATGGAATTCTGACTATTGCCATTGTCAGATTCTTAAGATGATAAATATGTGGTCTTATTTACAAACAATATAGTTCAAGAGAGTAAATATATTGGCCTAAATCTTTAAAAAAATATTAGAATCATGCTTAATGCTTTAAAACACATTTACTTTAAGGATCCTCTGAAATCTTACAATTATTATTATAAAATATTAACTTTCAAAATCTGTTATTTTATTAAAACCAGGAAAATACAATTTATTAGGAATTAAGTTTTTCATACCCATTCTCATAATAATTTGTAATGACACAGTTATTTCATAAGCACTATATAATGATGAACCCTTTCTATAACATTACTTATCATGTTCTGGAGAGTCTTATAAAGCAACTAAAGACTCACCTTAATTAAATAATATGGTGATTATGCTTTTCCTCATATGACCAATGTTGACATATGTCTAAATTCCTCTAATAGGTTTTAAACAACGAATTTTATGGCAAAGATTTTCATCATTACTTTGAGGATTTTTAGAGAGAGAGATTGTTAGAAAAAAGATGTTCAAAACAGAAAAAGTCAGCATACAAGTAAAATTGCTGAGATATCAAAGAATTTCATTAAAAGCGACCTGAAAAATTGCTATATCTTTACTCTTGATTTCTCTGAAATGTTTATTAGATGTATTTGTAGAGAAAATTAAATGTAATAATAGCATTATACTCTCACAGCCTCATTTTTCTGATAGGTTATTTTCTCCATCTGTCTAGACCAGTATTTTTGTGATGCTTTCCTTCTTTACCTTTGTGTGTGTTTGTGTCAGTGTGTATTAGGAAGGGGTTGAAATGAGAGCTTATATGAATCACATTAAGTGATTCTCTTTTATGAATCACATTAAGTCTCATACCATAAATGCATAACACATGCATTGTAATAATGATTTTGACATTCATGAATAGTTTTAACTCACAAAATCCTACCACTATGAGACTTTTGTTTATTGTATATGCAAATATGAGATTGTGAGCAGATCTATTTCATACTCCCTTTATATGTAGCTTTTAAGTTGCTAAAGTGTTTCCTCCTTTGTGATTGTAGTCAAGAATAGACCAAAGCAAGAAAAGTAAGAGAAGTCAAGCTAGACATAACGATAAGGAGAAAACAAAGCATTCAAAACCAACACTAATAAAGTCAAAAGAAAAGAATTCTGGAGGCTCCAACTGGGAATCTGAGTCTCAAAAGTATCAGAGTTTAAAAAAAATAATGCTATGACTGAAGATTTATAACTAGTTTTTAAATCTTTGAATTCTCATGATTGAATCTCTAATTGAAGATTTACACTTCAAATAATTTGATTTTCTTCTTTACTGGAGTGATCCCGCTATAGCAGAAGGCAAAAACATCTACATTAGCATATTTTATTTTTAAATTTTATGTTTTTAGAGAGAATCTGTCCTTCCCCAAAACTGCACTTGGCCATGTTGTAGACCAATTTCCATGTGTGTCAAGCCAAATAATCAGAAGAGGGGCAGAGTGAATGGCATGAGCAAGATGAAACAGAGTTTTAAAAGCTTATTCCCTCACCCCAAATAAATGTCAATTTTCATAATCACTCATGAACAAGAGTACCTTTGTGTGTGGAATCCAGGGAGTTGAGCAGAAATGTCCCAGCATTTCACTGGGAGTTTAAAAAAAGAAAAGATACATCATAGAGAGTAAGCAACCCAGTTTCGCTTCATGCATTTTATCCTTTCTCCTAAGATGGCCAAAGGGACCCATCCCATTAGACTACAATTTCTTCCATAGGGAAAATATGTCAACAAATTTCTTTAGATTGTACCTGAAGCTATACCAACAGCAACCCTGCTGGTTGGGAGAATTCACTTTGGTTGAATATTTTAGGGAATAGGTGTAGGGAAAATAAACAGTATCTGGCCAGGTTTTTTGAGAACAGAAAAAGTCTATCCAATCCAAAAGCATCCCTGCACAAGAAAGAACATGACAGGTGAAGAAGGTGCAACTACAAAAACAAAACGAAACCCTGTGTGAGAGCCCCAGAACCCCTAGCCAGTCCCATGGATGAAGATCTTTCCTCTTTAGGCCAGTCAATAAATGGCTGCTTGCTTTAAATATGAAGACAGCAACACAAGAATTCAAGGGACAGAAAAGAATGAAATCAATGTAATACCACCAAAGGGAAATAATAATTGTCTATTAACCAGTTCCAAAGAAAGGCATTCGAAGTCGTGAAGCAACAAAATTGCCATTCAAGAATAATACACATGGAAAAGAGTTGTTCCTCAGGAAAAAGACTTATAGACTTTCCCAAACCAAACTTCAAAAAAGTCCATCACCTTTGGAACTGAATTACAAGAATGCTAAAAGAAATTCTTCAAATTGAAACAACATGACACTAATTGGTAACATAAAAACATAAAAAGTATAAAACCTAATGATAAGAAAAATACCTAGTCAAATTCAGAGTACTCTAATGCTAGAATGGTGGTGGTGCATAAAACACATTTAACTCTGCCACAAATGCTAAGAGACTAAAGTAGGAGAAATAATATAGCTACAATAACATACTAATACATACACGGCATAAAAGGTGTAAACTGACACGTTGATAACAAAATGGGAGGACGAGGACGGAGGGAGTAAAATACAGTTTTATGTGTAGTTAGAGCTGAAATGCAGTCATATGATTAATTACTTTCTTTTTATCTTTTCTGTATATATTAGAATTTTTTATTGCAGTTACTATAAGTTTTATATTAAATATCTTATAGTTGTAATAATCTACTTTAAGTTAATGCCATAGTTCTTGTTTTTATGTTATATTCTTTAACATAATATTGTATCTGTGTTTATTTAAAATATTTATTCCTTTCTTCTGTTAACTTCAGGCTTAATTTGTTATTTTTCTAATTCTTTGAGGTATAAAATAGGTCTTTTATCTCATAGCATATATAAAAAATTAGCTCAAAATGGATTAAAGACCTCAATATAAAACCTTAAAAAAATTCTAAAAGAAAACATTAAGAAAAGCTTCGTGACTTTAGTCTGAATGATAATTTTTGGATATAACCCCCAAAGCATAGGCAATCACAGCACATCAAAGGCAACATTTAACAGAGTTAAGAGACAACCTAAACCACTGAAGTAAAGATTTGCAAATTGGGGCTGAGGTTTTGGCTCAGTGGTAGAGCGCTTGCTTAGCATGCTGAACCCCTGGTTCGATCCTCAGCACCACATAAAAATAAATAAAATAAAGGTATTTCAGTATCCAAACTACATGTGTGAAGTCATGAATTGGTGTGAACATACTTTATATACAAACAGAGATATGAAAAATTATGCTTTCTATATGTAATTAGAATTTTAATGCATTCTACTGTCATGTATTAAAAAATAAAATCAATAAAAAATAAAAAAATTAAAAAGGTATTGTGCGCAATTACAACACAAAAAACTAAATATTAAAAAAATTTTGCAAATTGTACCTCTGATGAAAGGTTAATATCCCAAATGAGAAGTAACTCAAGCAACTTTATAGCAAAACAAACAATGCAATATGTGCATAAACTTGAATAGATATTTTTCCAAAGATAGCATGCAAATGACTAATCATTATATGAAAAAAATCCTCAATATCATCAATAATTTGAGAAAAATAAATCAAAATCATAGAGAGATACTACTCACTCTTGTTAGAATGGCTAGTATCCAAAGGACAAAGGCAAAATTTTGGCAAAGACATGAAGATAAGGAGAAACTTGTACATTGTTGGTATTACACAACTGTAAATTGCCTTTGTGGAAAATAGTATAGAAATTCTTTAAAAATTAAAAATATAACTGCCATAAGATCCAAGAGTACTACTGCTGGTGTATATATCCAAAGGAAATGAAAGCAGTTTCTTGAAGTGCTATCTTCATGTTAATGTTAATTGCACCATTATTCACAATACAAAAGACATGGACTCAGAAACAAAGTGTAATTTTTATTTTTGGAATCAGGGATTGAACTCAGGGGCACTCCACCACTGAGTCATATCTGCATCCCTATTTTGTGTTTTATTTACAGACAGGGTCTTATTGAGTTGGTTAGGTCCTCTTCATTGCTGAGGCTGACTTTGAACTCCCCATTCTCCTGTCTTAGCCTCCTGAGCCTCTAGGATTATAGGCGTATGCCACCACATCCAGCAACAAAGGGCAATTTAATGGATGAATAAATAAAGTATGAAATGCATATATTAGCTTATATATACATATACACATGTGAAGGAGTGTGTGTGTAGAAAGTAATTTACCATGAAAATAAACTTTGTAGTCAAGTATGATTAGTTTGTTATATAAACCCTAACATGGGAGAAGTTTATGTTACATCCATATTATATTTGATGATTATATTAAAAGAAATACTAATATCATTTTCCTCAATGGCCTACTAGCTACTTCATATTGTAGAAACTTTCTTTACCATAATAGACTATGCTCAAATATCCATTTACATTTATCAGGAAAGACAGTGAAGTTTAATTTTCTGAGTTGCATGTCTCTTGTCTTATGAAAGAACCCCAAGGCTTGCACTTTTGCTAAAAACAGAGGTCAATTTACAGTCTTAAATTTATCATAATTTGTGCTGCTGTTCATGTATTTCAGTTGGTATTATGCATTTGTAAGTCAGCTTGTAGCTCCATTTTTTTAATGAACCATGGCCATGGGAACTGGGAGCTATGATCCTGATGCCATGGTACTCAGTATCCATCATTAAAAGACATCCAAATCTAATACACCACTGAGATCATGCTATGTGAAAAGTTTCTGAGGAACTCATTGTATCTGAATCTGCATCACTTCTGATATGCTCTCATGTAAAGATATTGCATTTTCATGGGCTCAAGAACTAAATACGATGAATTTATTTACTCTGCCTCTTTCTTGCTCAGCTGAAAAAATCCAAAAACTTCTGAGGCCAAAGCTTTCCTTTTTCAATCCTTTTGTGTATCTCAGTTACATTACATTCTTACATTTTTTTTTTTAAAGAGAGAGAGAGAGAGAGAATTTTATTATTTATTTATTTTTTTTTTTTAGTTTTTGGCGGACACAACATCCTTGTTTGTATGTGGTGCTGAGGATCGAACCCTGGCCGCACGCATGAAAGGCGAGCGTGCTACCGCATGAGCCACATCCCAGCCCCACATTCTTACATTTTTGAAAGCAGAGTTTGGCCCATGTGTTCATATCCAGGACTGTATGCTCTTGCCTACTGGTATTTTTATTGAACATATGAACACAAATTTAAGTATATCCGACTATGGGTGGAGGCAGGCAGGAAGGAAGTCTTACACAGAAAGAAATCAGAATTTTCTATGCATGACCATAAATTTTTGGATATTGAATAGGAGAAATTGGATAAAAGGAAAAGACTGAGAGTTTGACACAAAGGAACACCACTTAATAACATGAAAAATGGGTATATTAATCTGGATAGCCCATTTTAAAATGGGAAAGATAGCTCAAATTATCATATAATTCATTTTAAAATTTTTATTAATTATTAGATTCATAGAGCCACGATTTTAAACAAATAGTTATCCCTTCATATTTGCAGTGGATTGGTTCCAGAACCCATTTTATAAGACTTGATCAAAATCCCGGGGTGCTCAAGTCTTATAAAATGGCATAGTATATGCATATGGACTATGCACATCCTCCCATAACTTTAAATCATCTCTGGATTACTTAGAGATATCTGATAAATGGATGTATTATATAAATGTTGTTAAACAATGTTACTTAGGGAATAATTACGAAAATTTCTGTACCTGTTTAGTAAAGATTTTTTTATATAAATTAGTTTCAATATGTGGTCAGTCGAATCCATGAATATTTAATGTATAGATGCCAGGAGACAACTTTAGTTATTTCAATTCTAGGGCTCTGGATTTTGAACCTAAAATAATAAAGAAAAACTAAGTGTTATCTGTGTCTTATTTTTTTGGTAAAATTTTTGTGAGGCTCTAAAATTTGTTTTTACTCTAAGGGGAGGATAGTTTTGGAAGTATACAAAAGCTGATAATATTTAAATTTAAAACACTATATCAGAGATAATTGATTTAAGAGTATCATTTATTTAGTTAATTATTAACACATTCATTCTACAAAACAATGGGATTCACTGTGGCATTCCCATACATGCAAACATCATGCACTGGTTATATTCATCCACACTTGTGCCCTAATCCCACTCCCCCAGCCTCCTCTCCAATCCCAGGTAATCACTTTTCTTGTATCAGGTTAAATTTCTACTTTTGTTCTGATATATGAGAGGACTTATCTTTCTGGGTCTGTTTATTTTGCTTAATATGATGTGCTCCAGTTCATCCATTATGCTACTAATGACAGGAATTCATCCTTACATATGTCTGAAAAATAATTCAAAAATATATACCATATTTTCATTATCCGTCTATCTGTTAATGCATAGCTGGGCTGGTTTCATATCTTAGCTATTGTGAATACTGCCACCTTAAACCTGCAGGTATCTCTTTTATATGGTCACTAATTTCCTTTGAATATACAACCAGAAGTCAAATAGCTGAATCATATGGTAGTTCTACTGTTTAGTCTTCGGAGGAAACTCCACAATATTTTCCATAGTCATTATACTAATTTACATTCACATCAACAGTGCATAAGAGTTCCCATTTCTCCATAACCACACCAACATTTATTTTATTTTGTTTGTCGATTATGTTTATTTGTTTGGATAATAGCCATTATAACTAAGGTTAAATGGTACCTAATTTTGACTTGTATTTCCCTGATTGCTAATGATATTGAGCATTTTAAAAGTACATTTATTAGTCTTTTGAATTTCTTCTTTTGAGAAATCTTTTCAGATAGGTTGCTGTTTTAAATTGGATTAGTTGTCTAATATTGTTGATTTACTGTTTTCTCCCATTCTGTTGGCTGTTTCTTCATTCTATTGCTTCCTTTGATGTGCAGAAACCCATTTGTTTGGTGTAATCCTATTTGTCAATATTTGCTTTTCTTGCCTGTGATTTTAGAGTCCTAGTCAGAAAATCAGAAATTCGTTGATATTGAAGCATTTCCCCTAGGTTTTCCTCTAATAGTTTAAGGATTTCTGGTTTTATACTAAGGTCTTTGATTCACTTTGAGTTAATTTTTATACAGAGTAAGAGACAGGAATCACATTTTGATCATACGCATGTGGATAGACACTTTCCCCCAGCACTATTTGTTAAAAAGCTGTCCTTTATTCAATGCATGCTATTTTTTATTTTTATTTTTAAACTTTATCAAACATCGTTACCTTAAGTATATGTATGAAAATATGAATAGTGTGACTCTGTGTTCAACCAGAGACATGAAAAAGTGTGCTCTATTTGTGTAATATGAATTGAATTGCATTCTGCTGTCATTTATAACTAATTAGAATAAATAGAATTTAAAAAAAATTAAAAAAGAATCAGTTGGCTATAGATCCAAGGATTTATTTCTGGAGCCTCCATTTTTTTCCTTGGTCTATGTGTCTGTGTTCATGCCTACTTTTTTGCTACTGTAGCTCTGTTGTACGTCTTGGAATCATGTATTGTGATGCCTCCACGTTTGAATTTTTGCAATATTTTTTCTTTTTGTGAAGAATGTCATTAGTATTTTGGTGGTGATTACATTGAATCTGAGATTGCTTTGGGTGTGATGAACATTTTAACAATATTAATTCTTCCAATCCATGAACATGGGAAGTCTTTCTTCCCATTAGTGTCTTCTTCATTTTCTTTATTTAGCATTTTAAAAATTTTATTGTAGAGCTCTTTCACTTCCTTATTGAAGTTTCTTTCTGGATACTTTATTTTTTGTTGCTATGTGAATGGGATTATTTTCATCATTTCTTTTTCATCTGATTCATTATAGGGGTAGAGGAAAACCACTGAATTTTGTATGCTGATTTGTTTTATTTTTATTTTTTTGGTACTGGGGATTGAATCTAGGGGTGCTTTTACAGAGTATATCCCCAGTAATTTTTATGTTTTAGATATGATCTAAGTTCTTCAGGGTCTTCCTAAGTTGCTGAGGCTGACCTCAAACTGATAATTCTCCTTCCTCAGCCTGAACTGCTGGGATTATAGGAATGTACCACCACATCTGATTGTGTGTTGCTTTTGAACCATTGCACTTTACTGAATTCAGTTATTAGTCTTAATAGTCTTTTGGTACAGTCATTAAATTTTTCTGTGCATAGAATCATTTCATTTGCACAGGGATAATTTGACTTTCTTCTTTCCTATTTATAATTTCTTTTATTTTTTTTTCCTAATTGCTTTGGATAAAATTTCTAGTAAAAGACCAAATGAAAGCAATGAAAGTGGAACCCTTATCTTATTTCTAATCATAGAGGGAATGCTTTCAGTTTGCTCCCATTTAATGTAATGTTGACTATGGTTTTGCATACATAGCTTTTGTCATGTTGAGATACAATCATTCAGGGCTTTTATCATGAGTGGATGATGAATTATATATTACATGGTTTTTCTGCATCTATTAAGTTGATCATATGATTTGTACCTTTCATTCTTTCACTCTGTTTATGTGACACAGTACATTTATGGATTTTCATATGTTATCCTTGAAACCCTAAAATAAACACAACCTTGTCATATATGAATTTTTGATATGTTATTAAAATCTATTTGCTAGCATTTTTTGAGGATTTTTGCATATATATTCATCAGAGGTAATGGTCTATATTACTGCTGCTACTGCTACTGCTACTACTACTACTACTACTACTACTACCACCAAGGATTAAATCCAGGGGCACTTAACCACTAAGCCACATTCCCAGCCCCTTTTAATTTTTTTTTTTTTAATTTTGAGACAGAACCTTGCTAAGTTGCTTAAAGCCTAGTTAAGTTGCTTAGCTGAGTTTTTGAGGCTGGCCTTGAACTTGCAATCCTCCAGACTTAGCCTCTCACTGCTGAGATTACAGGCATGTTCCACCACACCTAACTTCTTTTCATTTTTATTATGTTCTTGTCAGGTTTTTGTAACAGAGTAATGCTGGCTTCCTAGAATGAATTTTGAAGGGTTTGCTTCCAATCAATTCTATGGAATATTTGAAGAAGCATTGATGTTAGTTATTCTTCAATAGTCTGATAAAATTCAACAGTTAGTCAACCCAGTCCTGAGCTTTTCTTTGCTGTGAGACTTTTTTTTTTATTATGGGTTCAATCTCATTACTTGTTGTTGATATATGTAGGATTTTATACTCTCTTGGTTCAATATTAGTTGTTCATGTGTCCATAAATTTGTTCATTTATTATAGAATTTCCAATTGGTTAGCATATAGTTTTTCAAAATAATTCAGAAAGATTTTTTGAATTTTTGTAATATCCGTTGCAATGTTTATTTTTTTAACTCTAATTTTATTTACTTGGGTCTTCTCTGAATCCTGTATTTCCTCTCTCTTTTGCTTAGATATCTATTTTTTGGTTAGATTGGTCAATTTTATTTATCTTCTTAAACAGCTATTTGTTTTATTGATTCTTTACACCATAATTACTTTATATTCAATTTTATTTGTTTTTGCTCTAATTTTATTATTTATTTGTTTCTACTAATTTTGAATTTGGTTTATTCTTGCTTTTCTAAGACTGAGATGCATCATTAGGCCTTTTTTTAACATTTAAAAAAAATTTTTAGTATTGGTTGTTCAAAACATTACATAGTTCTTGACATATCATATTTCATACATTTGATTCAAGTGGGTTATGAACTCCCATTTTTACCCCGTATTATTAGGCCTTTTAATCTCTGTCTCTTTCTCTCTCTCTCTCTCTCTCTCTCTCTCTCTCTCTCTATATATATATATATATATATATATATGATTTGTATCTTTTATTTTATAAATATTATTCTATATTATAGTATATATTATATTTTATATACAATGTTATATATTATAATATATATTATTTTATATATTATTTCATTATATATATTATATTTATATATCATTTAATTATATATAGAGAGATTCTCTCTATAAATATATGTATGTGTATATATATACATATATTTTTTTAATAGCACTCATTGAAATAAACTTCCCTCTTTCTACTGCTTTTTCTCTATCCCATAGGATTTGGTATATTGTGTTTCCATCTTCATTTGTCTCAAGAAATTTTAAAATTTTCCTTTTGACTTTCTCAACAATCTAACATTTGTTCAAAACTGTGTTGTTTATACTTATTGTATTTGTATAATTTCTAAAGTATATTTCGCTATTGAGCCTGGTTTCATACAGTTATAATTAGAAAAGACAGAGGATATTTCAGCTATTTGAATTTGTTAAGTCTTGTTTTTTAACCTATTATGTGACCTATTCTAAAGGAAGTTCAATGTACTGATGAAAAGAATGTGTTTTTGCACCTGTTGCATGGAATGTTCTGCAAATGTCTGTTAAGTTTTTTGATTTATAGTGTAGTTTAATTCTGATTTTTTTCTTGTTGATTTTTTTGTATGAAGGTATACCCATTGGTGAGAGTGGAATATTAAATTCTAAGGATTTCAATCCTGGGTATCAATTCTTATTACATGCTATTGTCTGGGGCATAGGTCAGGCTGACCATTGTTCTGGGTCAAAGTGACTTTGTGGTGACAGTTTTTCTAAGGTGGAGGGTATGTTTCAAAATTGGGTTTTCTAAGTTAACTTCTCCCTAGCATTTCTACCTTTATGTTTTTATTTCATAGAAAAAAGGGTGGTGGGATGAGGGTTGGGGTATTTCTATCTCTTAAGCTACTTCTCCTGGGAGGGGGCATCAGCAGAGGACTCTTGTGGAAACTGGTATTAAGCAGCTGTAAGGGAGCAAAGCAGAAGGACATTTTGGACTCTCTGATTGGTAGTGGTGTTGATGGGCTTCTGCAAAAAAATAAATAAATGAATAAATACATAAATAAACAAATAATAGCCAAAACAGGGATGGCCCAATGATAAGGCCAACTTTTAAAAGAGAATTGGGAAGAGGAAAAGGGGCTAGCCAAGAAAAGATAGCTGAGGAATAGGGGGGTAGAAACAAACCCATGTTCTATGATGAGGAGTAGTGATCAAATTTGGTATCATGTTCTCTTAATTTTTTATGTTGTCCCTCATCAAGTCAGTCTGTTTAGTGTAAAGGCAGCAGGTCTCCTGTAGGATGGCACAGATGACATCTTTTTCTGCAGTTAATAGATCTAGTCCTCATCTGTTTTGGAGAGCAACTACTGTCAATGAATCTATTTGATAGACAAGTAGGTTGAATTCTTTAAGGCTATCTGCCATTTCTTTGGAAGTACTGCAAATGGGTGAGTGGAAACTCCTACTCTTGCTACTCCTGTGCCAACTGCTATAGTTATGCCCAGACTACCAGAAGAGGGATAAGAGAAAGAGAGAGAGAACTCATTTTGGTTTGAGTAGGGTGTGTATTGGGATGGGGATGGGTCTCTGCTCAGTGGAATATAGAATAGAGGTGCAATAAAGGCCAAGGTACAGGTTGCTGTCCAGTTAGTGGATGGGAAGAAGATTCCCTGATGATAGTTGAGGCAGCCATAGAGGTGACAGGAAACAACTTTTGCTGGCTGGAGGCAAGGTCTCACAGGGAAATTTTATCAGGAGTCTGGTGGGTGGCAATGGTGGGATTGGAGATATCCCAGAATGAGGATGACCATCTCAGTGTTGTCACTAACAGGGATATTAGAGGAGGAGGAAAAGCTTCTGGTTGCCATAAGAGGATAAAGGAGGCAGAGGAATGTGGGGACCTATGGTGGTTATGGCTGGGATTAAAACGGATGAAGGCATTGAATTTGGTTAGGATGTCCCTGCCAAGAATGGGAGATGGGCATAGGGGTATGACTAGAAAGGAGTGTGATAATCCAATATAGAATAGGTTACAGACTAAAGAACCTATCTGTTTAGGAGTGGTGAGGCTTCACCAATACCGACAATAGAGGTAGAGGAAATTTGGATGGGACAGAAAAATTCTGGTAGCACTGAAAACTTGCCCCCATGTTCAATAAAAAAATAGATAGGCATCCAGCATGGTGGTGCACATCTGTAATCCCACTGTCTCTCAATAAAATACAAAATGGGGCTGGGAGGTGGTTCAGTAACCTGAGTTAAATCACTGGTACTTAAAAAAGAAAAGAAAAAGAAAAAGAAAGAAAGAAAGAAAATAGGACATGAACACATATGATGTTTCAGCACCTGCCATCTTGTGGAAAGGAAGGACCTTGGAGGAAGCAGAAGGTGTTGTGGGAGAAGGGGTGCAGAAATAAGTGTGGGGTGGAGAGGGAAGGGGAGGTAGGTGAGGATGAGCATGATAAAGAGGTTGATCATAAGGATGAGAGGGAGGAGGTTCATCTGTGAGGTCAAAATCAAAGGGGGTTTTTGCAAATAACTTGAGTGGGTGTTTTCATTGAGAAGAATGTGAAAAATTGAGCAGTTTTGGTAGAGAGAAGGTCTAGAGGGGTGGTAAACAGAGGCCTGAAACAGAGGCCTGAACCTAAAGGACCTGAGATCATTTTCCATTGAATTGGAGAAAGCTTCAAGATATTGGAGAATTTGAAATTCAAATGTGCCACGGTCAGGCCAGCAACTGTCCTTGTCCAGCTTCAATTGGGGCCAGGCAGTGTTACAGAACATCAGCCTTTTAAATTTGAGTAGAGACCCTGGGTCTGAATTGATGAGATATCCCAAAGGGGTGTTTCATGGAGGGCTGTAAGGAGCCTGGCCCATTCTGGGCAAAAAGATTGAGGAGGGTCCCCAAGGACTCCAACAGAGAGAAAAGCCAAAATCAAGGGGCGTCCCCACAAAAATTTTGGTTTTGCTAAGGTTGTTCCAGAAAAGGCCAACAGAACGACAAGTGGTCCTTTAGGGTCCCAAAGAAAGCATGTTGCTGCCACCCAGTGGTGGCGGGTTTTTCTCATCTAGATCTGGGATTTGTCAGAGGAACAATATCCAAGGATAGAGAAACTGAGTATATGGATTCCGGGAATCCAGGGTCACTTACCCAATCGGCAATGGCCGGTGGTAGATGAGAAGTCCAGCAATGTGAGTGGTCCCTATGGGAGCCACTGAAGGGACCGGAGGGAGTATGAGAAAGAGAAAGAAAGAGAAACAGGGTGGAGATCAAGAGGAGTGATCCCAGGCTTTGGCCCCAAAAATGTAAGAAAAGAACTGGAGGAAGGAACTAGAGAGAGGAGAGGCAACCATCCCATCCACTGCCACCTCAATAGCTAATACCCTATGGCAAAGAGGACAATGAACATATCCTGTTTTCTTGGAACAAAAAAAAATAGAAAAATAATAAATATGTAAATGTGTCTACTGAGACTGCATATTATAAAATGTTTAATGAAGGTTGTCAGTGCATGAAGATGGATTAGGAAACACTGGAGTTATATTTTTTCCTTTGCCCCTAATACCTCTTAGCTAATTCAGGGGTGAGTGGGACAGTATCCATTATTAATGACACAGTTCCAGAAGCAGCCATTTCAAATGCCGTAGACATTTGAATTAACATTTCTTCCCTTTCCATAATTACTTAATTATTATCAATTAACAGCATGACATAAGCATATGGTGGCTTCCCATCTGCTCCTTTCTTCCTCTCAATTTGTTATTGCCATTAATTTAGTTGACGATGACACTGTTTAACCAAATTAAACCAATTAATAAGAGTCTACTGGGTCAAGGCCTTTCCTTTTGCATCTCATGCTTGTTCATCAGTAGCTGTCTTCCCCAATATAATAAAATTTAAGTAGAATAAAACATTTGGAGAAATTATAAGCATTTTGGTGAAAGCTATATTTGAAGATTTGTAATTTATGTCAAAATTCCTAGTTTTGGAAAGTAATACTTCTTTGAGTACACCAAACATCCATGTGTTCTTTCCCTTGAGGGTTCTCAAGTTTTAGTTTATAGAAGTAAAAAGTAATTCGTCAGCATGGATATAAATTTTGTCTTAAGATGTTTATAAACATTCCTTTAAAATTGTATTGTTGTATTATAATTACAGTGGGGTTCATTAAGCCATATTTGTAAATTCACATAACAATTTAATCAATCTCAATCCCTAGTACCTTCCTTGTTCCAATATCCCCTATTCTCTGATCTGTTTATTTTATTCTCCCTTCTATAATTATTAGTTTAATTGGTACATGTAATATATACACATCCATGTATAAACTCATACAGTGACATAGCATAATTTAGGAGATTTTATTCCCCAGGACTTTCCCATGTCTTCCCCTCCTCTCTCACTTTTGGTCCCCTTCTTCTATGCTTTTGGTCTTCCTTTTTTTACTCTTTCTTTCTTTAGATTCTGCATAGGAGAGAAAACATTCAACACCGTACTTGCTGAGTCTGGCTTATTTCACTTAGCATTATCTTCACTTCTATCAATTTACTAGAAAATGCCACAATTTCATTCTTTATGACTGAGTAAAACTGTACTGTGTATGTTTACTGCATTGTCTTTATTCAGTTACTTGTTGAAAAGCATCTATACTGGTTCTATAACTTAGTTGTTGTGAATTATACTGCTATAAACATTGATATGCATGTATCAGTATAGTATGCTATATATTTTGGAAAAATAACTAAGAGTTGAATAGCTGGGTCATACAATTGTTCTATTCCCAGTTTTTTGAGAGATCTCCATAATGCTTTAAAATTTTTTTCAGTTAAATTAGAGACTGTTGAGGTAAATTATATAGCAATACTCAGCAATATATTGTCTCAAAAACAACAAAGGAAATTAAAAAAATATGTAGTTTGAAAATGAAAGAATAAAAATTATCCTTATTCTCCAATGACAGGATTGTCTATGGATAAAGTTTCAAAAGAATCTAAAAAAAAACTCCTTGAATTGATAAGTAGTATAGTAAATTCATAGGGCACAAGCTAAATGTTCAGAAATCAATTGTTTTACTACACTATAAAGGAAAAAATTGAAATTTTAAACTAAGAATATATATTTAAAATAGGATAAAAACTACTATAGTACTAATGTATAAAAAACTGGAATACTTAGTTATATACCAAACAAAATATATATAGGAATCATGGAAATCTATAAAGCACTGATAAAAAGAATTTATAATAAAAATAAAGATAATACATGTTTCTGTATTGGAAGACACAATAAAATTATCATGTTACTCCTTTCCAATTTAGTCTATGAGAAACTTCAATTAAAATTTCAGTCATTTATTTTGTAGATATTTAAAACTGATTTTAAAATTGGTATGTAAAGAAGAAAGACCCAGAATATACTGGACAATACTGAAGGGCAGCCAAGTTGGAGGAGTCACACTTCTCAATTTCAAGACTTACTTAAAAATTACAGTGATTCTAGCTGTATAATATTAATGAAATGAGAAATACATGATCAATGAAATGAAATAGAAAGCCAAGAAAAGGCAAACACAAATATAGTTACCTTACAGTTAACAAAGGAGCAAAGGAGACTTAAAGGAGAAAGGGTAGTCTTTTGAATAAATGCCATATGTACAAATGGGCATCCATATGCAGAAATATGAGCATAGACAAGGTGCTAATATGTATTCCT
Source organism: Callospermophilus lateralis (assembly GCF_048772815.1). Taxonomy (NCBI): domain Eukaryota; kingdom Metazoa; phylum Chordata; class Mammalia; order Rodentia; family Sciuridae; genus Callospermophilus; species Callospermophilus lateralis. The sequence goes on along the minus strand of NC_135312.1, from coordinate 89,751,723 downwards.
TTAAACATATATTTTCCTGTTGTTTTGATATGTAACTCTGCTCTCCCAAAAAAGATCTCCTCATTGTCCCTGCCATTTCAAGTTATCCCAACTTTGAGTCTCATTCCTTCCTCCATTGGGAGACTTTCCCCTGGTTGGCCTAATTCAAATTTAAAAGCCTGGATCAAGCCACAGTGCCAGTATTTATACTTAGCTATTAATTAATTAATCTAAAATTAATCAATTCACAAGAGGAGCATTTTTCAAAGATGTAGTATGTTTGTATCCATTCACTTTCTCAATTTTTATGTTTTAAGGAAGCTCTAAACTTGCTGTTGAAATTCCTTGTATCAGTAACCCAACAACTGGTTGTTCTAATTATAGTAGCATGTAACAAATGACTGTTTTATTAAAGTGTAGATAATATTAAGTCCTTTAATTTATCCTAAAAAAAATTTATTAGGGTTTGCGTATTGTCTTACATTAACAATCTGCCTTGTATGTCCTTCATTCCATTCCATTACAGGAGTTAATATATTTATTACAGTTACTTTAAATACATTTCATTATAATTTCAACATCTCATATCTGTATCTTGTTTCATTGAGAACTTTATCTTTGGGGTGTGTTTTTCTCTAATTTTTGCATACGTAGTAATATTTTGTTAAAAGTACTGATGCTTAGAGTAATACAAACTGTGTTAAGTAAGCCTTTAGGGTGTAGGTTTTGTTCATCTGTTTGGGGCTTGGACTATATTCAGTGTTTGTTGTACCTGTAGCAACCAGAGACTCTAGTTCTTCTAATGGCCTTTGTTTGGTCTTCTGTCTTGGCATTGGGTCTTTCCTATGCATCACTCCTAGTCCATGTCTTGCAGCCCTTTTGACTGAGGTGCTGATATTATACTACAGGTATTGTTGGTGTGAGGTTAGGGTGTGGGAGATAGCCAGTGTTTAAATCCTCTGGTTTGTCTCATTCCCTTTGTTGCCTAATGTCTTGGAGCCAAGGCTTTCTCAGATGTTTTTGTCCTTCCTCCAGTTGCACAGTTCTTCCCCCTGCCTTGACCCCTACTCCTTTCTCTAGGTGCAGATTACCTGGTCTATTTTCTTGAATCTCTGTTTGAGGATCTAAGATAGAAAATATGAAGGAGATCGAGTTGCGGATGAATTTCTTTCCCCTAGTTAGGATGAGATTTCAAAACTGCATGCTGTTGATGGACATTTATCTGGAGAATATGTATTTCTTTTCATGGAAAATATTCTCTGGCTGTATTTCACACTATTTGTCTTCCTTTTCCTTCGTTAGGACCAAGAAAAGATCCTTTTTAGAATCCCCATTGTGAGAACCTGTTAATGTTCCTAGAAGGAAATCTCATGAGAGAGTGGGGCTACCTCTAAAAATAGAGCCCCTATTTTTTTTTTATTTACTCTCATAACAGTCTATTCTTGGCCTCTGGCAATAGTCCATATTATAAGACAAGTGTTCTTGCAAGCTTATGACTCCAGTGTATTCTGCTCTAGTAAGCAGACCTCAGTTGTTGCCCTACAAACATGCTTAATTCTTTAAGTTTGGGAATGGCAGTTTTACTTGAAAACTTGGTTCTCTGAAAACTTCCATAATAATTGTTCATTTTAATTTTTACAGATATTTTCTTTTTGTAAGAATAAGAGCAATGCCTTCTACACTCATTGTATGTCAAAGTATAAACAGAAATCTGAACCATTTTTTAAATGGGTTTTTATAGGAAGGTAAATTCATCAGGACATCAGATCTTTAAAAACATGTAGATTTGTAAATTTGGTGGATATTGGCAATGTGTTGCAGAAATCTTGGATGTACTATTAATGCTAAACTTTTTTGAAAATTAAGTAGTTCAAAGGCTTAATGTTAAGATTAAACACTGAGCCTGAAAAGTGACTAAATATCTATAATCTCAACATAAAAATTTACTGAATATGGAGTTGCTTCCTATAGATGTGCAAAGAAAGCAATCATTTTGAGATGGAATCCTAGGAAGAATGATCTCATAAGTGGTAAAAAACAATTGCAGTAACATAAAATATGAATGAAACTAGAATGGATTATTCAGATTTAATCACAGTTCAAATTCCATATCTAAAGAGAAAATCTTATTCATTCTTAAGAAGATGGTGACTTGAGTATCAGATATAAGAAGTATAATCCTGGATTCTCTATTGACTTTAATATGATGTTTTTGAAGCTTCTTACTTATCTAAGCCTTTTATATGCTAGATTTTTATTTTAGTTTTACTATTGATTTTCAGTTTAAATTTCATTATTCAAGTTTTTGGTCTTCAAATCCATTATCCAACAACCTTATTTTCTTTCCACTTGACATTTTCTTTAATCTGTCCTTTAAAATAAATATTTTTAGATAAAAATCTATGTTTCCAACAAAAATATTGAAATTACAGTAACAAATCTTAGTAAAAAGCAAGTGAAATTTTATCCTAGAATTTGGCATAGATTGCTGTTCTTATTTTAGAGGTTTGAGCAGGAGATCTTTTGTTCACTTCTTAAAATAAATTTAGCCATGGGGTGACATGCACTTTATGCCTTAAAAATCTTTATTTTCTTCCTGTTTATATGATGCCCAAACTAATAAATGTCAATAAACGTGGCTCCATCTTATTAAAAAGAATATAATTTAGTTCACTCTAATTCAATAAATTGCATTGATTATATAAAAATTCTTGAATCTTAATTTCCTATCTATTTTCCATATACACTCAGCTTATATAAAATATGCCTCACAGCATGGATTACTGTGTACCAGCACACTCTGAGCCTTTGGCTTAGGTTCACAGAACTGCAAACTAATAATCCTGATCTGAAATACTATCAAGTGAATTGGAACTAATAGCACTTTCTCATTGAAATCTAATTTGCTTATCATCTTTCAAACTAAATCAGAAATTTGGATTGGATTAAAGTGAGAACTAGCTTGCAAACTTAGAAGACTTAGACTTTTCAGAAGAAATGACTGAATTTGAAAAGTGCCAGAAACTACTGTTGCTTCCAATGCCTCCTTGGCTGTTACAGAAACTGCTATTTTGCAAAATACATACTTGTCATATTAGAGGAATATTTCTATGTATTGTGCTATATTGTGGGTATTTTGCTGATGATAAGCAAAATGTTAGCTTGCAATGAATTTTAATTTAAATGGTGCTGGTTATTCTTTTTCATAATACTGTTTGGGCATCTTGTCACTATATCTCCCATTGTGATAGTAAGGGCTAATTAAATTATTGTTCATTAATATGTATAAACAATAATCTTTCACACCTTTTTCATCTAATTTATATTGATCGTGTTATTACATAGCTATTCTATTTATTTGATATTTATTATCATTTCATAAACAAGACATTGATTATAGTTAATGGCATTAAAATAATAATCCACAAGTACACATTATCAAACTCTTTGAAAAAATAGTTTCAAGTAACTATAATAAGCCACAAATTGATTTAAACTTATTTTATAGTTTCATTAGAATTTGTGCTTCTTAAAGAGTTATATACCCCCAGAGGGCTTTCAAGATGGCAGACTGGAGGAGATTTATTCATGGCATGAAAACAAGAAGCAGACAGGCAGCGTCCGGACTTTACTGGAATTTAAAATGGGCATTCAAAATTAATCAGGGACTCTGGGTGTTAAATATGATAAAATAAGGAAGAAAGCCTCAATGGCACAGCCACTGCCACAGCCAGGCCTAAAGCACCAGACAGAGCAGTTCTTTCATGAGCAAATTGTAGGGATAAGGGAATTAAAGGAAACTGCATTTGTAGGAGTCCAGAGGCATGTGTGGATACAGAGAGTTTAGAGATCAAGGACATTAGCAGGGCATGGTGGCACCTGCCTGTAATTCCAATGGCTCTGGAGGCTGAGGCAGGAGAATTGCATATTCAAAGCCGGGTTTAGCAAAAGTGAGTTGCTAAGCAGCTCAGTGATACTTTGTCTCTAAATAAAATACAAAAAAGGGCTCAGTGGTTAAGTGCCCCTGAGTTAAATCCCCATACCACCCCCCCCAAAAAAAAAATAAAAGAGAGAAAAAGAGAAAAAGAAATCAGGGACATTGTCCAAATAAACTGAAAGGTGTGGTGCTCAATATCTTTGTGTTTGGGAAGAAACTGCCATCTCTCCAGGTGGTGTGTGGAGGAGAAAGGAAGGAACCATTCTGTAGCCATGAATTGGCCATCCAACTGGAGTATGGCCTGAAACACAGGCCCAGTAAACACACACTGCATGATATAGTATGCTTAAGTGACGGGGAGAAATTCAAACATAGAGCTTTACATAGGGGACAGCTGGCTACCCCTTCCCTTCCATTCTTGTTGCTCACAGGACCAGGTGGGAGACACACATTGGGCCACAAATTAAGAAGGGGCCAGGGCAAGAGAGGTTGAATTTGGAGACTGAACACAAGACAAGGAAATGTGGGGGCCACAGGTGACATAGGGGACTAAGAATTGGCTCCTTCACTGATGTAGAACGGACAAGGCTGGACACCCCGAAGAATTATCAAGAAGCAGGTTTATTGGCTCAGAGAGGGGCTTTTGCCTAAATCAATTTGTCCCTCTGAACCCTGTGTCCAGAAATTTGTACAGTTTTATATCCAGTATGTAGGAGGAGGGGAGGGTCAGAGGCTCACAATTTGCAGAAGTCTACATAAAAGTAGTGTTTTTTAATGTAGTGGGTAACTAACCCAAGCATGCAAAAATAAACCAAGGACACTTTGTGCTTGGGAAAGGGAGCTTCCTTCCCTCCCTCCTGGGAGCTGGTTTACAAGGAAACTAATTAGCACCATTCACTCTTATTTTTTGGATTGTAAAGGACTTTCCCTAGGATCTAACTACTTTCCTTTGAAGTGTAAATGCTCCTCTGTAGGCTCCAGACCCAAGGCCTATCTCTCTTATCACACTCTGCTTTTGAAAACACACTTCCCACCTGAAAACTCTTACACACAATCATATCATTTTAGACTAGAAAATTTATGACACCAAATAACTACTAAATTTTGTGAAAAACTAGTAAGGGGTCTTCAGAATGTGGAATGCTGATCTCCTTTGGGTCCATGGCCAAATTTAGTTATTGAAAGATAGAGCAACAGGAAATAGGAAGCATAATCCCATTCTGAACTCCTTTGCAGAAGTTCTTGCTGATAGTCTAAGAACAATTATGGTAAGGGCGTCTGAAGAAGCTTAATTAAGATTGTTTTGTGGAGGAGGGGTGTGCCACTATACCACCACAGGAGTGGAAACCGGATGATCTCTGAGTTCTTCCAGTGTAGACTGGCAATTACTGGGTCTTGGAGCCATGTGATTTAAAATATCCAGACCCACTGGCATTCAGCAAAGAGCCTGGAGCCTGCCTAAACCTAAATCCTGCCTCCAGGAATTCCTTCTACAGGATTATTTTTCTCACTCCAGCAATTCAGAGGATGGAGCTAGATGACCCCAACTAAAATTGCTGAGAAGCCAAGAATCTTCTAAACTCATAGAAAGAATTCTTTACCTTTTCCTTGAGTTCTTTTTTCCCCTTTATTTTTCTCCCCCCATGGTCCTTTTTTCTCTGTTTAATTGTGACTTTAATGGTACACAGACATTTATACATACACATATTTGTTTTTATCTCATTTCTAGAATTTTTGAAGCCTGCTATTACTCATGAATTAGTTTTTTTTTTTTTTTGAAGAATAGGCAATTTGATTAGTAGTTTTATTTTGTATTATTTTTATTTTTTAAGTTTTAAAAAGTTTTACTTTATATTTTTTCTCTTACCTGTTTTGCTTGATTTTCTTTCTCTCTTTTCTTCCACTAGCAGCCAATCTCTATTTTCTCTCTTCCTTTAATTTTTTACCCCATCTTTCCTTCTCCTTCATAATCATCATATTCTATATTACTTCTATTCTCTCCCTGTCCGCCACTTAAAATTGTAAACCCTTTTGCAATTTGTTTATATTATAAGCAATAACTAATCATATAATTTCTGTTAATTTTGATGATTAATATTGTAGATATCATAGTAGGAACTATTTGGCTTAATGCTGCATATTTTTTGCATTGGTTGTTGTTATTATTTATCTCTTCCTAAACAGTGAAATATTGGAAATCTTCAGAGACAGTATAAGTCCACAGGGTAGAAATTCTACTGCCATAAATCCACACTGTTAGATGTGTAGACACACAAACAACATGAAAAAGCAAGCAAACAAATTCCCCCAAACAAATCAAGATACTCCAATAACAGAATTATACATCAATCTATACTAAATTATACATGAATTCTTCTCCAAATTAGACTATATTTTAGGCTACAAAGGAAATGTTAGCAAATACAAAAGAAAAATTGGGATAATACCCTGCATCCTATCAGATCATAATAAAATGAAATTAGAAATTGATGATAAAATAAAAAATAGAAGCTACTCTAACACCTGGGAGATTAAATAATGTGCTGTTGAATGACCAATGGATAGCAGACAAAATTAAAAAAATACTTAGAGGTAAAAGAGAATAGTGATAAAATATATCAAATTCTCTAGGACATTATGAAGGCAGTGCTAAGAGGAAAGTTCATTATATTGAGCTCATTCATTAAAAGAATAGAAAGTAAAATAAATAAATAAATAAATAAATAAATAAATAAATAAATAACCTAATATTACATTTCAGTGCCCTAGGAAAAGAAGAACAAATTAACACCAAAAGCAGTAAAAGACGTTAAATAATTAAAATCAGAGCTGAAAACAATGAACTTTAAACAAAAGCAGCAATCCCCCCCCAAAAAAAAATCAATGAAAGAAAGAATTAGCTCTATGAAAAGATCAATAAAATTGGTAAACCTTTAACCATGCTAGTGAAGAGGAAGAGAGAAAAAACTCAAATTATTAAAGTTTGGGATGAAAAAGGAAATATCACAAAAAGACACTACTGAAATCCAGATGATAATCAGAACCTATTTTGAAAATTTATACTCTAATAAAACAGAAAATCTTGCAGACATCAACAAACTTCTACAGACATATGACCTACCCAAATTGAATCAGGAAGACAAAGAAAATTTAAACAGATCAATTTCAAACAATGAAATTGAAGATGCCATCAAAAGCCTATCAATAAAGAAATGCTCAGGATCGGACAAATTTTCATCTGAGTTCCACCAAAACTTCAAAGAAGAACTTACACCAATACTTCTCAAATTATTCCATGAAACAGAAAAGGAGAAAACCCTTTCAAACTCATTCTATGAAGCTAGTACCACCTTGATACCAAAACCAGAAAAAGACACATCAAGGAAAGAAATTTTCAGGTCAATATCCCTCATGAACATAGACACAAAAATTCTTAATAAAATGCTGTCAAGTTACATAGAAAACCATATTAAATAGGTAGTATACCATAGATTAAGTGGAATTCATCCCAGGGATGTAAGGTTAGTCCAACCTATGAAAATTAATAAAAGTAATTCATCACAACAATAGACTTTTTTTTAAGAGAGAGAGAGAAAGAAAGAGAGAGAGAGAATTTTTTAATATTTATGTTTTAGTTTTCGGTGGACACAACATCTTTATTTTATTTTTTTGTGGTGCTGAGGATCGAACCCAGCGCCCCACACATGCCAGGCAAGTGTGCCACCACTTGAGCCACATCCCCAGCCCATCAATAGACTTTTAAAGACAAGAATCTCATGATTATTTTAATAAATGAAGAAAAAGGATTTGACAAAATATTGCATTCGTTCATGTTTAAAACACTAGAAAAAGTAAGGATAGTAGGAACATACCTCAACATTGTAAAAGCTATCTTTGCTAAGCCCAAGGCCAATATCATTCTAAATGGAGAAAAACTGAAAGCATTCCCTCTAAAAACTGGAACAAGACAGGGATGCCCTCTTTCCCAGTTTCTATTAAACATAGTCCTGGAATCTCTAGCTGGAGCAATTAGAAGAAATTAAAGGGATACAAAAAGGAAAAAAACTCAACCTGTCCCTGTACCCTGATGACATGATTTTATATTTAGAATACCCAATAAACTCTACAAGAAAACTTCTAGAACTCATAAATGAATGCAGCAAAGTAGCAGGATGTAAAATTAACACTTATAAATTGGTTGTGTTCCTATACATCAGTGATGAATCCACTGAAAGGGAAAGTAGGAGAATGATCCAATTCACAATAAACTCAAAAAAAAAAATTGGGGAATCAATCTAACAAAAGAGGTGAAAGACCTCTACAATGGAAACCACAGAACACTTAAAAAGAAATCGAAGAAGACCTTATAAGATGTAAAGAACTTTCATGCTCTTGGATAGGCAGAAGTAATATTGTCAAAATGGCCATATTACCAAAAGTATTATACAGATTTAATACAATTCCTATTAAAAATACCAATGGCTTTCTTCATAGAAATATAAAAAGCAATCATGAAATTTATTTGGAGAAATAAGAGACTCAGAATAGCCAAAACAATCCTTAGCAAGAAAAGTGAAGCTGGAGTCATCACAATATTAGACCTTAAGAGCCATAGTAACAAAAACAGCGTGGTATTTGTACCAAAACAGACACGTAGACCAATAGTACAGAATAGAAGACATAGAGACAAACCCACATAAGTATAGCTATCTTATATTAGACAAAAGCACCATAAATATAAGTTGGAGAAAAGATAGCCTCTTTAATAAATGGTACTGGGAAAACTGGAAATCCATACATAACGAAATGAAATTAGATCCCTATCTCTCACCCTGCACAAAACCCAACTCAAAGTAGATCAAGGATCTAGGCATTATACCAAAGAATCTGCACCTACTAGAAGAAAAAGTTGGCCCAAATATCCATCACATCAGCTTAGGAATTGACTTCCTCAACAAGACTCCTAAAGCCCAAGAGGTAAAATCAAGAATCATAACAGGATTGTATTAAACTAAAAAGCATCTTCACAGTGAAGGAAACAATCAAGAATGTGAAGAAAAGCAAATAATCAAAATAAATTATAAATAACAGGTGAGTACATAATCAATACAGATAACTGTTCCATTGTTAACATTTATATTTAACAATTGTATCCTCAGTATGCACACAATGTGTTTTTGAAGAAAGTCTTTATTTTTTGCTTTATAGCAAATCATAAGTTAATCAGACTCTTTCACTTTAGACTTTGTATCTGAGGAAATGTAATGAAAGTCTGGATGATCTTCCTCCTTCCTATCTGAGTGACCTGACACTCCAAAAGTGAAGGATGAAGAACAAATGATTTTCTCTTTCTATACACACACACATACACACACACACACACACACACACACACGGTATATACACATACATGTATGTGTGTATATATACATATGTGTTTGCATATATATTACATATATAATTATAATGCACTAACTAAAATAATAGTAATAATAATAGAAGGGAGATCTGTAGAGTAGAGCAAGCAGATGTGGGAGGGAGGACAGGAGAGAAAGGGAAGGTGCTGGAGAATCAGATTGATTAAACCGTAATGTGCATGTATAAATACGGCATAATGAATCCCACTAATGTGTATAATTATATGCACCATGAACATTTTTAAAAAAGAGAATGTTGGGCTGGGGTTGTGGCTCATTGGTAGAGCACTTGCCTGGCATGTGTGAGGCACTGGGTTTGATTCTCAGCACCACGTATAAATAAATAAAATAAAGGTGTATCAACAACAAAAATAAATTTTAAAAAAGAGAATGTTAAGTTATCTTTATAGGAGTCAGATAAATTTCAAGTGTCTCTAGCTCTCACCAGGTAGAGGTGACCCCAGTTCTGAGTTTCTTACTTTTTGAAATGTAATCCCTAGGGAGATAAGCTTCAATTCCTGGCACCCTGAAGCCAAACCTTGGGACTTAATCTAGACTGCAGGAATTTGGATCTTAAAATAGAGCAATTAAGTAAACAAAAGGATATATATACCAAAGCTAATTCCCAAGATACATGAAAAGCAAAATGCTTGTATAAGTGAAAACTAACATTACCAATCTTTATTTCATATATATTTCTAGACCCCATGAAAATAAAGCTGCTTACAGAAGCTCTAAGGAATTCAGAAACATTATCTTTAAACTCCTAAAAATTAAAAGGAAAAACAAACTATTGACAGCAGCTAGAGAGGAAAATAAAGACACACTACATAAAGAAAAACAAAGGTAAGAATTATGGAAGCATGACAAAATTTTGTGACATTTTAAAATACTGAAAGAAAAAAATCTCTTAAGTTAGAATCTGTGCTTTCAAACATACGCTTTTGGAATAAACAAAAACTGGAAGAAAGCACATCCAGTATATCTGAGTTGCAAGTGATGCTAAAGGGAATTCTTCAGGTAGAAGAATAAGAGATATGATCCAGTGAGAAACTTAAGAAAACTGATTTTTTTACAGTTTCTTGTAAAATGAAATAATCTACATGTTTGCTACAGTTTGGATCTGGGTGGGAGGTCCATGTATTAAAGTCTTGGTTCCCAGCTTGGCACCATTGGGAAGATGTGAAAAGTTGAAGAAGAGGGGCCTCATGAAGGTCTCTGGGTCTTTGGGGATGTGCTTTGAAAGAGTTGTAAGACTCCAGTATCCTCCTCTTTCTCTCTTTTGTTTCCCACCATGATGTTTTGCCCCACAAGCCCCCAAACAATGAGGCTAAATGATCATAGACAAAACCCCCAGCATTATGAGCCAAAAGTAGACCTTTTCCTGTTTAGAAGGTAGTCATCTCAGGTCTTTGTTATAATGATGGAGAGCTGACGAATGCAATGGTCAAAACTCAGTGACTTAAGTCAACTCTGGGGAGTTGTTCAAATGAGAATTTAGTGCTCAAAGCTTTTGCTATGCTGGTTTGTGTTTGTCCAAGTCATGTGTGGTTTGGGGATTGGTCTATGACCTGTCTGAACACATAGGTGTATTATGGGACCCACTTTTCTTGCTCTCTCCTTCTGTATTTCCTGCTCTCAGTGCAGTTTACTTGAACCCCTTTCAATATATTCTCTTTTCATCTTTGATTTTCTGGTCATACATGGAGTAGTAATTTGATAAAATTATACTGACACCACTATGGCTGGAAGCTAAAGCTAATGTCAAGTCACCAGAAGGAAACAAAAACAAAAAGAAAACTAGGAAAAGGAAAATTCGCACTTGTAAGAGTTGTTTCTTATAGTTTTTACTCTCAAAATTCACCTACTTTAATTTTTAGATTCTTCAGAAATCTTTGGATATTTCAAAACTGTTTACTTATTTATCTAAATTTTACTTCTAAGAAATAAGACAGATTTATTCTCGGGACTTACTTTGCTATACTAAAACCCAAATTCCTCATATTTAAATTTGTGTCAATTAGAATTTCTGTGAATCAGCTTTATTTTCAGAAACACAACTCAATTCTTTCTCAAATCTTAAAGTATACATTTTTATACTTTTCTTTTAAAAATGTTCTAGCCTTTGTAACTACTATAATTATATTTCTTTCAATAATCTGTTATTTATTTATTTTTTTATTCTAGCATCTAAAGTTTCCACATATCTGTTTTTCCTGGCTGTCATTTCAATTTATTCTCAGGCATTGTTTCTTGTTTTCCTATGTACTCAGTATCATTGACCTTGTATTGATCGTTTCAAAACCTATTTTTAGAGGATTTGCCTAACCACCTGCACTGTGCTCCTAAAGGCATTCACAGTCCAGAGCTGCCTTAAAACAATTTTATGGCTTGAGCCTCCTTGAATCTTCCAGAACACACAAAGATGCCTGTAAATGTGCATGGTGGCTAATTTAATTCTTTCTCTTGCTTTTTCTAAGGGTTATCACTTTGGATTTCTCCCTCGTTTTATGAGTGCAATACCCACTTCCGGGTTTTATGCCCCTCTTATCTTGGGAGGAACTATCAGAAGCAGAGTCTAAATTTAATAACATTTGTGAATACCTTTGAGAAAGAGAAAAGAGGAGAGTGTTCTTTAGTATTAATTTGGGTTCTCTTTCCTCTTCAGTTTTCACATCAGCATAATTTGACTTTGGCATATATTCCAGTCTTTTGGTGCTAAGATTTTTACATAGTTTATCCAGTATGTTTAATTCTTTCATTATTAAAATTAGTCTTATTAATCAAGATATACATTAGCAGATATCACAAGCCTATGGTTTTAAGTGTAGAGCTTTACCACTTCTGGGATTTATTTCTGCCTTATTATGAATTATATTTATGAAATTTTCAAAAAATAGCCAATTATACTAACATTTTATAACCTATTTGTTTCTCTGTTGTATTATATTTATTTTATTACATGTCTATGTACTCAAAGGCTTACTCATGAAATTTCTATATTCTTAAGTAGTTTCATTTTAAAATGTCTATATCAGCATTACTCTCTTTAAATAACTATCAATTTATAGTATTTTAACATATATTTTATAAATGATCCTCTTAAATTTTTTTGTCAAAAATATTTTGCTTATATTATACTCATGAACTAATTAACCCCAATAAATTGTAGAAATAACTTTGGGTTTTTCTAAATACTCATTTGAATTTAATTTGGGATTTTTAGGTTTAGAGAAAAGTATTAACTTGGTAATACCAACTGTTCCAAACAAGCAAATATATATTTGTCTGTATCATCTAGCTTTATTTGAGCTAGTTTTTGCATTGTCATTGTTCCAAATTTTAGATTTTCAAATAGCCCAATTGGGTATTATTAAAAATAATGCCATGAGCAATTTTGTTCATTTCTTCTGGGAAATATATCTGTGAATATGAATTTTCCATGGGCATAAATAGATATGGTCTTGCTGAATTATGTTTCATGCAAAACAAGTTAGTAGTTACTGCCAACTTGTTTTCTCAAATTGTTAAATAAATATACATTGCATTGACATTTTTAGCTTTATTTGCTTTGCATTTCACTAACATTTGGTATTGTTTTCTGTTGCTGCTATTCTGGTGGGTATATAAAGGTTTCTGCTTTATATTCCTATCATGAGGGAAAAAAAGGTGAGTACTTTTCATATGCTTGTCATTTAAAAATTTTGTGTAAAATGCCTGATGACGTTTATCAATTGGAGGTGGGGGTTTCACGTTCTCCTTATTGACTTTTCATATATTATAAAAGTTTTCTTTGTCATATCCCATTCTTTTCACCCCAACAATATGGCTCTTTTAATAGAGATTATTAATAATATGCCCACTTTCCTTTTATCTTCATACATTGAGGTTTTAACAAGAAATTTTATATAGCTTAGGATCATGATCACACATTTTTTTTCTAAAAACCCTAATAAATTTTATCTTTCACACATATTTACAATCTTTAGAAACTTAATTTTTTCCATATAAATATCCAATTTGCTTGGCACAATTTTTGAACACAGCAGTTTCCCATAGTCCTAAATCAGAACAAATTATGAGTATCTCTTTTGTTGTTGTTGTTGTTGTTGTTTGCTCTCTATGCTGTTACATTGTTCTAGTTGTCTAGCACTGTGCCTTTTTTTCTTGATACATATCTTGATTATTTTTCTATAAATCTTATAGTTCATACATTCTTGAGCATTCATGCACACACAGAGACACAGACACACAGCACACATACATTGTGCCAGAAATTTCCTTGAAAGTGGACTGAATTGATCAGTTGCTATGGTCTGAATATTTCCCCTAATATTTCTGTGTTGGAAATTCAATTCTCAATGCAATAGTAATGGGAGGTGGAGCCTTACAGATGTTTAGATCCATTGGAGTTCTGCCCTCATAATTGGATTAATGGCTCTGTGATGTGGCTTGATGGAGTGAATTAAATTCCTTTTTTGCCTCTTCTGTTCCTTTACTATATCAGGAAACACTGTTCCTTCCCTTTGGAAAATGCAGCAATAAGGCACCATCTTCAAGTAGGTAACAGCTCTCATTAGTCAACCATCCGGTTGGCACCTTAATTGTGGACTTCCCATGCTTGGGAACAGTGAGAAATAGAGTTTATGATATGTAAATTACCCAGTCATAAATATTTTGTTATAATAAATAAACTAAGCCATCAATTAATTTGAGAAAATTAACATTTTAATGAGATTGAGTCTTTCTATACACAATAGAATATCATTTTAAGTATATTTTGATCTATTAATTTAAGTAAATATTATGGGTTTTAGTGTAGAAGTCTTGAAAATGTTTTGTTATGTTCACTGTTAGCATTCTTATGTTTAAGGCAAATGCTATCTTTTTCTTCTTTTCTGCTGCTTGTATATAGAAGTAAAACATTATTTACATCAAGTGAGGTGAATAATTTGCTATTAATGTACTAAATACTAAATTGTAACTTGTATTTTTCTCTATATGTAATAATGCTAACAATAATAACACATTTTACTCTTTCAAATATGTATGTGTGAATGTATTTATCTGTTTATCATCATCCATCTATATCTTCTCATTTATTCATTAATTTCTTGATTTTGGTGTTTGAAATTGACTAGAAACTTCACTATAAAACTAAATATAAACGGTGATCTTAGACATCATTTTTCTATTCCTCAACTCTGGAAAATAGATTCACAGTTAATTATGATGTTGATGAAAGATATAGCAAATCCTCTTAATCAAAGTGAAGAATCATTTATCATATAATGTGTTATTGTTATTTGAAAAATATCTCTTTCTGAAACTATTGAGTGTATATTTTTTAATGTAGACAATGGAAGTTTTGAATATATAGAATATAGCAATTTTGTATTGCTTGCTAATTATAAAGCCCTGAGGGCCTGGGTAAGTTCAAAATGATTGATTTTTCTCTTCATTTTGATTGTATTTTATTCATCATGGTATTCCTTATAATTTTTGATTGTAGGTCAAACATCATTTTTACCTGACTCAAAATCTAGAACTACTTATTATTCACTACTTAGGCAAGATCCTTCTGAGTACTTAATGCCTAGAATTATGAGATTTTTCACTGCTTTGGCTGGTGGAAACAGACATGACTTCCCAACTCTGTGTTAGTGTTGGGGATAGTGTCCTCCAATTATTTGGTGTGCAGTTGGCCCCTGACTTTTGATGCCTTGACTTCCAATTCTTCAGACTTTATATTGGAGAAAATATAATATGCATTTAGAAAAAAAATTGAAAATTTTTTTGTGTATTTGTGTGGGGAGGAACTAGGGCTAATCCTAGGGCCTCATACTAGCACAGACTTTGCCGGTGAGCTATGTCTCCAGCAGGTGAATTTTGAGTGTGGATTTCTTCCCCAGTCTAACAACATGCAACATGATAAGGTCTTGAGATGCTAGTCAATGACAGTATCTTATGAAAACAGGGCTTACAGGAAGCCCTGTTATCATGGGGGTAAACAACTGATATTCTATAGTGTTGCTAAGCTTTTATATCTGGTAGATTGGTTTTACTAAATGCATTTATGAATTACTATAATTTCAACTTATGATGAATTTACCTGACCATAACTCTGTGATAATTTGAGTAGCTTCCATAGTCCTTTCACTATTCTTGGTTAGTTTCCTTACACAAAAGTGCTGATCAGTACTCTGAGGGGTACTTAGGGAGAATCTTCAGAATAGCATTAGAATTTTCTCTTTATTTTTCTTTATTCTCTCTGATGCTCTACTTCATTATATACTCAGGATTCTAGGCTCCCATCTAAACCAACATTGCTCACCAAGGACTATCTGTCTCTACCCTCTATGCAATACAGACTGGAAACTCTCTCATTGTAGCTAACAGTTATCAGTCTAAGGGTTCAACCTCATTTGTTTCTCCCTTTTTTCCAGGAATGTCCAATGTCTTGTTATTACTTGGGTATTACAGAATTTTTAGTTGTTTCAGGTGAAGAATTAAATCTGGTCTCTATTACTCCATCTTGGTCAATGGTATGAACCCCTAGTGTCCTGTTACATTTCCACTATTTTTATTTCTGTATTATTTATAGCACTGTAAAGTAGTCATATTCTGAGGGATGCAATAATTGTGGAGCTATCTTTATACAATTATATTGTAAAATTTGGGAAAATGCTCTAAATACACTTGGAAAATTTGCATTCTTCTACAACTGGGTAAATTGATATTTAAGTACTAACTGATGCAAGGTTATTAAATATTTTTCTACATCTGCTACATCCTACTATTTTTATTGTTTGTATTATTATGATTTGTTGAAAGTGTATGTAAATTCTGCCAACATTATTGTCAATAATCTATTTCACCTTTAGCTCTTCAGTTTATTAATGTCTGTTAAGCTATGCCATTAGGTACATATTTAGAATTTGTAATTTTCCCTTCTTTTTATGAAGGCCCTGTAACTTTATGAAACATAACCTTCACATCCAATAATGCTTATTGCCCAGAGGTATGCTTTTTCTGATGTTAATATTAGAAAACTGCATGAGCTTTCTTATGGTTAATGATTGCATGAATATTGGTTTTTAATCTGAGATTGGCTAGAATTCATGGACAGTTCTGCTTCAAATGAGATTCCTATAGTGAGAAATCTTTGGTTTGGGGCTTTTTTTGTGCTTTGGTGTAAATTCCCCCCCCCATTATGCTACAGTTTGATTATCTCCTAATACAATCAACTTCTTTCTTTCTTTTACTTCATGCACGTTAGAACTGCCGAATCTAGACATATTACCACTCTTCTTTCCTTCAGCACTAATTATTGCTGCCACAAACACTTTGCATTTGTAATTCTTTTTTGTCATCTTATTTCAAGAAGAGTCAGATTGGTGAGGTGATGTGAAATTTGAGATTCTTAAATAATGTGATTCTAATTCATCCAGTATGATAAAGAGTACTTTCACCAATTAGTGACAAGAAAATTTGGTAAATTTATTGTTGCTCATAAATAACTGGCAATTGAATCTTATAGCAATATTTTTAAGAAAAAATATTTGTTGAAAATTGATAGCAGATATTCTAGGTCTTGCCATTTAGCTAGCAGGAGAAAGTGGTTCTAAACATAAGTCACCAATTATGCATTTATACAAACTATCTTGCTTCAAAAAAAGTCTACATTTGCATAAGTTATTAGTGGTAACACAACATATAGAAGAAAGACTTTATTACATATGTGTGGTAAGTATGGGAAACTCTTATTTGAAAGCTGGGTTTCTTTTTAAAAAAAATTTTTTTAGTTGCATATGGACACAATGTCTTTATTTATTTTTATGTGGTGCAGAGGATCGAACCCAGTGCCTCACACATGCTAGGCAAGCACTCTACCACTGAGCCACAAACCCAGTCCCTGAAAGCTGGGTTTCTTATATTTGTATCTGGGGTAAAAATGGGAGTTCATAAATCACTTGAAGCTAATGTATGCTAATGTATGAATATGATGTCAAGAGATTTGTAAGGTTTTGAACAACCAATAAAAAAAAAAGAAGTAATCTGAGGTCAAAATTTCCAAGACAAGAAATGTTGGTTTATAAACAAGCATTTTTTCCATTAAAAATTAGAAACACTATAAGCCTTTTATTTTTTTTCAGTTTGCTGTAATTTACTTGTATATTAGTTGTGAATGCTAGTGAATCAATTTTCATTGTGCTTATGTTTCTATTTATTGTTGTCTTTGTTAGCCATGTAGGATAGAAGGGATTGCAATCATTATGCTACTAACAATATTCAGTGTTGTGATCAAAATGTCATTAAGCATCATTTATGTTTTTATTCATGCATTATAGTTATACATAATAGTGGGGCTCATTTTGACATATTCATACATGATTGGAATAAAATTTGATCCATTACAATCTCTACTACTTCTATTTTGTCTCTCCTCTACTCTCCCCTGCTCCCATTCCTCTACTTTACTGGATTTCCTTTTATTTATTTATTGTTTCTCTAACTGGTGCTTTCTATAAATACACATATACATATACATACTGCATATTTTGGTCAATTTCATTCTGTAGTTTCTCCCTTTTCTGTCCTCCCTCCCTCCCTCTTAATTTCCTTCTTACTGCAGGGATCTCCTTTCTATTTTTCTGGTATAGCACCATGTTTTTTTTAAAATTTCCTTACTTCTTTCTCATTTTTGCAGATGAGAGAAAATTAACCTTTGTCTTTTCGAGTCTGACTTACTTCATTTAAGCAAGGTATTGTCCGGTTCCATCCATTTATCAGCAAATGACACAATTTTATTCTTCTGTGTGACTGTGTAAAAAAGAATAGTAGAAGATTAAATATCAGTAGAGTAGACAAAGGGGAGTGAAGGGAAGGGTGGGGAGATGGGATAGGGAAAGTCAGTTGAATGAGTCTGACCCAACTTTTCTATGTGCATTATTCTATATATGAATATACCACAGTAAGTCTCACCTTCATGTACATCCACAAGACACTAATTTAAAAAAATACTGTAAGTAAATAGCAGAAAGATCAATAGAATAGAGGGAAGGGGAGGAGGGAGGGAGAAGAAGGGGAAATGCTGGGGACTGAATTAGAACAAATTATATCCCATATTTTTATAGTTATGCCAGAGTATATTCTATTGTCATATAGAACTAAAAAGAAGCAACAAAATATTTACACAAAACCCTTCATTTTAATATATACCATTGTATTTATCCATGCATCTGTTGACAGGTATGTGGGTGGGTTCCATAACTTGGCTATTATGAATTATGCTGAGACACACTTTGATATGACTATACCACTACTGTATGCTGATTTTAGTTTTTTGTTGTTTTTTTGTTTTTTGGATAAATACCAAGGAGGGCGTAGCTAGATCGTATGGTCATATTCTTAGTCTTTTGAGAAATCTCCATACTGCTTTCCAAAGTACTGATTGTCAATTCCACTGAAAATGTATGAGTATACAATTTTCCCCACATCCTTCCTGAAGTTTATTATTTGTATTTTTGATGATTGTCATGATAACTGGAATGAGATATAATCTTAAGGTAGTTTTGATTTTCATTTCCCTGATTGCTAGGGTTGTTGAATATTTTTTTTTCATATATTTGTTGGCTCTTTGTATTTCTCCTTGAGAATTGTCTCTTCAATTCTTGTGCTTATTTATGATTGGCTTAGTTTGGTTTTGATGTTTTTTGAGTTCTTTATATAGTCTGGATATTAATACTCTGTTAGAGGAGTAGCTGGCAGGTTTTCTCTCATACTATATGCTCTTTTTTCAAGCTCTTGTTTCCTTTACTGTGAAGAAGCTTTAAATTTGATGCCATTTCACTTATTGATTATTGGTATTATTTCTTGAGATTTAGGAGCCTTGATAATAAAGGCAATGACTGTGTCAATATGTTGGAGTGTTGACTCGGTATTTTTTCCTAGCAGTTGCAAATTTCTTATCTAAATTTCTGGTTCTTGGATCCATTCTGAGTTGACTATTGTGCAGTGTGAGAGATAGGGATTTAGTTTTATTTTTCTACATATGATATCCAGTTCCCAGAATCATTTGTTTAAAAGGCTATATTTTCTCCAACATATCTTTTTGGCATTTTTATCAAATATTGGATGACTGCCATTTATGTATGATGTGTCATGCATTCTATGTCATGTATAACTAATTGAAAAAATAAAAAATAAGAACAAATAAAAAATTGGATGACTATATATATGTAGGTTTGTCTCTGTTTCCTCTACTCTATTTCTTGATCTTTATGTCTATCTTTATTTCAATATCATGATGTTTTTGTGACTATAGCTTTGTAGTATAATTTGAGATCAGGTATTGTGAGGCTTTCTTCATTGTTCTTCTTGTTTAGTATTGCTTTGGCTATTTTGTGTCTTGTATTCTTCCATATGAATTTTAAGACTCTTTTTTTCTAATTCTGTGAAGAATGTCATCAATATTTTGATGAGGATTACATTGAATCTGTATATTACTTTTGGTTATATGGCTATTTTGACAATATTAATTTTCCCTATCTAAGAACATGAAAAAGTCTTCTTTCCATCTTCTAAAGTCTTCTTCAATTTCTCTCTTTAGTATTCTATAGTTTTAATTATAGTGGTTTTTCACTTCCTTAGATTTATTTCAAAGTATTTTTGAAGTTATTTTAAACAGAAAATTTTTCTTGATTTCTTTCTCTTCAAATCATCATTGGGAAAGGAAAGCTATTGATTTTTGTAGGTTGATCTTATATCCTGCTACTTGGATAATTTTTTTTATCAGCTCTAGAAGTCCTCTAATGGGGTTTTATTTGGATCTTCATTAGCAAACAGAGATAACTTGACATCTGTTTTTCCTGTCTATATCCCTTTAACTTTAGTTTATGGATTGATTGTTCTGGCTAGAGTTTCAATAACTGTATTACTTAATGTATTTTTTAATGCAGTTTGCTAATATTTTATTAAGGATTTGTGTGTGTGTGTCTATATTCATCAAGGGTGTTGGTCTGTGGTTTTCTTTCCTTGATGTATCTTTGTCTGGATTTCATATCATGTTAATACTACTTCACAGAACAAAATTGGGAGGATTTCTTCCCTTTCTATTTTATGGAATAATGTGAGGAGAATTGGCATTAATTATTCTTTAAAGATCTGGTAGAACTTGACTGGGAATACATCATACCATGCTTTTCTTTTTTGGAAAGCTGTTCAGTTATTACTTTAATCTCATTCCATGATAACTGGTCTGTGTAGGTTTTCTAAATTCTCTTGGTTGAATTTGAGTAGGTCTTTGTGTCTAGAAATCTGTCAATGGCTTCTAGATCTTCCTGTTTATTAGAGTATAAATTTTCAAAGTAGTTTTTAATGAGTCTCTAGATTTCAGAAATGTATGTGGAGATATCTCCTTTTTCATTTCTAATTTTGTTGATTTGGGGTTTTTTCACTTTCTGTTGTTTGGTTTTGGTAAGAGTTGACCAATTTTGTTTATCTTTTTAAAGAACTGACTCTTTGTTTCATTGATCCTTTGTGGTTTTTTAATTCTCGATTTCATTAACTTGGATCTTGATCTTTTATTTGCTCTCTTCTACCAATTTGGAATCAGTTTGTTCTTGCTTTTCTAGGGCCTTGAAGTTTAACATTGGATTATTCATCTGAGATCATTCTGTTTTATTTCTTGTGTAGGCGCTCAATTCTATGAACTTTCCTTTTTTATCTACTCTTGTCTCATACTGTCACAAAGATTTTTATATGTTGTATCCCTGCTTTCATTTGTTTCTGCTTTTTAAATTTCTCTTATAGTTTCTTTTAAGACCCATTCCTCATTTAAAAAGTATATTATTCAATCACTGCATGTTAAAATGGTTTGTTTTATCTTGTTATTAATTTCTAATGTTATCCTATTATGACCTGTTAGAATTCAAGAAATTACTTCTATTTTTTTAAATTTATTAAGATTTTGTGTCTTAATATACAGTCTATTTTAGAGAAGTTTCTATGTGCAATTGAGAAAATGAATTCTCTTGTTGATGAATAAAATAGTTTATAGATGTCTGTTAGGTTTATTTAAATATATATATATATATATATATATATATATATATATATATATATATTCTGAAAAGTCTTTATTTCTGTGTGAACTATCTATTGTTGAGAGAGGTGTGCTGAAATCACCCAGTATTATTATATTGGGTTCTATAAACCTTAAGTCTTTATATTGAGTGGAGTTTATTTTACATATGTGGATATACCAACATTTGGGGCATAAATATTTACAATTATTATATCTTTTTTTTAATTCTTTTTTCTTTTTTTATTTGATTTTTTAAAAAATAAATGACAGCAAAATGCATTACAATTCTTATTACAGGTATACGGCACAATTTTTCATATCTCTAGTTGTATATAAAGTATGTTGATACCAATTTGTGTCTTCATAGATGTACTTTGGATGATGATGTCTTTCACATTCCACCATCCTTGTTAATCTCTTGTTCCCTCCCTTTCCCTCCCACCCCTCTGCTGTATCTAGAATTCATCTATTCCTCCCATGCTCCCCCTCCCTACCCTACTATAAGTCAGCCTCCTTATATCAGAGAAAACATTCAGCACTTATTGTTTTGGGATTGGCTAACTTCACTTAGCATTATCTTCTCCAGTGCCACCCATTTACCTGTAAATGCCATGATTTTATTCTCTTTTATTGCTGAGTAAAATCCCATTGTGCATATATGCCACATTTTTTTCTATCCATTCATCCACTTTTTCTTAGATGATTCCCTTAACTGATATGAAATGACCTTCTTTGTCTATTGGGATTAATTTTGGCTTGAAGTCTATTTTTTTCAGATAGGAGAGTAGGGTACTCCTGCTTGTTTTCGGTCTGTATGACATCGAATATCATGATGAAATTTCAAATGACTTGTTTTATAGTATGTAGTTAGCATTGAAAGCTATTCAATGGAACCAGAAGTCAGAAGTGAGTACAAGTGATGCCACTTGGTGGACAGGAGTGTGGGAGACCAACCTCACATGTGACTGGGTTACACTCCCCGGCTGGGTGCTGAGGCACTCAGTTACAGAAATGTGGCAGAGCTTTCCCCACCCTTCTTGGGTTCGAGGGTCTCATGCATGGGTGTGTGTTGCTACAGCCCCATGGGTGGAACTACGCTCACCTGTTCCTTTGTAATATAACCCCTGGTCCTGTTTAGGATAGAATCTTCCATGGAAGTGCTTTGTGTATGTTCCCTTCTCTTACTGTGCCCTTAGGTGTGGCCTACCCAGGTGTCAGTCAGCCTGCTGTCAGTGGACATCATGAAGATACTCAACCCTCTGAAACCTGACCCCTTGCCTTATTTGAATAGCTTCTCCTCAATAAAAGGGGTCAGCGTGTGCTCTCGCTCTCTCTCTTTCTGTGGACCCTTAAGGTCAGAGGAGCCATCACAGCGACCCCAAAGAAAAAGGTGTTTGTGTCTCTTGTGTGGTTATTTCATGCAGCCCAGTTAGCCCAGTTTGACTGGAGTGACCCCTGAGCCTTTTAGTCTCGAGAACAGAAACCCGGCACAGGAAAGTAAAAACAAACAAAAACCAAACTATTTCAATAAAGGGTTGAGTATTGATTAATTTAACATTTAATTATATTTTTATTCAAAGACTGTTTTGCCATGTTAATACCTCTAACAGAAGAGATGATGTAAGAGTTAAATAAGTTAACTATAACCAAAATCCCTAGGCATCTTGAATTTGGATACTATCACATTAATAATCCTCAATTTTCTTCCTTTTAATTCTCTTTTGACTACCACCCTCCATATTAAATTTATTTAAAAGCATTTATGAGACCCCTAGACTATTCCAGTGTGCTTTTAAACAAGTCTGATCCTGATATGTGTCACTGTATAATTTCTAGAACAGTATGCCACCATTTCCCATTGGGATTAATGAGCCCTGAAATCATTTGGGCACATTAACTGATGTATTAGATGTTACAATGTTGTTAGAATTTCAACAGTGAAAACAATTCAGATCTCCATATTTCATGTCATGCTTTTCCACTAAATATCCTTAAGAGGCTACTTTAAATATGTATCTAACACAGCCCTGATGGTTCTGAGTACAATATAATATATTTGTCAACCTGCAGTATCAGCTAAATACCAACATTTTATTTCTATGAATTTCAGTATTTGCCCTGTCCCCCAATTAGATATCTAGGTGCTGAATTTTCTGTAAATTTATCTCAACTCAAAAGAATACATTATTTTGTTAACATGGTGTCTCACATGGATTGATTTGCATATGTTTAAACATCCTTGTGTTTCAGGGTTAAATCACACATAGTCATGGAGAACAATTCTTTTAATGTGTTCTTGGATTTTTTTTTTACTAATATTTTGGTCAATTTTTTTGTATGTTTATAAGGGCTATTGATCTATATAAATTTCTTCTCTTGTACCTTACAGGTCTGTTTTGATTCTGAAGTATTTCTAGCCTCATAAAAAGAATATGGATCTTTTTATGGTTTAGATAAAAGGTGTACCCCAAAAGCTCATGTGTGAGATAACACAGGAAAGTTTGGAGGTGAAATGATTGGGTTGTGAGTCCTGAGCCAATCATTGAATTATTTAAATTTAAATAATAATCCCCTAATAAGGATTAACTGAGTGGTAACTGAAAGAAGGTGGGATGTGGCTGGAGGAGATGGGTCCCTGGGGTCTGCCTTTGGGGTGTATATTTTGTCTTTGTTGAGCAGAGTTCTCGGCTTCCTTTTGTGATGTCTTTATCTGTTTCTCTCTTCCACACTTTTTAACCATGTTGTTCAGCCTTATCTTGATCCCTGAGGAATGGAGTTGGCCATATAAGAACTGAGACCTCTGAAACCATGTACCTCAAGATAAACTTTTTCTCCTTTAAAATTGTTCATATCAGATCTTTTAGTCACAGTAGCAAAAAGGCTGACTAAAACAGAATTATTTTCTCCACTTTGATTCTTTTAGGAAAAGTTTGAGAAGTAATATTTGTTTTATAGATGTTTGATGGAATTTACCAGTGAAACCATCTGATCTGGATTTTCTTTGGTAGGAAGTTTTCATTACTTTTTCAATCTCCATACTTGTTATTTGATCTGCTCATATTTTCTAGTTCTCTGTAATTCACTCTTGGTAGGTTGTATATGCCTAGGAATTTTTTCAATTCTTCAGGGTTTTCTAATTCATTGGTAAATAGTTATTCATAATGATTTCTTATAATGTTTTGTAAATTATATGATAAAAGTCATATGATCATCTAAATAGATAGCAGAAAAACAATTTGACAAAATTTAACCTTTTAAAAATCATTTTATCCTTTATAATATTTTAAAAAAATATTTTAAATTCTTTTTAGTTATACCTGACAGTAGAATGTATTTTGATGTATCATATTCACATGGAGTATAACTTTCCATCTTTGTAGTTGTATATGATGTGGAGTTATACTGGTCGTGTATTCACATATGAACAAGGTAAAGTTATGTCTGACTCATTCTACTGTCTTTCTCATTTCCATCCCATCTCCCTTCCTCCAACTCTACTGATCCAATCTGGTGACACCCTCCTGCTGAGAGCCACAGCTGAGATGGAATGGCCCCTGGCATTTTGCCAATAGTACTGGTGACAGGCGAGGTGGATAGTATCTACCTTGGCTGCTACTTTGGAGTTCTTGTGGGGATTCCCCGGGATTCCCGGAGAGTTCCCATTGGTTGGGAAAGTGCAGGAGGAGGGATTTTCCGGAGGGGATATTTCCCATTACTGGTTCCTGGACGAGCCGGGTGGCGTTCGGAAGGATTTCCAGGGAGCGTGCGTGGAGTGTGCTGGTGGAGTTCAGAAATAAAGTTTGTTCCTGCTTCAGTGGCTCGTGATTTGTGCCGAGCCAGACTGCAGAATTTGGCGACCCGTATGGGGACCGCCTGAAGCTCGGGGGTAAGTGAAATTGCTCGCCCCTAAGGGAAGGTGAGAGAATGGGTGACCATTTCAAAAAACAATGTGTTCTTGTTTTGATTTGTTTTGTTTTTGTTTCAAGCTGCCTATCCCTAGAACTTTCTCAGGCAAACTGGGAAAATAGTTGGCTCAAGGTTTGAAGTTGTTCGCCCCTGAGGAAGAGATAGAAATAGACCACAAATGCACATGTCAATAAAATAGGAAAATTGATACAAGAATTTTTTGTTCCGTTTTTGTTTCATTCTGTTTCGGTTTTGTTTTGTGTTATCTTATTGGGTTGCGTTATCTTTATAACAAATTAGAAATTAGTAAAAAACAAACTGAAAGAGTGTTAAGTAAATTGTTAGAGATTCAGACCATGGAGAATGACATTTTAGATCAGTAAAAGAGAAGGTCTCTCGAGCTAGTCAGATAGAGGAAGAAAAGTTAAAGGAAGAAAGCTTAGAGGAGAAACAGCTATCAGGGGGGAAGCTACAACAGGAGGCTGTTATTAACTCTGTTCTATCACCAGAGGGCATAATTCAACCAACAGCTCCACCTATAGAGACAGATGAGTGGCTCACAATCCCCTTAGTTGATAGATGGGATCCTGAGACAGGACCTCAAAGATTAGCATGCCCTGTACTTGAGCAGGCAGGAGGGCAGCGAATTCACCGTGCTTTAGATTTCAAAACAGCAAAGCACTTAAAGGAGGCTATAACAACCTATGGTCCTCAAGCACCCTTCACTGTAAGCATTGTCGAATCCATTACCAACTTGGACATGACGCCAGCAAACTGGGCTAGCATGTGTAAATCTGAGCTAAATGGAGGACAATATTTGTTGTGGAAGGTTGCCAATGAGGAATTTTGCATGGAGACGGCTAAGCGAAATGCAGCAGCCGTTTACCCTCAAAGAAATCTAGATATGTTGTTAGGAAAAGGACCTTAGAGGGTCAACAGCAACAAATTGAATATGATCCTGCTATATACTCACAAATTGCTGTAGATGCAGTTAGGGCATGGAGGACTTTACAAGGACATGGAGATTTACAAGGTCAATTATCTAAGATAATACAAGGAGCTAATGAACCTTACGCTGAATTTGTAGATAGATTTATTCAAACAGCTACCAGAGTTTTGGGGGATACAGAACAAGCAATGCCATTAATTAAACAACTGGCTTATGAGCAAGCAAATCGTTGGTGCAGAGAGGTCATTAGACCATGGAAACATAGAGATTTAAACACATATATTAAATTATGTAGAGACATTAATGAACAAGGGCAAGTCTTGGCAGCTACAGTACAACAGGCATTAGATGCCAGGCCAAAAACATGCTACAAATGTGAACAATCAGGACATTTTAAAAGAAATTGCCCCATAAGAGGAGGGTTTAACAAAGCTAGGTATCAAAGGAGTAGAATACCGGGTATTTGCCCACAATGCTGTAGAGGGAGACATTGGGCTAATGAATGCCATTCTGAAACCACCCTAGAGGGTACTCCGTTATCAAAAAATGGACAAGGACCAGGTGTTTACCCACAATATTGTGGAGAAAGGCAATGGGCTCCATTTCCAAAAAACGGACAGGGGGGCCCAATGCTCCAGGGTGCACGACCACAAATATACGGGGCACTGGAGGAACCCAGAAACACCATGGAGGAACCCAGCAACACCATCAGGGTAGTGCCCAGGACACATTATCCATCAGATCTCTCATCAGACGAACCAGAGGGAGCGCAGGGTTGGATATCTGCGCCTCTACCAGAGCAATACTAACTCCAGAGATGGGAGTTCAAATCATTCCCACAGGAGTAAAAGGACCTCTTCCCCAAGGAACAGTAGACTTATTGTTAGAACGCAGTTCTTGTACTCTAAAAGGACTTATGATAAGTCCTGAGATACTTGATCCTGATTATGAAGGTGAAATAAAAATTATGGCTAGTTCTCCAAAGGGTATATCAGTAATTTCACCAGGAGATAGAATAGCACAGTTATTAATAATACCCAGCCTACATGATAAAATTTCTAGTAGTAGTATAGAAAGAGGTTCCAGGAGATTAGGCTCCACAGGTGTAGATTGAGCTATGCTGTCTTTAAATTTAGATTCTCGCCCAATGCTAGAACTAAATATTCAAGGACATGAATTTAATGGGATACTGGATACAGGTGCAGACCTTAGCATCATATCTCGTCAAGAATGGCCAAAACATTGGCAATTGCAACAAGCCACTCAAATGCTTAGAGGCCTAGGAGTGGCAACTAATCCCCATAGAAGTGCAATGGTTTTAGATTGGAAGGATCCTGAAGGATGTGAAGGAACTATAAAGCCATATGTATTGGATCATCTTCCTATAAATTTATAGGGACGAGATGTCCTAGATCAATTAGGTTTGACATTAACAAATAACATCAATCCAAATGTGCCCACTATTAGGGCTAGACAAGGTTTCAGGAAAGAAAAAAGATTAGGAGAACAAGAACAAGGTATAGCAGCACCAATTCAAATAGATCAAGGAATAAAAAGACATGGATTGGGTTTTCAGAAGAGTTCACTGAGGCAATAAAAATTACTTGGAAGTCAGAAAGACCAGTATGGGTTCCTCTGTGGCCCCTGACTAAAGAAAAGATACAAGCAGTCCATGACCTGGTCAAACAACAATTAGCGGAGGGACATATACAACCTTCCATATCTCCCTATAATACTTCCATTTTTGTCATTAAAAAGAAATCTGGGAAATGGAGATTATTGCAAGATTTAAGAGCCATTAATAATGAGATGGTTATTATGGGACCTGCTCAATCAGGGATTCCTCAATTGTCTGCTTTTCCAAAAACCTGGTACGTTTTAGTTATAGATATTAAAGATTGTTTTTTTTCAATTCCAATTCATCCTGAGGATAGTCCACATTTTGCACTTATTATCCCTGCATTGAATCATGAAGGTCCTGATCAGAGATATGAATGGAAAGTACTCCCTCAAGGGAGGGCTAACAGCCCAACTATGTATCAAATTTGTGTTAACAAAGCAATCCAGCCACTTAGAAATCAAAATCCTGAACTACAAATATTTCACTATATGGATGATGTATTATTAGCACATAAAGATAAAAACACATTGCTAGAATGTTATGCCACACTTACAAACTTATCAAAAAATTATAATCTAGAGATAGCAATAGATAAAGTACAATTAAATTTTCCAATTAATTATTTAGGAGTTCTATTATTCTCAATCATGGTCTGTCCACCAAAAATTCAGATACGAGTAGATCAACTCAAATCACTTAACGACTTTCAAAAGTTATTAGGAGACATAAATTGGATAAGGCCTTATCTAGGCATACCAACAGGAGAGTTGGGACCTTTTTATGACATCCTAAAAGGTTCATCAGATCCAAATTCACCCCGCATGTTAATGCCTGAAGCAAGAAAGGCATTAAAAATTATTGAAACATATATGGAAAATATGCATTTGGATAGAATTGAAATAAGTTTGCCTTTATTATTTATTGTAATACCAACAAAAAATATTCCTACAGGAGTATTTTGGCAAGAAGGTCCATTATTGTGGATACATTTATCTTATTCTCCTAACACTATTCTTACTAGGTATCCTGAGGCTGTAGGACAATTAATACTCAAAGGAATAAAAGCAGCAAAGGGAGTGTTTGGAATTTCTCCCTATAAAATTATTACTCCATATACTATGGATCAAATTGATGAGTTAGCTAATGAGTTAAATACTTGGGTAATATTCATGTGTAAATCTAATGTTTCGTTTGATAATCACTTACCATCTAATCCTTTGTTGTCTTTTTGGTCTTCACATCCTATAGTTTTTCCAAAAATGACAAGAAAAACACCTATCATGAATGCTCCAAATATATTCACTGATGGGTCAAATAATGGTACAGCAGCAGTAGTTATCCCTGATTAAACTTCTATATTTTTAGTACCTAAACAATCAGTTCAAAAGGTAGAGCTTAATGCAGTATTACAAGCTTTTGTAATGTTTTAAAATTCTGTATTTAATTTATTTTCTGAAAGTTAGTATATAGTTAATGCTATAGTATCCCTTGAAGATGCTGGTAGGATTTCCCCTTCCTCTACTATTTTCTCTTTGTTTTCCACTATACAAAGTCTAATCTGGGACAGAAAAGATACGTTCTTTATAGGACATATCAGCGCACATACAGGATTGCCTGGAGCCCTTAGTTTTGGCAACGATTCAGCAGATAAAACTACACATGACATACATATTTTCTCTAAACTAGAAGAAGCAACAAATTTTCATAAAAGGTTCCATGTCAATGCTAATATTTTACAAAAGCATTTTAAAATAACTAAGGAATAAGCTAGACAAATAATAAAGCAATGTCAAAATTGTGTGAACTTTTTACCACAAGTTAATCTTGGAGTCAATCCTAGAGGACTGATACCTAACCATATTTGGCAGATGGACATCACACACTTGCTAGAATTTGGAAAATTAAAATATTTGCATGTTACAGTTGACACTTCTTCCGGATGTTTGATGGGCTCCCTTCATGCTGAAGAAAAAACTAACGATATTATAGCTCATTGCTTACAAAATTTTGCCACTGTGGGTGTTCCAAAACAGTTAAAAACAGATAATGGTCCTGGCTATACCTCTACCTCTTTTAAACAATTTTGCTTATCATTTGACATTACTCACATAACAGGAATCCCATACAATCCACAGGAAAAAGGCATAGTTGAAAGAGCTCATCAAACTATTAAAATGTACTTATTAAAGCAAAAAGACGGAATTAGAAAGGGGTATATATCCCTCAAAGATAAACTTAAAATAACCCTTTTTACTCTAAACTTTTAGAATTTGGATTCATCAGGGCTTATTGCTGCGGAAAGGCATATGTGTCCAAAAAATGTACATAAGCCTAAGGTAATTTGGAAGGATATTCTAACAGGACAATGGAAAGGTCCTGACCCAGTGATTGTCTGGAGTCGGGGTTCTGTTTGTGTGTTTCCACAGGGAAAACAGCAGCTGATTTGGATTCCAGAGAGACTAACCAAAATGATTTCTACAGACCAAAAAGAAGATGATTTGACTCAAATCCATAACAACTGATATCCAGAGCTCCAGCTTGGCTATTCTTACATCTGCGACAGTGATTAACCAGGATGCTTTCTTCAATATCTATTTTATTATTGCCTTTTCCCACATCATAAAGTTCTATTTTAGTTTTTGAGCTCATACAGACCTAGGTTAATGTTTTTCTGATCAGATTTATTTTTTGACTGTGGAGTTTTTAAACATTGCAATGGAGATTTCACCTGTTTAAAGCTACAAGGCCGTTACTATTATGTGTTGTATGTTTGTGTGCACACTTGTGTTTTGTGTTGTATGTCTGTGTGTGTGTATGTCCATATACCATATATGAGGAGCGCTCATGAAAATATGGATCCGAATTTTTTTTATTCACATGATTTAAATGGTTTAATTTAAATTGGGTAAATAGCTATTGAGGATTGTTTTAATATGTGAACAAATAAGGAGGTTAACAGATCTGTTTGTTTACTTTCACCTTTCCTTTTCATTATATTTAATAATTCTGTTCAGAATAATGTAAATTGTTCAGAAAACTGTTTTCTTAGGACCTGTTGGAATGTTACATAATTTTTTTTTTTTAGCCATCATTGCCAAAATTCCTA